>NC_091342.1:11653509-11933509 GCF_038502225.1 Cherax quadricarinatus
GTCTTCTTGTGTCACATGTGTAACCTGTGTAACCTGTCTACCTGTGTAACATGTCTATCTGTGTAGCATGTGTAACCTGTTTACCTGTGTACATATTTACCTGTGTAATATGTCTACCAGTGTAACCTATGTAACCTGTGTAACATGTCTACCTGTGTAACCTGTATAACGTGTACCTATGTACCTGTGTAACCCGTCTACCTGTGTCACCTGTGTACTTGTGTAACCTGTGTAGCTCCCTGAACCACAAGCCATCCTTCCTGTCAATCATCTATAATTACGTTCCTCCATCTATCCAGCCGATCATCAGTAATATCATTCATTCATCTATTCATCGATGCTTTCGTCCATTCATCTATGTGCTCATCCATCCTGCAAGTATCCACCAGTTGCATTCTCAATCTATAATTATCATCATAATGATTAGAACGATGATAATAACGACGTACCTCCAGGCGTCTGTTATGATAATATTAACACTAATAATAATGATAATGATGATGATAATAATAATAATAATAATAATAATAATAATAATAATAATAATAATAATAATAATAACAACAATAATAATAATAATACTGATAATAATAATAATAATAATAATAATAATAATAATAATAATAATAATAATAATAATAATAATATGAGGTGTTAAGAAGGGGTATCTGGTCGTTAGATTCCGTTGCGTTGCGTGTCGGAGAGGACTCTCCGCGTCAGCGTCTACGACGGCGGGCGTCACAAGCGGCAGCCTGCTATCGGCCACGTCTTCTGCCCCCTCGCCCAGGTGGTGGCGGACTCAGCGGCAGCTACTTGTGCCGCTGTTGCCGCTAATGCCGCCGCCATCCCTGCCACCGTCATAGCTAGAGACCTAGTGAGGGTGAGTGTGTGTATACTCACCAAATTCTACTCACCTGTTTGTGGTTGCAGGGGTCGATTCACAGCTCCTGGCCCCGCCTCTTCACTGGTCACTACTAGGTCCGCTGTCTCTCCCTGCTCCATGAGCTTTATCATACCTCTTCGTAAAGCTATGTATGGATCCAGCCTCCACTATATTGCTCTCCAGATTGTTTCACTTCCTAACAACTCTATGACTGAAGAAATACTTCCTAACATCCCTGTGACTCATCTGAGTTTTCAACTTCCAGTTGTGACCTCTTGTTGCTGTGTCCCATCTCTGAAACATTCTGTCCCTATCCGCCTAGTCAATTTGTCTCAGCATTTTATGTCGTTACCATGTGACCCCCTATCCCCTCTGTCCTCCAGTGACGGCAGGTTGATTTCCCTTAAACTCTCCTCGTAGGACATGCTCCTTAGCTCTGGGACTAGTCTTGTTGCAAACCTTTGCACTTTCTCTAATTTCTTCACGCGCCTGACCAGATGTGGGTTCCATATTGGTGCTGTTACTCCACTATGGGCTTAGCGCACAATGTGTACAGTGTCTTGAATGACTCCTTACTCAGGTGTCGGAACGCTATTCTCAGGTTTGCCAGGCGCCCATATGCTGCAACAGTTATTTGGTTGATGTGCACCTCAGGAGATGTGCTCGGTATTATACTCACCCCAAGATCCTTTTTCTTGAGTGAGGTTTGCAGTCTTTGGCACCCTAGCCTGTACTCTGTCTGTGGTCTTCTTTGACCTTCCCAGTCTTCATATGTACTTACTTATTTGTGGTTGCAGGGATCAAGTCACAGCTCCTGGTCCCGCCAAGAGTGTGTGTGTGTGTGTGTGTATTCACCTATTTCTACTCATCTATTCGTGGTTACAGGGGTCGATTCATAGCTCCTGGCCCCGCCTCTTCGCTGATCGCTACTAGGTCCTCTCTCTCCCTGCTCCACGAGCTTTATCAAACCTCGTCTTAAAACTATGTTCCTGCCTCCACTACATCACTTGCCAGACTATTCCACTTCCTAACAACTCTGTGACTGAAGAGATACTTCCTAATATCCCTTTGACTCATCTGAGTCTTCAACTTCCAATTGTGACCCCTTGTTTTTGTGTCCCATCTCTGGAACATCCTGTCTCTGTCCACCTTGTCAATTCCTCGCAGTATTTTGTATGTCGTTATAATGTCTCCCCTAACCCTCCTGTCCTCCAGTGTCGTGAGGCCGATTTCCGTTAACCTTTCTTCGTAGGACATTCCCCTGATCTCTGGAACTAGCCTTGTTGCAAACCTTTTCACTTACTCTAATTTCATGACGTATTTGACCAGGAGTGGGTTCCAAACTGGTGCTGCATACTCCAGTATGGGTCTGACGTACACGATGTATAGAGTCGTGAACGATTCCTTAGTGAGGTATCGGAGCGCTATTATCAGATTTGCCAGGCGCCCATGTGCTGCAGCAGTTATCTGGTTGATGTGCGCCTCAGGAGATGTGCTCGATATTATACTCACCCCAAGATCCTTCTCCTTGAGTGAGGTTTGTAGTCTTTGGCCACCTGCGATCTTCTTTGCCCTTCCCCGTTCTTCATGACTTTGCATTTGGTGGGGTTAAATTCGAGGAGTCAGTTGCTGGACCAGGCTTCCAGCCTGTCCAGGTCTCTTTGTAATCCTGCCTGGTCCTCATCTGACTGAATTCTCCTCATTAACTTCACATCATCTGCAAACTTGTGTGTGTGTGTGTGTGTGTGTGTGTGTGTGTGTGTGTGTGTGTGTGTGTGTGTGTTGGACATTGGTGAACACTGTTATTAATGTTTGTTTTACATGGTACAGGAGGAGGAGTGTGAACCAAGGAGTGACCTGGGTGAGATCCTTGTCTCTCTCTCATACAACGACACTCTCCACCGTCTCAGTCTGACAGTCTTGCAAGCAAGGGGACTCAAGGTGAGACACATCTCTTATTCTCACTCCCTGAGATCTCCTTGTCTCTCGTTCTCACTCCCTGACACCCTCGTCCTATCTTCTTTTTTGAGCCTATATTAACAGTTTAATAACAGTGGAGTTTAAATATTTTCTTTATACGTGAAGGCAGTAAGACAACACACAGGAGATCACTTATGTTATCATAGATAATGTTTGTATGATTAAAGATGTTTATAGCCTGGTGAAGTTTTTATTTGTTTGTTTTTTATACTGTCTTGTCTGTCTTCTTTTCCGTTTCGTGCTGATGCTTATAACAGTACAAGAACAATGGCTGTGTAGCTGAGAGAATCATGTGACTCGAGTTAGAAAAGCGTTGCTCCTGCACACAGTAGCTGCATGCACTGGTGTTCTGACAAGTGTGAACACAGACAGAAGCTAGAGAAGCTTTCATTGGAACAACGTTTCCCTCTGTGCAGTAAAGCTGCACACAGAGCGAGAGGTTGTCCTAACAGAAGCTCTTCCAGCAACTCGTGTCGTTGTTCTCGTACAATTTAGCTGCTCTGTTACCCAGAACTTTATTTCCATTTTATGGTAGCTAGGGGAAGGAGAGACGGTGTCGTGGGTGAAGGTCGCTCTCATGAGCCAACGACGAGCCATCAAGAGTAAGAAAACGACGGTGGTGGCGGCCAGCGACGACCCTCAGTACAACGAGTCCTTCCACTTCCGGCCACCACCGGCGCTAGAGGGCGTCCATCTCAATATCCAGCTCCACCTGGCACAAAACTCCACTTCCAAAGGTGATGCTCTCGTTTCTTAAGTGCGAGAAAAAATCTAATTAATTAACTATAGCGTCCAGTAATTAACTAATGATGTGTATATTTTGTGTTATAGGACGTGTGCTGGGGCGTGTTGTAATTGGTTCCTTCATGTTCGCTCGTGGAAGAGCTCTCAACCATTGGAATGAGGTGCTGTCAACCCCCAAGGATGCTATCCAGTATTGGCACCCACTCACAGAGTAGTTTGGTACCGGTGGTGCTTAGTACTGGCACTGTAACTTCAAAAAAGTGCCCAATTACCCGCTACCATTGACACTACAGTGTACAAAACTGGGACCCCACTGATCTAGTAGTGCCAGATACCCAGTAGTGCTTAGTACTGGCACCCACTGACTGTTGCTGTCCAATGCCAGTGTCGGACTTGGAGACAAGAGATGATTACCTCAGAAACATCGATATGTCACTCTGAAAGTGATAAGAGACGTGCTTGTGGCAGACATCTTGTTATGTGTGAATGATATAATATTATCTTTAGTCTCGTGTTATCACCGTAGTTATTCACTACCTCCAGCATCGACCTCTCACTAGTGTTATCACCGCAGTTGTCCTCTACCTCCAGCCTCGACCTATCACTTTAAATACTTGTGTAGTGCCACCTAGCCCTCAGACTGTAACTCAACTTCTATCCCTCTCCCTCTATCCTCCAATGTAGCTGTGGTGTAGAAGGCACTGTAGCTGTGGTGTAGAAGGCACTGTAGCTGTGGTGTAGAAGGCACTGTAGCTGTGGTGTAGAAGGCACTGTAGCTGTGGTGTAGAAGGCACTGTAGCTGTGGTGTAGAAGGCACTGTAGCTGTGGTGTAGGTGTGTGCTTGCGCCTGCCTGTATCTTGACTATCAGTATTTACATGCCACTCATCCCTTTACCAGCCTACCTGCCTACTACATCCTACGTGACTTCTGTGTACGTGACCTGCTGTGTACGTGACCTGCTGTGTACGTGACATGCTGTGTACGTGACCTGCTGTGTACATGACCTGCTATATACTTGACCTGCTGTGTATGTGACCTGCCGTGTCAGTATCCTGCTGTATACGTGTCTGTCCTGCTGTGTACGTGTCCGTATCCTGCTGTGTACCTCTCTGTATCTTTCTGTGTGCGTGTCCGTGTGTCTCCATGAAGACATCAAGACAGGGAAAGTCAAGACCACAACTATTGGGTAGTTTACGAAGTTGTTTAAGTGATCACTTAAGTCAGAGCACCATTGACGCAACTTTGAACACCACTGACGCAACTCTGTCACTGCATCAACGAACTGATGGTTATACTTACACACACACACACACACACACACACACACACACACACACACACACACACACACACACACACACACACACACACACACACACACACACACACACACACACACACACACACACACACTCACACACACACACACACACACACACACACACACACACACACACACACACACACACACACACACACACGAGGACATGGCTGAACACTGAACACCAAAATATGTCACAGGGATATAAAATATTACTGAACACCAGAGGTAGAAGGAAATGAACCAGAAGTTGATAACCACACTTCCCGAGGCTGTTACATTGGTTATTCACACCATATATCCCCCTGAGAGGTGTATTTCTCTCAGTGTATATATGTCTGGTGGTGAAACTGTTACATGCAGCCTTAATGACCCTAGCGTAGTCGATAGGCTTTAAATCCAATTAACCAACCATCCGTCGCTCGAATGAAAACTAATAGATGGGACCCAGAGCTAGAGCTCAACTCCCGCAAACCCAAATATTCAATAAAAAAAAATAGGTAATTACAAATACTCAAACCAAATATCATTTATTATAAACCTAAGTACTAACTAGTGTCTTAGAAGAGATATCTAGAAGCATTAATCTATATCGAGGAAATCAAGGAGTAGTGTGGGAATCAGACCTGGAGGAGGAGACCCCTGGTGTTGTGTGTTGCACCAACACTCACACACCTTCATCCAAAAGATGGTCGCTGAATATACTAGGCGTGAGAGGACAACTTTTGTTGCGAATCTTTCGATTAAATTCTTCCTCCAGTCATTAAGAGTATCTTGTACCTTGGTCCATTGATGCTTCAGCAGTCAGTGAGTGACGCTGATGCTGCAATATTCAGTGAGTTATATTGATGCTTGCATACTCATTAAGCTAACCTGATTCCTCAGTACTCAGTTAATTACGCTGATGCCTCGGTAATCAGCGAGTTACTATGATTCCTAGAAACTCAAGTTTAAAATTACATTTATATCATTAATGACCCAAAATGTTTTTTTATTCTTTTATGAATGTGAAAAAAATTAAAGCCTTTTTAAATATTTAGAGCTCAGGTCATAGTCAGAGGACCGTGATTACAGGATAAGATCGAGTCTGCATCACTCCTGGCGCTAAGTGAACCACTCAACGTTGAACATCAGTAGTGGATAAAGGGACCAGACGATCATGTACCCAGACACAACTCTCCTCTCACCGGCCACGACCACACTCCTCCATGGACGCCTCTCTTCAATACCCACAATACTCTTTGAATTACATATTATTGCATTTTAACATTCCACATTATATATATATATATATATATATATATATATATATATATATATATATAGATAGATAGATAGATAGATAGATAGATATTATATATATGTATACATTATATATATATATATATATATATATATATATATATATATATACCATATTATGTAATAAAATATTCCTATTATTAAAAAAAATAATTATGAAAAGATGGGGTGGTAGGGGAAGTGGAATATTCAAACGGCTTCAGGAAGAAATCCAAATATTTTTCCTTGAAGAATTTTTATCCACTTCTCCGTGGCTATGGGTCCCACAATTTACACCAGAGGTGGACCCCATCATATATATGTATATATATATAAATATATATATATATATATATATATATATATATATATATATATATATATAGATAGATAGATAGATAGATAGATAGATAGATAGATCAATAGATGGCTATAGATATACACTTGGATATTGTACAGATGTAGGTTAAGAAGCGAATGTATATTACATCTTAGTTTAGTCTTGTTATTATTGAATCGCAATGAGGAAAATGTGTCCCTGGAGTGTCCCTGGGAGTACCTATGTTCTAGAGTGTCCCTGGGAGTACCTATGTTCTAGAGTGTCCCTGGGAGTACCTGAGTACCCATGTTCTAGAGTATCCCTGGGAGTACCTATGTTCTAGAGTGTCCCTGGGAAATACCTGAGTACCTATGTTCTAGAGTATCCCTGGGAGTATCTATGTTCTTGAGTGTCCCTGGGGAGTACCTATGTTCTAGAGTGTTCCTGAGAGTACCTGTGCTCTAGTGTCCCTGGGAAATACCTGTGTTCTAGAGTGTCGCTGAGGAGTACTTATGTTCTAGAGTGTTCCTGGGGAGTACCTATGTTCTAGTGTCCCTGGGGAGTACTTATATTCTAGAGTCCCTGGGGAGTACCTATGTTCTAGAGTGTGTCTGGGAAGTAACATTTTTCTAGAGTGTCCCTGGGGAGTACCTATGTTCTAGAGTGTCCCTGGGGAATACCTGAGTACCTATGTTCTAGAGTATCCCTGGGAGTATCTATGTTCTTGAGTGTCCCTGGGGAGTACCTATGTCCTAGAGTGTTCCTGGGGAGTACCTATGTTCTAGTGTCCCTGGGGAGTACCTATATTCTAGAGTCCCTGGGGAGTACCTATGTTCTAGAGTGTGTCTGGGAAGTAACATTTTTCTAGAGTGTCCCTGGGGAGTACCTATGTTCTAGAGTGTCCCAGGGGAGTACCTACGTTCTAGAGTGTCCCTGGGGAGTACCTATTTTCTAGTGTCTCTGGGGAGTACCTACTTTCTAAAGTGTCGTTGGACAGTACCTATGTTCTAGAGTATCCCTGGGGAGGTCCTATGTTCTAGAGTGTCCCTGGAGAGTACCTATGTTCTAGAGTGTCCCTGGGTAGTACCTGTATTCTAGAGTGCTCCTGAGAAGTACCTATATACGAGAGTGTCCCTGGGAAGTACGTATATTCTAGAGTGTCTCTGAGAAGTACCTGTATTGTAGTGTCCCTGGGAAGTACCTATATTCTAGAAGTGTCCCTGGGAAGTATCTGTATTATAGTGTCCCTGGGCAGTACCTATATTCTAGATTGTCACTGGGAAGTATCTATATTCTAGAGTGTCCCTGGGAATTACCTATATTCTAGAGTGTCCCTGGGAAGTACCTACATTCTAGAGTGTCCCTGGGAAGTACCTACATTCTAGAGTGTTCCTGGGAAGTACCTATGTCCTAAAAGGTCTCAGTATCAGTTTGTTAAGACAATACTGGTGTATCTTAATACAACTCTCCATTTATATTGTGTCTTTATAACCTCAAACACGGCACCATTGTGTCTGTCACCACACACACGGCACCATTGTGTCTGTTACCACACACACGGCACCATTGTGTCTGTCACCACACACACGGCACCATTGTGTCTGTTACCACACACACGACACCATTGTGTCTGTCACCACACACACGGCACCATTGTGTCTGTCACCACACACACGGCACCATTGTGTCTGTCACCACACACACGGCACCATTGTGTCTGTCACCACACACACGGCACCATTGTGTCTGTCACCACACACACGGCACCATTGTGTCTGTCACCACACACACGGCACCATTGTGTCTGTTACCACACACACGGCACCATTGTGTCTGTCACCACACACACGGCACCATTGTGTCTGTTACCACACACACGGCACCATTGTGTCTGTCACCACACACACGGCACCATTGTGTCTGTCACCACACACACGGCACCATTGTGTCTGTTACCACACACACGGCACCATTGTGTCTGTCACCACACACACGGCACCATTGTGTCTGTTACCACACACACGGCACCATTGTGTCTGTCACCACACACACGGCACCATTGTGTCTGTTACCACACACACGGCACCATTGTGTCTGTTACCACACACACGGCACCATTGTGTCTGTTACCACACACACGGCACCATTGTGTCTGTTACCACACACACGGCACCATTGTGTCTGTTACCACACACACGGCACCATTGTGTCTGTCACCACACACACGGCACCATTGTGTCTGTTACCACACACACGGCACCATTGTGTCTGTTACCACACACACGGCACCATTGTGTCTGTCACCACACACACGGCACCATTGTGTCTGTCACCACACACACGGCACCATTGTGTCTGTTACCACACACACGGCACCATTGTGTCTGTCACCACACACACGGCACCATTGTGTCTGTCACCACACACACGGCACCATTGTGTCTGTTACCACACACACGGCACCATTGTGTCTGTTACCACACACACGGCACCATTGTGTCTGTCACCACACACACGGCACCATTGTGTCTGTCACCACACACACGGCACCATTGTGTCTGTCACCACACACACGGCACCATTGTGTCTGTCACCACACACACGGCACCATTGTGTCTGTCACCACACACACGGCACCATTGTGTCTGTTACCACACACACGGCACCATTGTGTCTGTCACCACACACACGGCACCATTGTGTCTGTCACCACACACACGGCACCATTGTGTCTGTCACCACACACACGGCATCATTGTGTCTCCCACCTCACACATGGCACCATTGTGTCTCACCTCACACACGGCACCATTGTGTCTCTCACCACACACATGGTACAATTTTATCTCACCACACACACGGTACCACTGTGTCTCTCACCACACACACACAGTACAATTTTCTCTCACCACACACACGGCACCATTGTGTCTCTCACCACACACATGGTACAATTTTATCTCACCACACACACGGCACCATTGTGTCTCTCACCACACACATGGTACAATTTTATCTCACCACACACATGGCACCATTGTGTCTCACCTCACACACGGCACCATTGTGTCTCTCACCACACACATGGTACAATTTTATCTCACCACACACACGGCACCATTGTGTCTCTCACCACACACACGCCAACATTGTGTCTCTCACCACTCACACGGCAACATTGTGTCTCTCACCACACATACGGCAACATTGTGTCTCTCACCACACACACGGCACCATTGTGTCTCTCACCACACATATCATGTGGGATTCGAACACGTGGATAGGGTAAAGTAATACTCACGTAGGCTGGAAGTACGTATAATTACGGATAATGTGGGGAGCGCCCAAACAGCTGTAACCTTGCCTCCTTGCTCACTCTCGTATGACTGACCGCCCACAGTACATATGTGTGAGGGGGTCTTTGAATACTGCTGTGGTCAGCACAATATGAATACAGACAGTGACTCAGGCAGAGACGGTTGGTAGTGAGTCATCTACTGGTACACTGGTTACTGGTAACTGGTTACTACTACTGAGAGCTCGGCGACGTATGACTGACCGCCCACAGTACCCATATGTGAGGGGGTCTTTGAATACTGCTGTGGTCAGCACAATATGAATACAGACAGTGACTCAGGCAGAGACGGTTGGTAGTGAGTCATCTACTGGTACACTGGTTACTGGTAACTGGTTACTACTACTGAGACACACACGGTAACATTGTGTCTCTCACCACACACACGGTACAATTTTATCTCTCACCACACACACGGCACCACTGTGTCTCACCACACACACGGTAACTTTGCATCTCTCACCACACACACGATACCATTGTGTCTCTCACCACACACACACGGCAACATTGTGTCTCTCACCACACACACGGCACCATTGTGTCTCACCACACACACGGTACCATTGTGTCTCTCACCACACACACGGCACCATTGTGTCTCTCACCACACACACACGGTAACATTGTTTCTCTCACCACACACACGGCAACATTGTGTCTCACCACACACACGGCACCATTGTGTCTCTCACCACACACACGGCACCATTGCGTCTCTCACCACACACACGGCAACATTGTCTCACCACACACACGGCAACATTGTCTCACCACACACACGGCAACATCGTGTCTATCACCACACACACGGCAACATTGTCTCACCACACACACGGCAACATTGTCTCACCACACACACGGCAACATCGTGTCTATCACCACACACACGGCAACATTGTTTCTCTCACCACACACACGGCAACATTGTCTCACCACACACACGGCAACATCGTGTCTATCACCACACACACGGCAACATTGTGTCTCACCACACACACGGCAACATTGTTTCTCTCACCACACACACGGCAACATTGTGTCTCACCACACACACGGCAACATTGTGTCTCTCACCACACACACGGCAACATTGTTTCTCTCACCACACACACGGCAACATTGTGTCTCACCACACACACGGCAACATTGTTTCTCTCACCACACACACGGCAACATTGTGTCTCACCACACACACGGCAACATTGTGTCTCACCACACACACGGCAACATTGTTTCTCTCACCACACACAACGCAACATTGTGTCTCACCACACACACGGCAACATTGTTTCTCTCACCACACACAACGCAACATTGTGTCTCACCACACACAACGCAACATTGTGTCTCACCACACACAACGCAACATTGTGTCTCACCACACACACGGCAACATTGTTTCTCTCACCACACACAACGCAACATTGTGTCTCACCACACACACGGCAACATTGTGTCTCTCAACACACACACGGCAACATTGTTTCTCTCACCACACACACGGCAACATTGTGTCTCACCACACACACGGCAACATTGTCTCTCACCACACACACGGCAACATTGTGTCTCTCACCACACACACGGCAACATTGTGTCTCACCACACACACGGCAACATTGTGTCTCTCAACACACACACGGCAACATTGTTTCTCTCACCACACACACGGCAGCATTGTGTCTCACCACACACACGGCAACATTGTGTCTCTCAACACACACACGGCAACATTGTTTCTCTCACCACACACACGGCAACATTGTGTCTCACCACACACACACGGCAACATTGTGTCTCTCACCACACACACGGCAACATTGTTTCTCTCACCACACACACGGTAACATTGTGTCTCACCACACACACGGTAACATTGTGTCTCACCACACACACGGTAACATTGTGTCTCTCACCACACACACGGCAACATTGTGTCTCTCACCACACACACGGCAACATTGTGTCTCACCACACACACGGCAACATTGTGTCTCACCACACACACGGCAACATTGTGTCTCACCACACACACGGCAACATTGTGTCTCACCACACACACGGCAACATTGTTTCTCTCACCACACACACGGCAACATTGTGTCTCTCACCACACACACGGCAACATTGTTTCTCTCACCACACACACGGCAACATTGTGTCTCTCACCACACACACGGCAACATTGTGTCTCTCACCACACACACGGCAACATTGTGTCTCTCACCACACACACGGCAACATTGTGTCTCACCACACACACGGCAACATTGTTTCTCTCACCACACACACGGCAACATTGTGTCTCTCACCACACACACGGCAACATTGTGTCTCACCACACACACGGCAACATTGTGTCTCACCACACACACGGCAACATTGTGTCTCTCACCACACACACGGCAACATTGTGTCTCACCACACACACGGCAACATTGTGTCTCACCACACACACGGCAACATTGTGTCTCACCACACACACGGCAACATTGTGTCTCTCACCACACACACGGCAACATTGTGTCTCACCACACACACGGCAACATTGTGTCTCACCACACACACGGCAACATTGTGTCTCACCACACACACGGCAACATTGTGTCTCACCACACACACGGCAACATTGTGTCTCACCACACACACGGCAACATTGTGTCTCACCACACACACGGCAACATTGTGTCTCACCACACACACGGCAACATTGTGTCTCACCACACACACGGCAACATTGTGTCTCTCACCACACACACGGCAACATTGTGTCTCACCACACACACGGCAACATTGTTTCTCTCACCACACACACGGCAACATTGTGTCTCACCACACACACGGCAACATTGTGTCTCACCACACACACGGCAACATTGTGTCTCACCACACACACGGCAACATTGTGTCTCACCACACACACGGTAACATTGTGTCTCTCACCACACACACGGCAACATTGTGTCTCACCACACACACGGCAACATTGTGTCTCTCACCACACACACGGCAACATTGTGTCTTACCACACACACGGCAACATTGTGTCTCACCACACACACGGCAACATTGTGTCTCTCACCACACACACGGCAACATTGTGTCTCACCACACACACGGTAACATTGTGTCTCTCACCACACACACGGCAACATTGTGTCTCACCACACACACGGCAACATTGTGTCTCACCACACACACGGTAACATTGTGTCTCTCACCACACACACGGCAACATTGTGTCTCACCACACACACGGCAACATTGTGTCTCACCACACACACGGCAACATTGTGTCTCACCTCACACACGGTAACATTGTGTCTCACCACACACACGGCAACATTGTGTCTCACCACACACACGGCAACATTGTGTCTCTCACCACACACACGGCAACATTGTGTCTCACCACACACACGGTAACATTGTGTCTCACCACACACACGGCAACATTGTGTCTCTCACCACACACACGGCAACATTGTGTCTCTCACCACACACACGGCAACATTCAAGGCTGTGCCTCTTTGCTGGTGAAGAGTTCTTGTTCCGAGGAGTGGAATCTGCCCTTTCTTTTCCTTGGATTAAATTTTTCTTAGAAGTAGACTTAATCCAGCAGTAGCAGCAGTGCTTGTTGCTGTTATAGAAATAGTAGTAGCCGTCGTTGTAATAGTAGTCTACTATGGTAGTAGTAGAAGTACTCATAGTAATAACTGCAGCAGTAGTAACAATAGTAGTAGTAGCAGTAGCCGTACTCGTAGTATAAGTCGTAATATTAGTACTCGTAGATGTATCAGTAGTCGTAGTAGTAGCAGTAGTCGTACTGATAGTGGTAGTCCCGTGGCCTGGTAGGCAGCGCTCTGGCTTCACACTCTGGTGTTTATAAGCTCCATCTCCGCCAATATACCGCAGTCTTGTCAACACTGATGAACTGAACACACCGACTCCAGGCTGAGGGACTGACCACCTCAAACTCCTCCTCATCTTCCACCTTTTCCTGCACTGGACTGAAAAATCCACTGGCTGGCGAAACGTTTCCAGAATAAAGATACCCAAATGCTGCACAAGTGTCTCATTTATCAACTTGTGTGGTCCCTTCGGGTTTAGCGCTACCCCATAAATGTAATAATAATAAATTATTAATAACAATAAATTAATAATAGTATCAATTTACCTCCCCATCCTCATTCAAAATTAATAACTTGCTAATGATTACTGGTATAAGAAACATAAAACAACAAAAATAATCGGAACATTTTAATACAATGTATATACATCGAGAAGTATATTTCTCTCAGTGTATATATGCTGAATATGTTTTTATTTAAATAAAGTAAGCGTGGGAAAAAAATTTATTTTCCTAAATTCAGCATGCGTAAATATGAATAATATAACGGTTATGTATTGGTTGAGGTGAAATCGTCTAGTAATCTGGCGTCATCGAGGCCATAATTGAATGGATCGGCCTCAAACTATAATTAATGAGTACTGGAATGTTCTCTGTTGAAGAATGGAGGCAGAGAATTTGCGGGGCCTCCAGAATTAGGTGGTGATAGTGGAAATAATGAGGTGTCGCCATGCAACACATCCAGTATATATGCCATTAGTTCTTTCATTTAGATTTCTTGCTGGCCAGTAGGATTCTGTTTGTTAGGAAGGCGTTGTGGGGTGATCCAACTACAATATAAATGGTTAGTGGTAATATAAATTGAATTATCTAACTTTTGGTACATATGTGCCTGGTGTCAATTTGAAAATTCTTATCCTGTGTGTATTAGTGCTCCCATTAATCCTTTCTGGAGACCGTCTCCTTTAATTTTCGTACAATCCACACTATTTTATAATTTACCATTATTGGTATTAATGGTTAATATTACCTGGAGTTTACCTGGAGAGAGTTTCGGGGGTCAACGCCCCCGCGGCCCGGTCTGTGACCAGGCCTCCTGGTGGATCAGCGCCTGATCAACCAGGCTGTTGCTGCTGGCTGCACGCAAACCAACGTACGAGCCACAGCCCGGCTGATCAGGAACTGACTTTAGGTGCTTGTCCAGTGCCAGCTTGAAGACTGCCAGGGGTCTGTTGGTAATCCCCCTTATGTGTGCTGGGAGGCAGTTGAACAGTCTCGGGCCCCTGACACTTATTGTATGGTCTCTTAACGTGCTAGTGACACCCCTGCTTTTCATTGGGGGGATGGTGCATCGTCTGCCAAGTCTTTTGCTTTCGTAGTGAGTGATTTTCGTGTGCAAGTTCGGTACTAGTCCCTCTAGGATTTTCCAGGTGTATATAATCATGTATCTCTCCCTCCTGCGTTCCAGGGAATACAGGTTTAGAAACCTCAAGCGCTCCCAGTAATTGAGGTGTTTTATCTCCGTTATGCGCGCCGTGAAAGTTCTCTGTACATTTTCTAGGTCCGCAATTTCACCTGCCTTGAAAGGTGCTGTTAGAGTGCAGCAATATTCCAGCCTAGATAGAACAAGTGACCTGAAGAGTGTCATCATGGGCTTGGCCTCCCTAGTTTTGAAGGTTCTCATTATCCATCCTGTCATTTTTCTAGCAGATGCGATTGATACAATGTTATGGTCCTTGAAGGTGAGATCCTCCGACATAATCACTCCCAGGTCTTTGACGTTGGTGTTTCGCTCTATTTTGTGGCCAGAATTTGTTTTGTACTCTGATGAAGATTTAATTTCCTCATGTTTACCATATCTGAGTAATTGAAATTTCTCATCGTTGAACTTCATATTGTTTTCTGCAGCCCACTGAAAGATTTGGTTGATGTCCGCCTGGAGCCTTGCAGTGTCTGCAATGGAAGACACTGTCATGCAGATTCGGGTGTCATCTGCAAAGGAAGACACGGTGCTGTGGCTGACATCCTTGTCTATGTCGGATATGAGGATGAGGAACAAGATGGGAGTTAGTACTGTGCCTTGTGGAACAGAGCTTTTCACCGTAGCTGCCTCGGACTTTACTCTGTTGACGACTACTCTCTGTGTTCTGTTAGTGAGGAAATTATAGATCCATCGACCGACTTTTCCTGTTATTCCTTTAGCGCGCATTTTGTGCGCTATTACGCCATGGTCACACTTGTCGAAGGCTTTTGCAAAGTCTGTATATATTACATCTGCATTCTTTTTGTCTTCTAGTGCATTTAGGACCTTGTCGTAGTGATCCAGTAGTTGAGACAGACAGGAGCGACCTGTTCTAAACCCATGTTGCCCTGGGTTGTGTAACTGATGGGTTTCTAGATGGGTGGTGATCTTGCTTCTTAGGACCCTTTCAAAGATTTTTATGATATGGGATGTTAGTGCTATTGGTCTGTAGTTCTTTGCTGTTGCTTTACTGCCCCCTTTGTGGAGTGGGGCTATGTCTGTTGTTTTTAGTAACTGAGGGACGACCCCCGTGTCCATGCTCCCTCTCCATAGGATGGAAAAGGCTCGTGATAGGGGCTTCTTGCAGTTCTTGATGAACACAGAGTTCCATGAGTCTGGCCCTGGGGCAGAGTGCATGGGCATGTCATTTATCGCCTGTTCGAAGTCATTTGGCGTCAGGATAACATCGGATAGGCTTGTGTTAATCAATGTCAGGTCAAGTTTTTTTGTGAGAGTGGTGAAGGAGTGGGCATCGAAGGAGTGACAGTCCTGTGACCTACTGTGACTATGTCCCACTTGCCTCACCTAAATTACGTACATATAATAACTCAGGTAAACCTCCTGCAGGTAATTTCTCGCAGTAAGCTTGTCTGGTGGTGCAAAGGTTACGTCCAGTCTTGATGGCCCTAGTGTAATAGAAAGGCTTTAAACCCCATAGCAATGCTGTATGACTCTTGTGGGTTTAGTGGGAAGGAGAGGTTAATAATAATGCTGTGGTGGCACCATTGTGCAGTCTCCACGTCTTGCTCTACCATTTTACAACAAAAATAATATCTTCACTTCTACAAGAACATGTACAGGATGTACAGACCTAGCTGACATCAATGACATACTCTTATATACAAAGTCCCTTGTCCCCGGGATGCGACCCACACCAGTCGACTAACACCCAGGTACCTATTTTACTGATAGGTGAACATGGACAGCAGGCGTCTATTGGAAACACGTCCTAATGTTTCCACCCGTACCGGAGATCAAACCACAGACCTCAGTGTTTGAGCTGAGTACGCTAACAATCGAGCTATGGGATGGGTGGGATTTGAACTCATGGCAAGTGAGTCTTAGAATTCACAGGCTTGTGCGCTAACCACTGAACCAACTGGATCTATACCTAGTTGGATGAATCTTATTAAAGCAGCTGGCCGAGCGGTTAACGCACTGGCCTGTGAGTTATACGACTCCATCGCCATGGGTTCCAACCCCACCTGTTCCCTAATTGGTCAACCATGTGATTTCGTGAGTCATGGGCAATTAGTCGATATACATCAATTTGCCGGAGAACAGATGTGGTGACACATCTATTCTCCGGCAAATAAATTGATGCACAGCACAGCTCAAGACGTTCACGGAGAAAACGTTTCGCCACTGGTTGCTTTTCGAAAACTGAAGAAAAAATTCGTGAAGAAACGTTGTCTCTATAAATGGTTTGAACTGCGCATGTGAGTCTTACTAATACTGTACCAGTTTTTAAAGTGGTGGACTGGTAAGCCAGTGGGAGTTAGTAAGTTTATACAGGAACAGGTACACATAAATACAGTTACATAAATTGTCATACATAGCAGCATATGTGTACATTACTTAGGATAACTCAAAAAAAAAAAAAGTCGAAGGTCATGAATCACTCGTCCTGATTCTCATTTACTAGTACTTGTCTTTAACTGCAACCCAATTACCCCTCAAGGAAGGTTCCTTGACGCTGGTGAGGGGCTCTTGATCTAAGGAAATGGATCTGTGCTCCAGTTCCCTGAATTAACCCTGAATACCTTCCATCCCCCCCATAGGCGCTGTATAATCCTACGGGTTTAGCGCTTCCCCCTTGATTATAATAATAATAATGCAACCCAATTATGCTCAATGCTTTTATTTTAGTACTAATAATATTTTTTTGATATTGTATTCCATCCTCCACTGCGTATATTAACTATATGAAGTAACTGTAAAATACGAAATGACCCCAATGGAAATAAGTCACTCTGTCTGACTTTTTTGGGTTATCCTAGGTTCTCTACACATATGCTGCTATGTATGATAATTCTATGTAACTGTATTTGTGTATACCTGAATA
This sequence comes from Cherax quadricarinatus, assembly GCF_038502225.1. Lineage (NCBI taxonomy): Eukaryota > Metazoa > Arthropoda > Malacostraca > Decapoda > Parastacidae > Cherax > Cherax quadricarinatus. The sequence goes on from NC_091342.1 coordinate 11,671,614, forward strand.
AATTTACTTACTTACTTACTAATATTTTTAGTGATGTGATGATGCCTACTGGGATGTGACAAGGACCCTTATGACACTAATGTTGCTTTTTGCACTAGCACTCACAGTGAACATGAGGTACACAAAAACTAGCCGCTCAAGCGGCACTACTAACAATTGTATCTTTATCTACATTGGTTTTAGTTACTGGCCACTACAGGGAGTGTATATTGCTGCTGAGTTTGTGGTGAAGACATTTCTTGAGTCAGTGGAGTCGGACTTTGAAAGATGTCTTCTGTACCAATATACCGTTGTGCTGCAGTACTCGCCTAATTGTGGATGCAGGGGTCGATTCATAGCTCCTGACAGTTTTGTTGAAAATGGTATAAAATACTGACAAGATGTCCAGTTTTGCTGGAGTTTGGACGAGTGCTTCATACACAGAGGGCCCGGGTTCGATTCCCGGCAGGTGGAAACATTCCGACACGTTTCCTTACACCTGTTGTCCTGTTCACCTAGAAGCAAATAGGTACCTGGGTGTTAGTCGATTGTTGTGGGTGGCATCCTGGGGGACAAGATTGAGGACCACAATGGAAATAAGTTAGACAGTCCTCGATGACGCACTGACTTTCTTGGGTTATCCTGGGTGTCTAACCCTCCGGGGTTAAAAATCCGAACGAAATCTTACCTTATCACTTAATTGGAAACGTTTTGTTGCTGTTTCTGTTCACGAGGGAAACTTGTCTATTGTTAGAAAATCACTTCATTACCTAATGTAACTGAAACAGCACTACGCTGTGTCACACGAAATCAGCTCATTCAGTTCTGTCCTCGTTCTTCTTCCAGTCTTCCTTCAACTACCATAGAACATTGGTAACACATCTTGTCCCTCTGTATATTTATTATAACTAAGTAATTTGTTGTATCTTCACCATCTCTATTCAATCACTCCACAAAACTAAAGATCCCTGAATCAGTGTGATAAGTTATACTTTTAAAATTATACCATTTATTCATCAGCTATCTTCCTTATTGTTCATATAATTGTAACTGCATAAAAAATCTAAATCTCAAGTCACATATAAGCATTAAGATTAATTTACCCGAAATGCACAGCATATTAGTGACGTGCATGTAAACTGCATTATTTGTAATGAATAAATACAAATTGTATTGTATAGTATTATATTCTTCCCGATTCCCGTCCAGGTTTGGTTAGTGTTAAGTAAGTTAATTTAGGTACACATAAGTACAGTTATCATACATGATAACCTGCATACCTATCATAACCTATCATACATGATAACCTGCAAATTCCTAGGCCTATACCTCGACAACAACCTGAATTTCAGCAACTATATCCAACACATATCAAAAAAAGTATCCAAAACAGTTGGGATCCTCTCCAAGATACGATACTACGTGCCGCAAAATGCCCTTCTCACACTATACCATTCACTCATTTATCCATACCTTACCTATGCTATGTGTGCTTGGGGATCAACTGCAGCAATACACCTAAAGCCAATAATAACTCAACAAAAAGCCGCAGTAAGAATAATCACTGAATCCCATCCCTGGCAACATTCCCCCCAACTCTTCACAGATCTAAATTTACTCCCTGTTCAGAACATCCACACTTACTACTGTGCAATCTACATATACAGGACCTTAAATTCCAATATTAACCTTGACCTAAAATGCTTTCTTGATAGTTGTGACAGAACCCACAGGCATAACACCAGACACAAACATCTCTACGACATTCCCCGTGTCCGACTAAACCTTTACAAAAATTCATTGTATGTCAAAGGCCCTAAAATCTGGAACACCCTACCTGAGAACTCTAGAACTGCAGACACATTCATCACCTTCAAAACTACCGTTAGAAAACATCTTATCTCCCTGATACACCCCGTCAACTAACTACATAAAAACCACCTGGTGGTCCATATTTACACTCACTCACTCACCCATTTGACTATAAGCACAGAAATACGTATCCTAATCTTAAAATAATGATTCCTAACTAGTCATAAGTTTGCCTGTGATACTCCAATATAGAAACCATGTATTGTGCCAAAACAAAAGCATTCACATTGCTAAACTCAAAAACTAGAATTTGTCACTTAGTATTTAGTTAACTTACTCCACAATTTGTTATAATTTAGGGTTAAGAATTAATCTAAGATTGCCCGAAATGCCTAGCCATGCTAGGTGTTCTAGTGGCCCCTCTGTAATTAGTATTTTACTGTATGTAAACCACACAATAACCAAAATCTGTGAATCCTGCATTGTAATCCTTATAGAGAATAAACTTTGATTTTATTTGATTTGATTTGAAAATGATAATACATAATAACCTGTAAATAACTTGTAAATGGTCCAAGTCGGACCGAAATGTCATAAGCTTTTACGTGCAGGTTAATAATAATAATATCTGTATTTCTACAAGTACATGCACAAGGCATACAGACCATAGCTGACATCAATAACATACTATTATATATAATACCGCTTGTTATGCTGAGCATTTCCCGCAAATTAGGTCAGTCCCAGGATGCGACCCACACCAGTCGACTAACACCCAGGTACCTGTTTTACTAATGAGTGAACATAGACAACAGGTGTAAAGAAACACGCCCAATGTTTCTACCCTCGCTGGGAATCGAACCTAGACATCGCCGTGTGAAGCAAGAGCTTTAGCCACCAGGTAAGTAAGTTTATTCAGGGATACACAAATACAGTTACATAGATTATCATACATAGCAGCATATGTGTTGAGAACCTACGATAACCCAAAAGGTATATTGTTAAGTTTTGTTTAGATTTTTAACCCCGAAGGGTTATTGTGCCTTTTGTTCTTTATTATTATTACCATTATTATTATTATTATTATTATTATTATTATTATTATTATTATTATTATTATTATTATTATTGTTGTTATTATTATTATTATTATTATTATTATTATTATTATTATTATTATTATTATTATTACCATTATTATTATTATTATTATTATTATTATTATTATTATTATTATTATTATTATAGTGTTGGGTGGTGAGGGAGATATGTAAGTAGTGTTAACTAAGGCAGCAGGTGTGGTGACCCTCTCACTCACCATCAACAACAATTCTAAGGCTAAGTATGTCTTTGTCTTTGATTTCATAATATAAACATTCCCCCCCCCTCATCGAGGGAGGTTCCTTGATACTGGTGAGAGGGGCTTTTGATCTGGGAAATTGGATCTGTGCTCCAGTTCCCTGAATGCCTTTCATCCCCCCACCCACAGGCGCTGTATAATCCCTATGGGTTTAGCGCTCCCATGATACTAATAATTTAGTCGCATTTACTGACATTTTATAATATAGACATTGACACTGGGAGATGTGTATGATGAGGAATGTATATAGACATCCACAGATGTACAAGACCCATTTGCACAGCAGTGTACATAGGCGGGGCCAGGAGCTGTGGCTCGACCCCTGTAACCACAAATAGGTGAGTACTGATGGAATGCTATGTATATTGACCCATTTACACATTTTTATATAGATGAATTTACACCGGGGTAGTGTATATAGACATTTACACCGAGGTAGTGTATATAGACATTTACACCGAGGTAGTGTATATAGACATTTACACCGAGGTAGTGTATATAGACATTTACACCGAGGTAGTGTATATAGACATTTACACTGAGGTAGTGTATATAGACATTTACACCGAGGTAGTGTATATAGACATTTACACTGAGGTAGTGTATATAGACATTTACACCGAGGTAGTGTATATAGACATTTACACCGAGGTAGTGTATATAGACATTTACACCGAGGTAGTGTATATAGACATTTACACCGAGGTAGTGTATATAGACATTTACACCGAGGTAGTGTATATAGACATTTACACTGACATAATGTATATAGACATTTACACCAAGGGAGTGTAAATTGACATTTTCACCGACGTAGTGTATATAGACATTCACACTGAGGGAGGTATATAAACATAGGAGTGTATATAAATATTTGCACAGAGGAGTGTAGCCATTTTACTGCACTTAAAATAGAATTACACACACACATGCATGCATACACGCACACACAATACATTGTAAGAATGAAAAAAAAAAAAGTTGAAATCCTCAGTGGTGTGTGCCCTGTCAGGTGATTACACATTACTGTACTTACAAACTCTAAAATTTAGCCCATGGTAGCAATTCATTTTTGGCTTCTAGGAGCCTAGATGTGAATGCATAATATACTGCTTTCTGCAAGCCAATAAATATTTTTTTTTATTAACACACTGGCTGTCTCCTACTGGTGTACGATGACCCAAAAAAGAGAAAACATATTCACTATTATTTGTTCTGTTATTGTCTTGCTAGAAGCATGCTGACATCACAATTCAGATGACTTTCTAAACTACAGCATCCTCATCTCCCATTCAGAATGTAGGCACTTCACTTCCCTCTCCCAGGACTGAAGTCTTTCTAACCATTATACCCTGAATCTCTTTATAAATGTTAACCTTCTTGCGCTCCAACAACACATCAAGTCTTAAACTACATACCTCCACTTACTCCTATGTAGTGCACTCACATAAGCCTATTGGAAGTTGATGCCCCTAGCACCCAAAACCTTCATGCACTCCATCCCAACCTTTCCTGTGATGACCCTTACCCCTCATATCCTCCACTCCAGATTTATATACTCTCATAGTTATCCCATTTTGTGTCATCCTGTCTAAATGGCCAAAATGTCTCAATAACCCTGTCTCAGTCCTTTTAATAATTCCAAGCTCCAAAATCTCTGTTTAATATTTACACCACACATTATCCTCACACATGACTTGACTCTCTCCAGCCTCCTCCCTTGAGTATATTAAAACTCATGCTCTATATACATATAACAGTGTAGGCAGCACCATTATACTCTGGTACATTCCCCATTTTTTGCCCCTATGGATGTTTCTTTGTTTCCACAGTGCCTCACTACACAGCCCATTTTTTTTCTCTTTGTCATTTCTGTGGTTCACCTCATGTTTCATAGACCCATCTGATAACAAGCCTACTCCCAGTTTCAACACATTATACTACCTCATCCATAATCCCTCCCTCCAATCTGACATGCAGTCTTTCACTGATTAAATTTTTTTGTCCCATATGTAAATACAAATTACAGATTTTTTTTTTATTTTTGCTTTATGCCTATATATAGTAAAATATTCATTAATAATAACTTAACAGAAATTATAATTTATTCTTAAGGGTCATGTATATAACTTACAGGTAATTAATGATGGCAAGTGATAGCGACATTTCTGATGACGCGCTCCTGTCACAGGCTTTACCAACAACAAGAATTCCAGACAACTTCAATCCATCACTGCCCCCAACTTCTGCAGAGGAGTATCTTCAGCATGTGGTGTAAGTATTTGCTGAGAGTCAGCAATGTCAGGAGCATTATACAGTCTTGCATCACTGACCTAAATGTTCTTTATTACAATGGTGCTGATTTCAGATATTAATTAATGTTACATTACTGAGTGCCCAGCATATATTTTCATCCCCATTGTGCTGGTGCTAAACTATTAGCCAGAGTATACAAATGAACGTGAAGTAAAGCTTCTCATAACAAGACTTCTTATTGTGCAGTTATCTTGCAACCATGGGTGAGAGCATGAAACTATTAATATTACACACCATAAAGCACTGAAAAATTGGCTAATGCACAAAATATTGATACTACACACTGTGTTATTTCCAGTAGAACATGATAGTTTGCTAAATCTTTCTACTTTATTCATGTAAATACCAAGTCAAGTATTGTGTTGCCTTCTCTCACCTGTGTCACTCAATATATATGGATGGTTAATAAAAAAGTCACAACCTTAGGGAACTCTGTTGACTATTTATTTAGTTTCAGCCTCATTGGTTGCCTAATTTTTCTTCATACAGTGTATTTGAAATCTCCAATTACACTAACTTTCTTATTATCTCTTGTCACTTTTCATGTCAAATTCTTTTCCTCTACCAAATCTTACTAATTTGTGAGTAGTATGCATTGATTACCATAATTTTCTCATCTTTACTTTGGATTTCTACTAATAAAATTTTGGCATACAGTATGTATGTAAATGAATTCGTTGCTAAGCGAGGAGTGTATTATATTGGTAATGGGTTTATGTTAACCATCTTTGATATTGTTTTAATGTCACCTTTGCACCATTTATAACCAATTAATTTTCAGAGGTTCTGTCTCCATGTTGGTTATTATTGAGCACAGATTTAAGAATTAAGAATATACATAGGTGCATTGCTAACATTAAGCATATAGCCCATATAAGGCAATTCCTATTTGTACCCATGCATTCTTGTTTATTGGTCATTTATATCTTTTTTTTTTTTCTATATGAACAGATGGGAGGCCAGGCAGTGCAAGGAGGTTGTTACAGTTGATGTAGACAGAAAGAAACTGAAGAAACCAGGAAGCATTATTAAGGTGAGTTTGATGGACATCATTTTATTCTTTTATTGGATGAATACTGGTATGTCATAGTTTCAGTACTGGGTTTCACTTATGTGAATCCTCTTCCTTCATGCTGAAAGGTAAACTTTTAATACATTTTATCTCCTCCTTTGCCCAGATTCAGGAATCTTTGCTCTCCACAACTTGTCCAAGTTGTAAATTATTTTTTTCTACCAGTTGGTTTGCTTCTAAGATTGTAGGTTATAATATAATCTGAATTCTAGGTACTGTACCTATTAGCATAATATAAAAGAATAGCTAGGGCACTTATGAGATAAATAGATAACCATGTCTCCTGCCACTCATTTCAAGGTGGGTGGGTGCCCTGAGAGTGAAAGGCTCTTGATGCAGGGAGTTAGAACTACTCTCTCCTTCCTTGGATCAAATTAATTGTTTCCCATTCCCTAAGCACTGTATGATCCTTATGAGTTTAGTGCTTCCCCATGAATATGATAACATTTCAAGATGCCACTTTCTATGGATGGAGGTTTAGTAGGAAGTACAGTCCTTCGTAATGTCATATCTTAGCAGATGTGAATATGAGAATGGAACAAACACAGTTAACTTAAAGAAATGGATATTAAATGTGTCTAGGTCATGTAAACTAAACATGCTAGTAAATTGGTATAATACACAAAGCTTATAGGTAGGAATTCATTTGGTTAAAATGAAATGATACAAAGAACTGTGTATGAGAGCTATTTGTAAGGTAGTGCTGGGGACATGAGATATTGAGCTATGAAAGATAAAGTATGAGAAAATAGTACACATTGACATTCATTTCAAGGATACTACTGTAATGTGATAATTTAGGTTGTAATAAGAATTTATTGTGTGTAACATACAGTGATTTGGGAAAAAAATTATAATTTTGACTGAAGCACTCTCAGGACTGGAAGCAGAGAGACCCATTTTGTATTGGGTGATTTAAATACACAAGTGAATAATTAGAGATATTCCGTATAGTAGATGCATTATAGGCCCATGGCAGCTGTATTAAGATCATTCAAGTGCTCTCACTTAATTCCACATAAAAAAAAGATAATTTTCAATATGTTTTGCAAATCTGACTGATTACATGTAGAATTGGCAGTATAATTGGGACATTACAAAATAGTGTATTCCCATAATGAGGGAAAACCTGTGTTAGTAATATAGCAGGTACAGTATAAACGGAGAAGCTTCAGAAGAGTCATTATGGTATAAGAATGTGACAAGCATTCTCAGCATGTAACTACAATAATTTTTTTTTTTACACCGGCCATTTCCCAAAAAGAAAGAAAAATACTTTCATCATTATTCAACACTTTCACCATTGCTAAAATAATATTCATCTGATATTCATTTCCTATAGAGAAGTTATCCATTTTTTTAAACCTTTATTTTCTCATCCTTTCTGGAAAATGCCTCCACACTTCATGAAAATAAGGGGTTCAAGGCAATACAGTACTGATGAACACAAACCTCCCATTTTTATTTGTCATTATCATATACTGTACTGTTTGAACTAATGTATAGAGAACCCCAAAGGGAGGCTTCTTGATGCCATTGAACTCTTGATCCAAGGAATTGAACTTGTACTCTCCTTCTGTGGCTTGAACCTGTATGCCTCTCTTTTCCAAGACTCTGTGTGACCCATGCAGGTTAAACATTTTTCCCTTAACAGTAATGATAATACAGTGAAACCTCAATATGATGGACTAATAAAAGGGAAGGTGGGGGGTTGTTTTATAAAAAAAATCCATTTTATCAAAATGAGTGCACATGCACACATTTTTCTCCAGAGTTTGAATTTGGCATTTATTCTTTTTTGTTTTGCAGTACCTCATACTTTCAGCAAAGACGTTACAGAAGATTTCTTGTATTCCAGAAACAAGTTAAAGCAACTGCTCCATATGGTTATGCACCATCTTCAGAGACTCAGCAGGAGCTGTTAGCTGCATTTTCTAAGCTACGAGCACAAATTGCAAATTTAAGATCATCAAAACAAATTCCCAAGTCGCCTGTTTCTTTGGTGAGATATTATAAAAAATCAATAAAAGACCTCTTTGATGGTGTGCATATGATAAGGATTTAAAGTATTACCCATGAACCATTGTCTTTATATTATAGTACAGTACTATGTACAGTGGACCCTCAGTTGATGCCTTTAATCTGTTCCAGAGAGCTAGTCTTTAACCGATTTAGCCTTTAACCGAATTAATTTTCCCCATGAGAAATAATGGAAATCCAATTAATCCATTCCAGACACCCAAAAGTATTAAACAAAATAATTTTTTTACATGAAATATACATTTCCCTACACAGAAAACATGAAGAATAAAACAATAACATCACACTTACCTTTATTGTGAACTTATTGATGAGTGATGAGACAGGAGGAGGGCAGAGGATGAAGGTGTTCTAGTGTTTGGAAGGGGAATCCCCTTCCATAAAGACTTCAGGTAACAAGTCCTTTTCTGGCTTGTGTCCTGGGAGTGCCTTTTCCTCCTGAGTAATGTAGGTCCTGTTTGGCATTTTCTTCCTAAACAGGCCTGTTTTGTCACAGTTGAACACTTGTTGGGGTTTTAACTTTTAAGCCTCTATGTACCCCTTAAAGTCCTGCACATATTTTTCAGCTGCTTTTTTGTCAGAACTGGCAGCCTCACCATGCCTTATCATACCATACCACAATCACAACCACTACCACCCTTTACCACCATCACAACCACTACCACCCTCTACCACCATTGCTACCACCCACTACCACCATCACTACCACCCTCTACCACCATCACAACCACTACCACCCTCTACCACCATCACTACCACCCTTTACCATCATCACAACCACTACCACCCTCTACCACCATCGCTACCACCCTCTACCACCACCCTCTACCACCACCCTCTACCACCATCCTCTACCACCATCACTACCACCCTCTACCACCACCACTACACCCCTCTACCACCATCACTACGTCTGAGAAGTGAAGCATACGTAACAGTAGCACAAATCGATTCACTGGTATAATATCACTGAAACCTGGGGTTGCAGTCAGGCAGCCTGTCGACCAGTATGATTTGACACTATGCTTATACACATGTGGCATAAGCATTATTGTGGCAAACAAAAGATACATCTCAGCCACAGTTGTCTCCTTCTACTGGTGTAGGCGTGATTTTGGTGAAAATATTGTATATGCCATAATGTAATCGAAGTATCTGTTGCTTTCCTTGACAGTAATTTCCATCAGGGGTTCGTCAAAAAATAACTCAAAACATTCCAGTTCAGTAGCATTGTTCCCAAGTGTACAAAATGGCCATATTCCACTTTGACTTTCATCAAAGTGATGAGGATTGGGAACAAAATTGGCAGCTTCCTGCCAATCCCAGGTGTGGTCTGCTGGTGGGTACTGGATACGGGCAGGTGGTTATGGAGGTTGTGGTTGTGGAGGTTGGTATGGTGGGTGGGTGGGTGGGTGAGGTTGATCTTTGTTGTAGCTGAGCTGACCAGCAGTGTGGGTAACAGCATGGCCCACTGCTGGTGCCTCATGGCTGGCCCCACTATAACCACTACCATCTGCTGCCGCATCCACATTTCTCAACCCAATTGCAACACTATCATCTTCATTTTCACTATCTGTGCCTGTTGTACAGCCATGGGATGTACTCCTTACCCTTGGAATAGCATATGTCACACTTCCAGAGCGCATATACCGTTGTATATACTGATGCTTCACTGGAGAATATTCCACATCACTCTTGCTACTGGAACTGTTTTCAAGAGCTTGGAGTTCATATTCACTATCACTATCATCACCATTGCTCACATCTGAGTCCTGGATATGGGAAAATACGAGTTTTCTCTTTCGTTCTGGTACAACTGAACGTGAACGAGACGGTCCAGCACCAGAGGTGGAAGATTGAGGGTCATCTGGATTTTCCTCACTATTACCAATATTATGGTCATTAGTTTCGGTCACAACCTCCCGAAAAACTTGAAAGTCATCTTCACTGACACTTCCATCTGTATTAGAACTGTCACTGGAGAAGAAAAGTGTCCCAATTCACCGAGGAGTGAAGTGTTTCTTACCGTGAGGCATGGTGAACAAGGTGTACTAAAATGACATTCCCACAATGTACCACTGGGTGCGCGATTTTTTTCCTAGTGCGCGCACTGACCACGCAGACCCATTCTCTCACATCTAGGCCTACCAGCTGTTTCCCGCTTAATTTAAGGCCGCTAGAATTTATGCATACTAGTACGGCACCAACCCTGAAAGGGCTAAACTTGTAAGTAGAGGTTCCGCTGTATATTTATGCTACTGTATGTTTTAAAGTTAAATTACTTTAAAATGTGGTGTATTATCCATCTTGTGTACATCAGGTAGCATATAATACTGTATTGCATTACTGGGCATTTGGTGGCTTGAAGAGAGATGGTGAAGGCTTTGAAAACATTGTTTGGCCTTCTGTTAGCTCCAATGTAATGTTGTACAGTATATACATTCACTATTAGGCATTTTTCCAGAACAAAGCATAACCATAAAGTTGAAAAGTTACTAAATACAAAATAATCTGCAAATGATGTATGAATGTCATGCTTTGAGATTTTTAAACTTCCATTTGAACATAGTACCTTATTCAGCTTGTATTTTAATGATTGGTAAAGATACACAATATACCGTATTTTGTGGTTTATTAGACACAATTTTTTTTTCCATAAAATGTCTCCAAAAACCACCCCGTGTCCTATAAACTGAAGGTCAGTGACGGAAGTTAGAAGTTTGGGTGTAGGGTGGGCTGTAGCTCTCCCAGTTACGTCCGATGCCGAGCCATTGAACTAAAACAAATCCAATGTTTCAAAATTACAGTAAATTAATAACGTTTTGAAACGAGCTATTTAGGAAATACAGATACTGTACTAGGATATTGACAGAAAACAAAATTCCTCCAAGTAACACCTTCCTTTCTTATTTCTTAAATTACCAGTCACAAAGCAGTGTCATTAATGTTTTCTTCACATGTTGAGTGGTGTTTGTGGCTATAGTGTTTTAACCAACCCATAAATCAAATTAATTTTGTGTTAGAATTAACATTCCAGGTACTGGTAAATTTTACTTAATGTAAATTTAATGCTTTGTAATGATTTTGTCAAGATTGGTGAGGATTTCCAGCTGAAATAAGGTGTTCAAGTGAGCACTAGGCCTATTATATGTTTTGACCTGCCTATAAATCAAACATAACCTTATTTCTGCATCAAAAATTACCATAGGTTTCAGTGGAGTAAATATTACTTGGTATTAGGTACTCTTAATTCTTTTTTTCTGATCATTACATTCTAAATTGGGATGTGTCTAACACATCGGAGCATCTTATAAGCCGCAAAATACGGTAAGTACTACAGTACGTACATGTATACGAGACTTTGAACTTGCTTACTCATTTTATTTATTTTATTCATGGGTAGCACTAAACCCATAGGAGTCAAATAGCAGTGGGTAACAGGAGGTGGTCAGGTTCAAGCCAAGGAAAAAGAGGATAAATCCTATTCTCAGGATCAAGAGCTCTTGACTGGCATCAGGTCACCTTACCTGAGGGGACATTTATATATATAGTTTTGTACTATATTTCTTGAAATAAAATGTACAGGTACTCTTAAGATGCAGTATGTCAATACTGTAGTGTAGTACACTACAGGTAGGCCCTACTTATATATCAGGTTAGGTTCTGGACTACTACTGTAAAATGAAAATTGCTGTAAAGTGAAACATAGCCTTTTTTCATTTTCAGATGCATATAAAAGCCAGATAACAAGTTTACACTCATATATTAAGTGAGCAATAGAGCTAGGCCTAAAAAATGCATATACATACAGTACACATGTTACTTATCTGAAAATATTTATGTACTTAGCTTATAGTGAGTAGTATGTTTATTGTAAGCAGCCTGAATAAATGAGATTGGGTATAATTGAAAACTTCTGTATTAGCAAAACACAGTAAAGTGGGGCCCTCCTGTATATGTACATGGCAGAGAATTTATATACTGTATAACATAATGCTATGAAAGCTTTCTTGGTTGTACAGAAGAGCACACTGCAGCAAATACTGTCTCCACTGAGTAGGATTGTAATATTTATCAAAAAAGCAGTAGAAATGTTTAAGTCTCTACTTCATCAGAGATAAAAAATATTTTTTTTTTTTTATTCACAGTTCACCATCCTAAGATACATAAGTTGTGATGCCATTTAAAAAATTAATGTTACGTTTAACATTCCAGTTTTACCTCCACAAATTGGAGGTAAAACTGGATATGATTCATCTTTTGTTTCTGGATTGTGAATTATTCCAGCCATGGTCTTGTACTTGTTTTTCATGTTACACATGCTACAGTTCGGAAAATTCATTTGTTACAGAATTTTTTTAATTTCTTTATAATTTATTACAAATAAGTTAATGAAAAGAAAAATTCAATTTCTGTTTTATCCAACAGCCAGGTCTTAAAAATCACCAAGAGTGGTGTAAGCTGTGTTTTGGCAACAGTTTTCAGCTGGCTTTATTGAAGAAGGCCAATAGAGATACCACCCAACCTCCACTTGTAGAGGGCCAGGAACCTCTCCTGAGCATTGTCCTCAATATTCAACAGGTTAGAAATAGCATGAAATGTGTCAAACACATAGCTTAGATTTTATACATGTCTTATTGCTGTATAAAGGAGAAATGGCTTGTACAGTTGTCTAGAAAAATGCTCGTAGAGAATGTCTTTTCAACGTTAAATTGATAAGATTTGTATGCTTTGTATAGATGTTATAAATACAGATGCCACTAATCTAACAGCATTGGGGTCAGGGCCCTTTCTGAATAGGCAATTTTTTAAATGTCAAAAACTGTATGGAAAATGTAAATTACAGTATTTTTTTACTGTTGTTTGGAAAAAGTACTAAACCCACAGGAATTATACAGCATACAGAGAATGAGAGGGAATCAGGCTTGATCCAAGGAAGAGTAGTATAGGGATCCTTATGGAGTATAGGGATACTCCATAAGGATCACCTTGCATTAGGAAATTTAAAAAATGGTAAATATTGGTGTAAAGCTGAAGTAGAGGCCACTTGTCTTGGGAAGTGTTGTCCCTAGAGAGGTGGTACAGGAGGTTTTGAGTGTCAGGAGTTTGAGCAACCAGCAGGCTTGTCTAAACATGTTAGATTGTAGTGGAGGAAGGTGGTTTTTGGGGCATGATGTGCTGTTGGAGTGTGAGGTTAACGTAAGGGTAGGATAAATTGGTTCACTGGCATAATGTCGCTGAAGGCTGGGGTTGCAATTAGGCAGTCTGTTGACTAGTATGATTTCATATTGTGCTTATACACATGTGGCTTAAGCATATTGTAGCAAAGAACAGATATATCTCAGCCACAGTTGTCTCCTTCCATTGGTGTAGTCTTGATTTTGGTGAAACAAGTGTGTTTGCCAAGGTAAAATCAAGTAACTGTTACTTTACCTGACAATACTTTCCATCAGGGGTTGATCAAAAAATACTTCAAAACATTCTGGCTCACTGCCATTGTTCTCAATGATACAAGATGGCCAGATTCCCCTTCAATTTTCATCAGATTGATGGAAATTGGGAACAAAATTGGCACCCTCCTGCCAGTCCCAGCTGCAGTTTGGCAGTGGGTACTGGATATAGATAGCTGGTTGTGTAGGTTGTGGTGTATGGGTGGTTGAGGGTGGCCTGGGTCATGCACCTTCTGAGTCAGCAACATGGCTCCCAGCCTGGGCTGCTGTTGGTGCCTCATCCCACATGGCACCACCACCACCACCTACTGCTGCATACAATATATTATCCATCCCAGTTGTAGCAATTTCCTCGTCACTTTCACCATATTCCTGGTGTAGGGCCACAGGTTATATGTACTCCATTCCCTTGGGATAGCGTATGGCACACTACCAGACCACATGCAGCATTGTATAAATTGACACTTCACCAGTGAATGTTCCTCTTAACTGTCACTACTAAAGTGGTCATTGAGAGCTAGGAAATCACAGTCATTATCACTATCATCACCATTGCTCACATCTGAGCCCTGGTCATGGGAAAATATGAGCTTACAGCATGATACAACTGAATAAGAACCAGACGGATCAGCCCCAGGTGTGGATGGTTGAGGGTTGTTGGGGGTTTTAGCACTATTTATGTCTTCTTGAGCATTGTTTTCAGTCACTAACTGTTCAGAACCATAGAATTTGTCTTCGCCTCCACCTCCATCCATGTTAGAGCTATCAGTTGGGAAGAGAAGATTCCCAGTTCACCATGGAGTGAGGTTTTTTTTACTGCGAGGCATGGAGAACAATGGGTATTGAGATGGCATTCCCACAATGCAGTGCTGGCACCCTGATTTTTTGTATACTGCACACACTGATCACACAGTCCCATTCTCTCATACATAGGCATGCCATCCTTTTCCTGCTTAATTTGAAGCTGCTAGAATTTTGGCATAGTACTATGGCATCAACCCTAACTTCAAACCCATAGCACTACAGCACCAGCTACAAGATGGTTAGGCTGGCTTACTTAGATATAGTATGTACATCTTAAGACTTGTGGTCTCGGGGAATGTATAAATATTCTTGATTGTATGTTCTGGGGCTTATGTACTCTTAGATGCATGTGCTAGGAAATGTGCTGAGGGACCTGTGCCAAGATTTATGTGCTCTTAAAAGTTTATTCTGAGATGTGTGATAAAGCCTGTGTGCTCTGAGATATTTTTCCCAAGATTTGTGTGCTCTAAGAATTATACTCTGGGATGTTTGATGGGACCTATGTGCTCTAGGATGTATTTGCAGAGACCTGTAATCTGAGAAGTGTGATGTGTGATGAGACCAATGTGTTCTGAGGGTGTATGTACTGAGACTTGTGCAATCAGGAAAGAGTGTAATGAGATCTGTGTTCTGGAACATGTGTTGTAGGACATGTTACAGAGGGACTGCTGGAACCTATATACATGTATATATAGCAAAGCCTCAATTAATATGAATAATGAATTTCTTTAAATGACTGTGTCAGTCAAATTTGTATCATTCAAGGCTGTTATAGCAAACACAAAGTATGGTAATTGGTCCCACTCCAATGAAAATACAGTATGCAGTGAAATATTTTAATATGTTACCAGAGGGTAATAAAAATGTATTTCTTATTCAAGTTTATTATAAACTGTGAAAATGTCACGGACATTTGCAGATCAGTTCATCAAAACCAAGCCGCCTTCCGCTGTCTGTTATTTCTTCAACAACAGCTTGCACAGGAGAAGGAAAGAAGCTTCTTTATCTGTACTGGCATAGACTATTAATTTTATTTTATTATTTTTTTATTATCACACCGGCCGATTCCCACCAAGGCAGGGTGGCCCGAAAAAGAAAAACTTTCACCATCATTCACTCCATCACTGTCTTGCCAGAAGGGTGCTTTACACTACAGTTTTTAAACTGCAACATTAACACCCCTCCTTCAGAGTGCAGGCACTGTACTTCCCATCTCCAGGACTCAAGTCCGGCCTGCCGGTTTCCCTGAATCCCTTCATAAATGTTACTTTGCTCACACTCCAACAGCACGTCAAGTATTAAAAACCATTTGTCTCCATTCACTCCTATCAAACACGCTCACGCATGCCTGCTGGAAGTCCAAGCCCCTCGCACACAAAACCTCCTTTACCCCCTCCCTCCAACCCTTCCTAGGCCGACCCCTACCCCGCCTTCCTTCCACTACAGACTGATACACTCTTGAAGTCATTCTGTTTCGCTCCATTCTCTCTACATGTCCGAACCACCTCAACAACCCTTCCTCAGCCCTCTGGACAACAGTTTTGGTAATCCCGCACCTCCTCCTAACTTCCAAACTACGAATTCTCTGCATTATATTCACACCACACATTGCCCTCAGACATGACATCTCCACTGCCTCCAGCCTTCTCCTCGCTGCAACATTCATCACCCACGCTTCACACCCATATAAGAGCGTTGGTAAAACTATACTCTCATACATTCCCCTCTTTGCCTCCAAGGACAAAGTTCTTTGTCTCCACAGACTCCTAAGTGCACCACTCACTCTTTTTCCCTCATCAATTCTATGATTCACCTCATCTTTCATAGACCCATCCGCTGACACGTCCACTCCCAAATATCTGAATACATTCACCTCCTCCATACTCTCTCCCTCCAATCTGATATTCAATCTTTCATCACCTAATCTTTTTGTTATCCTCATAACCTTACTCTTTCCTGTATTCACCTTTAATTTTCTTCTTTTGCACACCCTACCAAATTCATCCACCAATCTCTGCAACTTCTCTTCAGAATCTCCCAAGAGCACAGTGTCATCAGCAAAGAGCAGCTGTGACAACTCCCACTTTGTGTGTGATTCTTTGTCTTTTAACTCCACGCCTCTTGCCAAGACCCTCGCATTTACTTCTCTTACAACCCCATCTATAAATATATTAAACAACCACGGTGACATCACACATCCTTGTCTAAGGCCTACCTTTACTGGGAAAAAATTTCCTTCTTTCCTACATACTCTAACTTGAGCCTCACTATCCTCGTAAAAACTCTTCACTGCTTTCAGTAACCTACCTCCTACACCATACACTTGCAACATCTGCCACATTGCCCCCCTATCCACCCTGTCATATGCCTTTTCCAAATCCATAAATGCCACAAAGACCTCTTTAGCCTTATCTAAATACTGTTCACTTATATGTTTCACTGTAAACACCTGGTCCACACACCCCCTACCTTTCCTAAAGCCTCCTTGTTCATCTGCTATCCTATTCTCCGTCTTACTCTTAATTCTTTCAATTATAACTCTACCATACACTTTACCAGGTACACTCAACAGACTTATCCCCCTATAATTTTTGCACTCTCTTTTATCCCCTTTGCCTTTATACAAAGGAACTATGCATGCTCTCTGCCAATCCCTAGGTACCTTACCCTCTTCCATACATTTATTAAATAATTGCACCAACCACTCCAAAACTATATCCCCACCTGCTTTTAACATTTCTATCTTTATCCCATCAATCCCGGCTGCCTTACCCCCTTTCATTTTGCCTACTGCCTCACGAACTTCCCCCACACTCACAACTGGCTCTTCCTCACTCCTACAAGATGTTATTCCTCCTTGCCCTATACACGAAATCACAGCTTCCCTATCTTCATCAACATTTAACAATTCCTCAAAATATTCCTTCCATCTTCCCAATACCTCTAACTCTCCATTTAATAACTCTCCTCTCCTATTTTTAACTGACAAATCCATTTGTTCTCTAGGCTTTCTTAACTTGTTAATCTCACTCCAAAACTTTTTCTTATTTTCAACAAAATTTGTTGATAACATCTCACCCACTCTCTCATTTGCTCTCTTTTTACATTGCTTCACCACTCTCTTAACTTCTCTCTTTTTCTCCATATACTCTTCCCTCCTTGCATCACTTCTACTTTGTAAAAACTTCTCATATGCTAACTTTTTCTCCCTTACTACTCTCTTTACATCATCATTCCACCAATCGCTCCTCTTCCCTCCTGCACCCACTTTCCTGTAACCACAAACTTCTGCTGAACACTCTAACACTACATTTTTAAACCTACCCCATACCTCTTCGACCCCATTGCCTATGCTCTCATTAGCCCATCTATCCTCCAATAGCTGTTTATATCTTACCCTAACTGCCTCCTCTTTTAGTTTATAAACCTTCACCTCTCTCTTCCCTGATGCTTCTATTCTCCTTGTATCCCATCTACCTTTTACTCTCAGTGTAGCTACAACTAGAAAGTGATCTGATATATCTGTGGCCCCTCTATAAACATGTACATCCTGAAGTCTACTCAACAGTCTTTTATCTACCAATACATAATCCAACAAACTACTGTCATTTCGCCCTACATCATATCGTGTATACTTATTTATCCTCTTTTTCTTAAAATATGTATTACCTATAACTAAACCCCTTTCTATACAAAGTTCAATCAAAGGGCTCCCATTATCATTTACACCTGGCACCCCAAACTTACCTACCACACCCTCTCTAAAAGTTTCTCCTACTTTAGCATTCAAGTCCCCTACCACAATTACTCTCTCACTTGGTTCAAAGGCTCCTATACATTCACTTAACATCTCCCAAAATCTCTCTCTCTCCTCTGCATTCCTCTCTTCTCCAGGTGCATACACGCTTATTATGACCCACTTCTCGCATCCAACCTTGACTTTAATCCACATAATTCTTGAATTTACACATTCATATTCTCTTTTCTCCTTCCATAACTGATCATTTAACATTACTGCTACCCCTTCCTTTGCTCTAACTCTCTCAGATACTCCAGATTTAATCCCATTTATTTCCCCCCACTGAAACTCTCCTACCCCCTTCAGCTTTGTTTCGCTTAGGGCCAGGACATCCAACTTCTTTTCATTCATAACATCAGCAATCATCTGTTTCTTGTCATCCGCACTACATCCACGCACATTTAAGCAACCCAGTTTTATAAAGTTTTTCTTCTTCTCTTTTTTAGTAATTGTATACAGGAGAAGGGGTTACTAGCCCATTGCTCCCGGCATTTTAGTCGCCTCATACGACACGCATGGCTTACGGAGGAAAGATTCTTTTCCACTTCCCCATGGACAATAGAAGAAATAAAAAAGAACAAGAGCTATTTAGAAAAAGGAGAAAAACCTAGATGTATGTATATATATATATGCATAT
Organism: Cherax quadricarinatus; assembly: GCF_038502225.1. Lineage (NCBI taxonomy): Eukaryota > Metazoa > Arthropoda > Malacostraca > Decapoda > Parastacidae > Cherax > Cherax quadricarinatus. Next base: position 11,690,883 of record NC_091342.1, read on the forward strand.
TCGACTTCTGAACAGGTCAAAGCAACCATTGCATTAAACGATTCTTCAGGTTCACATGAACTCCATTTTCTTTCGCTGCAATAGAGACTTGAAGCTTTTGTTTGATAAGAGATGCTCCATTTCTATCATTGTAATGCTTCCATTTCTAGTACTGTAGTTGTTTGCATACCACAAAAAGCTGATGCAACTGTACCTTTTTCTTTTATATCATCTGTGTGTTTTATAATATTATGTACCATAGATTCATTATTATTATTATAATCAAAAAGAAGCGCTAAGCACCATAGATTCATGCATTCCAACATCTTGGCCTATTTTACAGTTGCTATTGTCATGTCCATGTTGCTTATTACATCAGTTTTTTTGTTTTAATGTAATAAGCTTTCTTTTTTTTTTTTTTTTGCACTTATATTATTTGCCCCATAACCATTTTTTGTTTGTCCATATTTGCTATGGGCACTTTATCAAAATTTAAAATGTAATATAGTATTGTAAACATGAATATGATAATAAGCTGCAGCACATCTTCACACCACAACAGGCAGAGCCATAATGTTGACTGGGCAGGCATAGTGGGTAGCAGACTCATTCTAACCAAATTTTTACTCATTAAATGAAGTCTGGTATCATTTTATCATTCATACAAAATAAAATTGTGTACTGTTCTAATTTATACTAATTGAGGCTTTGCTTTATATATGCTGTGGGGTGCTGATGTGATCAATGTGCTGTTAGGATTCATATAATACCAACATGAATTGATTATCACTTCCAAAATGACACATGAACACTTTAAGACAATGTGTAAACAACCTCTACAAAATAAGAAAAAATATAGCTTTAAGAAAAAATATAGCTTAACTCTTAAAGGTGTTACTATATTTAAATTACATATTATTTTTGGAGATGGCACAGGCTAATTGGGAGTAAAGACATCTCAATCGATTGTACAATAACTGAATTACATTTTCTTTTAAATGGGAAATTCCAGATGCAATGCAAGCAATCTGTGATGCAGTATATGTAACTAAATATACTAAACTAAAAAACTGTTTAACAGAGAGGCCTTCAGAACCTGTTGGAATGGCATGCCCAGTGGCTGGAAGTGCTAGGTTTTTCGGAGGCTCAGGGACGCTGGTTTTATGCTCTTCTTGCATGCCTGGAGAAGCCCCTCATACCAGAGAGCTGTTCTCAGATTCGACACATTGCTAGAATGTGTGCACAAATCAGGTCATCTTTGGTAAGTTTGGTTTTAAATACAGTATAGCCCTCAATTAAAGCTAGATCCTGTTGCATCAAACTTGTGGTTCACAACATATTTTGACTTTACTCAAGTGATAACAATACACAAATAACCTGCACACAGGAAAGAAGAGCTTAAAACGACATTTTGGTCCGACTTGGACCACTTACAAAATGTCTTTGTAAATGGTCCAAATTGGAACGAAATGTCGTCATAAACTCTCTCCTGTGTGTGGGTTATTTGTGTATTTTTCCAGTCACAGAATTGTGCCTTTTTGTTCTTCATGATATTTCATGTAAAGAAAAAGACTTCAGTAAGCACAATTATTTTTTTTTTATGTACAAAGAGTTTCATGCAGTGATGATGATTACGTACGTACTCTATACAGCCTCTCCTCACTTAGCGACGTACTGTACTCATTTACCGATGACTCGGACTTATGATGGGCTCTCTGCCCAGTATGCATACCTAAATAATGTATATTAGAGCTTCTTTCCTCTATTCTGTTTTTTTATTACATTATTATTATTATTATAATCAAAAAGAAGCGCTAAGCCACAAGGGCTATACAGCGCTGCAGGGTAAGGAAGGAAGCGAGGGTATTGGATGGCAGAAGGGAGGAGGGATGATCAGTAGGTTACAGAAAACAGCGGGGCAGGGGATAGTACGGGGGTAGAGGGTAGCAAGAGATTGAAGTAGAAAGGGCTGAAGGTATCAGAATTTGTGAAGTAAGTCAGTTGTTGTCAAAAAGTCAATAAGAGAGTCCGGATGAAAGGTGGGTCCATCAGCGAGAAGCGAAGGTAGAGAGAGAGCAGCAGAGCGAAGACGATGACGGAGGTAAATTCTGCATGCTCGTTGATAAAGTGGGCAGTCCAACAGAATGTGGCTGACTGATAATGGAACTTGGCAATTCTCACAGAGAAGAGCAGGGCGCCTCTCCATGAGATATCCATGAGTAAGACGAGTATGGCCAATGCGAAAACGGGAGAGAGTAGTCTCCCAACCTCGACACTGGTGATAAGAAGACGGCCAATAACCTATACTCGGTTTAATAGATTGAAGTTTGTTGCCGAGCATAGTAGACCAACGTTGTTGCCAACGGGTGTGAAGTTGGGAAGATATTGCAGCAAAATAGTCCGTAAATGGAATACCTCTACATGAAACTGGTAGGTCATGTACTGCTGACCGCGCAGCAGTGTCTGCCTGTTCATTGCCCTGTACGTCAACATGACCAGGGACCCAACAAAAAACAATATCTTTATACTTGGTAAAGATACGGCGTAGCCAAAGTTGGATACGGAGGACTAAGGGGTGAGGTGTATCAAATTTCTGTATAGCCTGTAAAGCACTAAGGGAGTCTGAGACAACCACAAATGATGACACAGGCATAGATGCAATACGGATAAGTGCTGTAAGGATGGCATACAATTCAGCAGTAAAAATACTAGCCGAAGATAGTAAATGCCCTTGTACGACGCTGTCCGGAAACACTGCTGCGAATCCTACGCCGTCAGAAGACTTAGAGCCATCTGTGTACACAGCAATGGCATGAGAATGAGAGTGAAAGTGGTCAAGAAAAAGAGAGCGGGAAGCGACCGTAGACAGTTGGGCTTTCGAGCAAGGGAGAGAGAAAGAACAGACTCGAACAGCTGGAACCTCCCAGGGGGGTAGGGAAAAGTGAGATGCTACATGTACATAGAAAGGTGGTAATTGAAGAGAAGACAAGAGCGAAGAGAGAAGGGACGGAGTAAACAGGGGCGACGAACAAATAAAGAATGTCTACTAATATCAGTGACCATTCTATAAATGGAAGGATTGCGGAGATCATGAGAGCGTACATAGTAGCGAAGGCAATGGGCATCACGGCGATCGGATAAGGATGGAACGTTCGCTTCTGCATAGAGGCTCTCGACAGGGGAAGAGCGAAAAGCACCAAGGCATAAACGTAATCCTTGGTGATGAATGGGGTTAAGGCTAGAGAGAGTAGCAGGAGATGCCGCTGAATAGATCTGGTCACCATAATCAAGTTTTGATAAGATAAGGGTGGAATGTAGGCGAAGGAGGGTTCGACGATCAGCTCCCCATGAAAGATGAGCAAGGGTTTTAAGAAGGTTCAGCCGGCTGTGACTAAGTTGCCTTCAGAGAGGTAATGTGAGGTTTCCAGGATAACCTACGATCAAAGAGTAGGCCCAGAAACTTGACTGTATCACGTTCAGGGATACGGGAGCCATAGAGGTACAAAGGATGATCGGAGATGACAGAGCGTCTAGTGAAAGTAATTTGGTGGGTTTTAGTGCTGGAAAATTTAAACCCACGTGTGGTGGCCTAATTGGAAACACGGTCGACTGCATGCTGGAGAGAAACTGTAATCAGGTGACAGTCAGCGCCTGCACAGGCAATAGCGAAGTCATCAACATAGAGTGATGACCAAATATTTGATGGAAGACTAGAGGCCAAATCATTAATAGCAAGGAGAAAAAGTGTTGTGCTCAGAACACATCCCTGGGGGACACCTTCAGCTTGGATAAAGTCCGGGGAGAGCACATTATTAACCCGAACACGGAAATGCCTGTTAGTTAAAAAGTTCTTAAGGAAGGATGGTAGATTGCCTCGAAGGCCTAAGGAGTGGGCTTGGGCTAAAATATTATACCTCCAAGTTGTGTCATATGCCTTCTCAAGGTCAAAAAATATGGCAATAACTGAGTGGTTATTCGCAAAGGCATTACGAACATACGTATCCAAGCGTAGTAAGGGGTCTATGGTAGAACGTCCCTTACGAAAGCCATATTGACGAGTGGAGAGACTGTTGTGTCTCTAAATACCACACTAAACGTCTATTTACTAGGCGTTCCATCACTTTGCAAACTGCACTGGTAAGAGCAATGGGACGATAGTGGGAGGTTTCATGTCCCAGTAGTGCCTGGTTTGCGGAAAGGGAGAACAATGGCAGATTTCCACAGCTGTGGAAGAACTCCTTGTGACCAAATAAGATTGTAAAGGCGTAATAGGACTGCAAGGGCTGACTGATGTAAATGTTGTAGCATACGAATATGAATGTCATCGGGCCCAGCTGCCGATGATCGGCAAGCTGAGAGTGTTGCCTCCAGTTCTTGAAGTGTAAAAGGCACATTATACTGTTCTTCTCTGAGAGAAGAAAAGTCCAAGGGTGCTAACTCTCTGGCAGACTTTGAGGAAAGAAATGAGGGGCATAGATGGAGCCCCTGAGAAATACGGACCAGATGATTGCCAATTTCATTGGCAACATCTAGTGGGTTTGCTATATCAACACCGGCAACCCGCAGAACAGGAGCCGGGTCAGGAGAATATTTACCACTCAGTTTTCGTACTTTTTTCCAGACTGCACTCATAGAGGAAGCAGAGGTGATGGTGGAGACATAATCTCGCCAGCAAGTGCGTTTAGCATCACAGATGACACGGCGAGCGATCGCACGCTTCTGCTTAAAATCAAGAAGTCTCTCTGTGGTTCTATTGTACCAGTACCTGCCCCATGCAGCGCGTTTCAAACGTACTGCACGAGCACAAGCAGGAGACCACCAAGGCACGCATTTCTGAGAATGCCTGCCCGAAGTTTGGGGTATAGAATGAGAAGCTGCGATTAAAACGGAGGACGAGAAGAGGTGTAAAAGCTCATCGATGGAGGACGAAGAAGGAACCTCTCTAAAAACAGTTAGGTGTGAGTAAAGGTTCCAATTTGCCTGATCAAATTGCCAGCGTGGGATGCGAAGAGGTGGTGAATATGAAGGGGAAGTAAGAATGATTGGGAAATGATCGCTGTCATGTAAGTCCGGAAGAACAGACCAAGTGAAGTCTAATGCGGCGGAGGAAGAGCAGACTGAGAGATCGATGCAAGAGAGAGTGTGAGTCCGAGGATCAAAATGGGTGTGAGTACCTGTATTTAAAACATGGAGGGGGTGGGTGGCAAGAAAAGCCTCTAACTGAATGCCACAGGAATCACAGTGAGACCCCCCCCAGAGGAAATGGTGGGCATTAAAATCACCAGGTAACAGAATCGGTGGTGGTAATGACAAAACAAGAAAGGCAATATCCGGAATAGATAATGCCCGAGAAGGAGAGAGATATAAAGAACAGAGCGTATACCACCTATGCAAGTGGATACGGGCTGCTGTGTAATGCAGCGAAGTACGAACAAATAGCTGATGGTATGGAATATCAGTGCGTAGAAGAAGGGCACTTTCATTAAAGGTCCCATCAGGAAAAGGATCTGAAGAATACAATAAATTATAGCCTGAGATGGGAGAGATAACAGCAGAGTGTAATTTTGGTTCCTGTAAGCAAACACCAACAGGGGAAAACTGGGAGAGTAACATCTGAAGCTCACCCCGATTACCACTGAGGCCGCGTATATTCCACTGTAAATAGGCCATGATTGGCAATGATAAAGATACCTGAAATCAGCAGGTAAGGGTTCCTACGGACTAGAGGGGTTAGAAAAGTCCACATGCGGAGGCAGTGGAAAACGTTCAAGCAGCGAAGGAACGGTGCGCTGTGAAGAAAGGAGTTGCACAGATGGAGTAGAGGAGAGAGAAGGAGCGGAGGGTGGATGAGTGTCCATTGATGGTTTGGTCTCTGCAATATATTCAGAGATTGCTTCAAGTGTTTCAGAATTCAGAGACGTCGTATGGGAGACAATATTGGAAATGGTAGGGGGAGGATGAGTAAAGATTGGAACTGTAATGGACTGTACCAAGGTAGGGGGGGGGCGAAAGGGTGGAGGGAACTGGAGAAGCGTGGAAGGGGACAGAAGAGGCAGAAACCTGGGAGGTGGCAGAAGAGGAAGAAACTTGGGAGGGAACAGGGGAGGAAGGTACAGTACGAGGAGGAGGGTGAACCTCTACACTTGTAACAGAGCCAGTGAGAGGGGGAGAACCAGGTACAGAGACAGGGAAGGGAAAATGAGGAGGTAGAAGATGGGTAGGAGGTGTTAACGGACCTTTTTTTGACTTTTGAGAAGTAGAGGGACGATTGGGAGGAGGTGTCATACGAGATCTCGTCGCTACTGAGGCTTGTGAGAGAGAACACAAAGAAGCAAGATCAGACTGAGATGTTGAAGTAGGGACGTCTGAGCCGAGGACAGCAAAAGAATTAGCTACAGGAGTGACTATGGGAGAGGTAACCACAGAGGTGGGTGCAGAAGATGGGATACCAGAAGTGGGGGGACGTTTTGAAACACGGGAATAAGAAACACGAGGTAGTCTCCCTTGGAGGCGGAGATGAGAAACTGCCATGGCATAAGGGAGACCTTCTGCCTCTTTGAGGTAACGGATTTCCCGCTCGTTTAAGTAGACTTGACAATGGCGAGAGTACGAAGGGTGAGCCTCATGACAATTAAGGCAAGAGGGAGGTCGATTGCAAGACGTATTAGAATGGTCATCGGCACCACAGACTGGGCATTCGGCGATAGATCTGCAATATTTCGCTGGATGGCCAAATCGCCAGCAATTTCTACACTGTTGCGGTGTAGGGATCACCTTTCGAACTTGTAACCGATGTCCTGCTACATAAACTGAGGATGGGAGTTCACAGCTGTCAAAAGTTAAACAAGCCACATTGCTAGGGTATCGTCTCCGCCCGTGGGCAGGAAGAACGTAAGTGTCTACCTTGAGGATTGGAAGATCTTGGAGTTCCAGCTGTTCAAGAATGTCAGTGCCACATGTCTGGAAATTTTGTTGAACTATGGTATGGGGCAGAATGACGGTACCACTACAAGAATTGAGGGAATGATGCTTTTCAATAGTTACAGGAACAGTATCGATATGGAAAAGACGAGAAAGCTCATGAGCCTGGATAGCATTCTGTACGGTGACGATGTGCGTACTGCTCTTAAGAGCATGAAAAGAAATATCTTTACCAACATGGCATAGGAGTGCCTTGCCAATACTGTGGTCAGAAAGATAGGCAGTAGAGGAAGTCAGTCGTAAAGTGAAGAATTTAGTCCATTGTGCAGTCTGAAACTGAGCGTGGAAAGGCAGTGAAGGACGTGTCGATCTTTTCTGAGAAGAACGAGAAGGTGGAGAAGTATCATCAGCAGGTAATTGTCGTTGTCGTTTAGGCGTGGGACTAGAGTTGGTCCGACGTGGAACGGGCCGGCGATTCGAAAATTGCCGCACCGTAGAGGGAGAGGCCAGAAGCATAGTCAGAGGAGAGCGAAGGTCAGATAAATCGAAGGAGTCAGTCGAGGCCTCAGTACCTGAAGCAGGTGAGGAAACAGCACCGGCAAGAGGTACAGAGGCATGAGGAGTGTCCGAAGAGTGGTCCAAAGACGAGGCGGGGTCAGAACGGGGTGCGGTATCAAGAAGGGGCCCAGGGGTAGTAGGTTCATGGACTAGGGCTGCCATGGTTAGGTTACTTCTTTCTTTTTGTTTTTAAGAAAAAAAAAGAAAGAAGAAAAGAAAATAAAAATAAAAAAAAGAATAAAAAAAGGGGGGACCGGGGAGGGATAGGTCCTAGGAGGAATGAAAGGGCCAGAAATCTCCCTCCTCGCCCAAGAGGACCTCAGCACCGCAAGTAGTGCAGATGCAGCATGGAACCCGTGCCATACCCTACCCATCATGCCAGTAAACCGGCAATCCGGGATAGCAACCTCACATCTGCCGAGCTACCTCGGTGGACAAAAAAGAGGGCGGCCGGAAATCCGCCACAAAGCATACCTCCTTCGGCCACCACCCCCGGAATCCGAAAGGTGGCTTCCAGAGATAAACCCGTCGCCCAAAAGACACCCAAAGCCACCCTCCAAGATACCGGAGAGGGATCAGGGCATCCCCAGGCAGTCCAGATCCCACGGCAAACTACGCCACCGCCAAGAACCTCAACGGAATGGGATGGACCCCAGTACCCTTTCCCCTACCTAGGAACTAGCGTGCCTGTGGGAAAAAAAAAAAAAAAAAAAGGGGCCAAAAAGGAAGGGCAAAAGGGAGGGGTGGGGAGGAGGAGGAAAGGTAAAAGGGGAGGATGGGATAGGGAACAGGGGATTGGGGGGTAATTAGGTTCGGTCTGAGGAAGTAGACCGACAGGTCTAATTCCTCACACCAAGAGCCTCTTCACCACGCCAAGGAGCCCCCCTTGAAGAGGTTTTTTATTACAATATACAGTACACTAATGTATATTATTATTATAATAAAAAAAGAAGCACTAAGCCACAAGGGCTATACAGCACTGCAGGGTAGGGAAGGAAGCAAGGGAATTGGATGGCAGAAGGGAGGGGGGATGATCAGCAGGTTACAGAAAACAGCGGGGCAGGGGATAGTACGGGGGTAGAGGGTAGCAAGAGATTGAAGTAGAAAGGGCTGAAGGTATCAGAATTTGTGAAGTAAGTCAGTCGTTGTCAAAAAGTCAATGAGAGAGTCCGGATGAAAGGTGGGTCCATCAGCGAGAAGGGAAGGTAAAGAGAGAGCAGCGGAGCGAAGACGACGACAGAGGTAAATTCTGCGTGCTCGTTGATAAAGTGGGCAGTCCAACAGAATGTGGCTGACTGATAATGGAGCTTGGCAATTCTCACAGAGAGGAGCAAGACGCCTCTCCATGAGATATCCATGAGTAAGACGAGTATGGCCAATGCGAAGACGGGAGAGAGTAGTCTCCCAACCTCGACACTGGTGATAAGAAGACGGCCAGTAACCTATACTCGGTTTAATAGACTGAAGTTTGTTGCCGAGCATAGTAGACCAACGTTGTTGCCAACGGGTGTGAAGGTGGGAAGATATTGCAGCAAAATAGTCCGTAAATGGAATACCTCTATAAGAAACTGGTAGGTCATGTACTGCTGACCGCGCAGCAGTGTCTGCCTGCTCATTGCCCTGTACGTCAACATGACCAGGGACCCAACAAAAAACAATATCTTTATGCGAGCCACATTGCTAGGGTATCGTCTCCGCCCACGGGCAGGAAGAACGTAAGTGTCTACCTTGAGGATTGGGAGATCTTGGAGTTCCAGCTGTTCTAGAATGTCAGTGCCACATGTCTGGAAATTTTGTTGAACTATGGTATGGGGCAGAATGACGGTACCACTAAAAGAATTGAGGGAATGATGTTTTTCAAGAGTGACAGGAACAGTATCGATATGGGAAAGACGAGAGAGCTCATGAGCCTGGGTAGCATTCTGTACGGTAATGATGCGCGTACCGCTCTTAAGAGCATGAAAAGAAATATCTTTACCAACATGGCGTAGGAGTGCCTTGCCAATACTATGGTCAGAAAGATAGGCAGTAGAGGAAGTTGGTCGTAAAGTGAAGAATTTAGTCCACTGTTCAGTCTGAAACCGAGCGTGGAAAGAAGAAAAGAAAAAAAAAAAAGAAAAAAAAAGGGGGGGACCGGGGAGGGATAGGTCCTAGGAGGAATGAAAGGGCCAGAAATCTCCCTCCGCGCCCAAGAGGACCTCAGCACCGCAAGTAGCGCAGATGCAGCATGGAACCCGTGCCATACCCTACCCATCATGCTAGTAAACTAACAATCCGGGATAGCAACCTCACATCTGCCGAGCTACCTCGGTGGACAAAAGAGAGGGCGGCCGGATATCCGCCACAAAGCATACCTCCTTCGGCCACCACCCCCGGAATCCGAAAGGTGGCTTCCAGAGATACACTCGTCACCCGAAAGACACCCAAAGCTACTCCGGAATACCGGAGAGGGATCGGGACATCCCCAGGCGATCCAGATTCCACGGCAAACTACGCCACCGCTAAGAACCTCAACGGAATGGGATGGACCCCGGTATCCTTTCCCCTACCTAGGAACTAGCGCGCCTGTGGGAGAAATCCCAAAGGACAAAAAGAGGAAGGGCAAAAGGGAGGGGTGGGGAGGAGGAGGAGGAAAGGAAAAAGGGGAGGATGGGATAGGGAAGGGGAGATTGGGGGGTAATTAGGTTCGGTCTGAGGAAGAAGACCGATAGGTCTAATTCCTCAGACCAAGAGCCTCTTCACCACGCCAAGGAGCCCCCCTTGAAGAGGCCACATGCAAAGTAAATCTATCCATCAAGAAGGATAGAAATTGTTTCATAAAGTTTCATTGCAGAAATTAGTGATGTAAAAAGATTGTTCTTTCTCAGGGAACTCAGGAATATTTCATTTGTAAGTTGCATCCCATTGCAATGTGTCATTGTTGATAAGTAGTTCCTATTTCTATTTTTTTACTGCTTACAAATTGTTCAGAAACAAGTTCCAGTTATGTTTTTTATATTGTCTACTTGTATAATAAATTTAAAAAATATTTATTTCGTTTTACAACAATTGCAACATTGCAACATTCAAAAATGGTATACCCCAAACGGGCAGGACCGAATATACTCGGTCTTCGAATATCTGCAATTGCGCGAGATGTTACTTTCACAACTCCGTTTGGATGGTCTCAGTGACCTTACATTGAGTGGCTCTATCCCCTCATAGGAAATCACTTTCAAATTCACACTTTAGACTGCCTTGCCCCTCAAAGGGTTAAGAGTGATCTCTCTTTTTTCATTATTACATAATCCTGCATTGTCATCTTTGATTCCCTCAGCATGGTTTCTATATTATTATTATTACAATCAAAAAGAAGTGCTAAGCCACATGGTTTCTATAATTCCCACCAGTGGGTTATTGCTTTGCTCTTGTGGATCACTTCTGTATTTTCAAACACACCCAGTGACACACTCCTCACCACTCTCAAGATACTGGCATATCTCTCACTTGGTTTCAATACTGAACACTTTCTTTTGGAGCTGAGTAAATGATACAGTAATATATATAGTTAATAGTAACACAAAACAAGTGATTTAGTAGCTTGTGATTACACAGTGGTAAAAGACAAGTTGCATAATTATGAAAATGACAAAGTACTGAACAAGTAAAGGAGTGAGACACATGCAACAGTTGGGTATCTTTATTGTTGAGATGTTTCACATAAATTGTAGAATTCTTCAGTCAGTCCCTTCAGGCTGAGGGACTGACAGCCACTTTCAAGTTGAAGGACTGATTGCATCATCGATGCTATGCCATTACTCTTGCTGCTTCACTTATGTATATGTGTGCATCAAGCAAGAAATAAGAATATGGAAAGAATTTTGGAGTACTCCAACAACTATATGAAATAAGGACACCAATATAGTGATTAAAATAACTAATGTGAAAAATCTCTTTAAAAATATTAATGTTGCAAATGCCCAAATAGTGATTGATTGTGTAATATTACTTATCATTTTGTTACAGACTTCTCCAGAGCATCCATTCTTGCCCCATCTCAATGTGATCATCTGTATTGTAGCCAGATACTTTAACCAGGAGGATCTTGCTGATGGATAATAAAGGAAAACCACTGTGGTACAAGTAAAAAAATAATCTTTGATCAAAATTTTCATCTGTTGCTGAAATGTAATAGGGCAGAATTTGGTAAGTGATAGGATAAAAAGCATTCTTAAACTTTAGTCTTGTGTTCATTTACTCACTGAAATCTGAAATCTTTATCAATTTTTATCACTACAATTAGAGGGAAAAGTGTCGAAGCAACAGGGGTCATAAAGCACTTGGGGGAATAGGCTGCAATCTAGTTTGATCCAAGAAAGGATAGGTTTGGTTCCTTGGATCAAGAGTCCATCTCCAAATTACCTCCCTTGAAGGAGTTACTTCTCAATAAATTTAAGTTATATTTGTGTTCAACTTTTTTTTTTTTTTTTTTTTAAAAAAGTTGGTCGTCTCCCACCGAGGCAGGGTGACCCAAAAAAGAAAGAAAATCCCCAAAAAGAAAATACTTTCATCATCATTCAACACTTTCACCACACTCACACATTATCACTGCTTTTGCAGAGGTGCTCAGAATACAACAGTTTAGAAGCATATACGTATAAAGATACACAACATATCCCTCCAAACCGCCAATATCCCAAACCCCTCCTTTAAAGTGCAGGCATTGTACTTCCCATTTCCAGGACTCAAGTCCGACTATAAGAAAATAACCGGTTTCCCTGAATCCCTTCACTAAATATTACCCTGCTCACACTCCAACAGATCGTCAGGTCCCAAGTATCATTCGTCTCCATTCACTCCTATCTAACACGCTCATGCACGCTTGCTGGAAGTCCAAGCCCCTCGCCCACAAAACCTCCTTTACCCCCTCTTTCCAACCCTTTCGAGGACGACCCCTACCCCTCTTTCCTTCCCCTATAGATTTATATGCTTTCCATGTCATTCTACTTTGATCCATTCTCTCTAAATGACCAAACCACCTCAACAACCCCTCTTCTGCCCTCTGACTAATGCTTTTATTAACTCCACACCTTCTAATTTCCACACTCCGAATTTTCTGCATAATATTTACACCACACATTGCCCTTAGACAGGACATCTCCACTGCCTCCAACCGTCTCCTCGCTGCTGCATTTACCACCCAAGCTTCACATCCATATAAGAGTGTTGGTACTACTATACTTTCATACATTCCCTTCTTTGCCTCCATAGATAACGGTTTTTGATTCCACATATACCTCAACGCACCACTCACCTTTTTTCCCTCATCAATTCTATGATTAACCTCATCCTTCATAAATCCATCCGCCAACACGTCAACTCCCAAGTATCTGAAAACATTCACTTCTTCCATACTCCTCCTCCCCAATTTGATATCCAATTTTTCTTTATCTAAATCATTTGGTACCCTCATCACCTTACTCTTTTCTATGTTCACTTTCAACTTTCTACCTTTACACACATTCTCAAACTCATCCACTAACCTTTGCAATTTTTCTTTAGAATCTCCCATAAGCACAGTATCATCAGCAAAAAGTAACTGTGTCAATTCCCATTTTGAATTTGATTCCCCATAATTTAATCCCACCCCTCTCCCGAACACCCTAGCATTTACTTCTTTTACAACCCCATCTATAAATATATTAAACAACCATGGTGACATTACACATCCCTGTCTAAGACCTACTTTTACCGGGAAGTATTCTCCCTCTCTTCTACACACCCTAATCTGAGCCTCACTATCCTCATAAAAGCTCTTTACAGCATTTAGTAACTTACCACCTATTCCATAAACTTGCAACATCTGCCACATTGCTCCTCTATCCACTCTATCATATGCCTTTTCTAAATCCATAAATGCAATAAAAACTTCCCTACCTTTATCTAAATACTGTTCACATATATGCTTCAATGTAAACACTTGATCTACACATCCCCTACCCACTCTGAAGCCTCCTTGCTCATCCGCAATTCTACATTCTGTCTTACCTCTAATTCTTTCAATTATAACTACCGTATACTTTTCCTGGTATACTCAGTAAACTTATTCCTCTATAATTTTTACAATCTCTTTTGTCCCCTTTCCCTTTATATAAAGGGACTATACATGCTCTCCGCCAATCCCTAGGTACCTTCCCCTCTTTCATACATTTATTAAACAAAAGTACCAACCTCTCCAACACTATATCCCCCCCTGCTTTTAACATTTCTGTCATGATCCCATCAGTTCCAGCTGCTTTACCCCCTTTCATTCTACGTAATGCCTCACGTACCTCCACCACACTTACATTCTGCTCTTCTTCACTCCTAAACGATGGTATACCTCCCTGGCCAGTGCATGAAATTACCGCCTCCCTTTCTTCCTCAACATTTAAAAGTTCCTCAAAATATTCTCGCCATCTACCTAATACCTCCCTCTCCCCATCTACTAACTCCCCTACTCTGTTTTTAGCTGACAAATCCATACTTTCCCTAGGCTTTCTTAACTTGTTTAACTCACTCCAAAATTTTTTCTTATTTTCATTAAAATTTCTTGACAGTGCCTCTCCCACTCTTTCATCTGCTCTCCTTTTGCACTCTCTCACCACTCTCTTCACCTTTCTTTTACTCTCCATATACAGTGGACCCCCGGTTAACGAACTTTTTTCATTCCAGTAGTATGTTCAGGTGCCAGTACTGACTGAATTTTTTCCCATAAGGAATATTGTGAAGTAGATTAGTCCATTTCAGACCCCCAAACATACACGTACAAACGCACTTACATAAATACACTTACATAATTGGTCGCATTTGGAGGTGATCGTTAAGCGGGGGTCCACTGTACTCTGCTCTTCTTATAACACTTCTGCTTTGTAAAAACCTCTTGTAAGCTACCTTTTTCTCTTTTATCACACCCTTTACTTCATCATTCCACCAATCACTCCTCTTTCCTCCTGCCCCCACCTTCCTATAACCACAAACTTCTGCCCCACATTCTAATACAGTGGACCCCCGGTTAACGATATTTTTTCACTCCAGAAGTATGTTCAGGTGCCAGTACTGACCGAATTTGTTCCCATAAGAAATATTGTGAAGTAGATTAGTCCATTTCAGACCCCCAAACATACACGTACAAACGCACTTACATAAATACACTTACATAATTGGTCGCATTCGGAGGTAATCGTTATGCGGGGGTCCACTGTACTGCATTTTTAAAACTATTCCAACCCTCTTCAACCCCCCCCACTACTCATCTTTGCACTAGCCCACCTTTCTGCCAATAGTCGCTTATATCTCGCCCGAACTTCCTCCTTCCTTAGTTTATACACTTTCACCTCCCTCTTACTTGTTGTTGCCACCTTCCTCTTTTCCCATCTACCTCTTACTCTAACTGTAGCTACAACTAAATAATGATCTGATATATCAGTTGCCCCTCTATAAACATGTACATCTTGGAGCCTACCCATCAACCTTTTATCCACCAATACATAATCTAACAAACTACTTTCATTACGTGCTACATCATACCTTGTATATTTATTTATCCTCTTTTTCATAAAATATGTATTACTTATTACCAAATTTCTTTCTACACATAGCTCAATTAAAGGCTCCCCATTTACATTTACCCCTGGCACCCCAAATTTACCTACTACTCCCTCCATAACATTTTTACCCACTTTAGCATTGAAATCCCCAACCACCATTACTCTCACACTTGATTCAAAACTCCCCACGCATTCACTCAACATTTCCCAGAATTTCTCTCTCTCTCCTCTACGCTTCTCTCTTCTCCAGGTGCATATACGCTTACTATAACCCACTTTTCACATCCAATCTTTATTTTACTCCACATAATCCTTGAATTTATGCATTTGTAGTCCCTCTTTTCCTGCCATAGCTTATCCTTCAACATTATTGCTACTCCTTCTTTAGCTCTAACTCTATTTGAAACCCCTGACCTAATCCCATTTATTCCTCTCCATTTAAACTCTCCCACCCCCTTCAGCTTTGTTTCACTTAAAGCCAGGACATCCAGTTTCTTCTCATTCATAACATCCACAATCATCTCTTTCTTATCATTTGCACAACATCCACGCACATTCAGACTTCCCACTTTGACAATTTTCTTCTTCTTATTCTTTTTAGTAATCTTTACAGGAAAAGGGGTTACTAGCCCATTGTTCCTGGCATTTTAGTTGACTTTTACAACACGCATGGCTTACGGAGGAAAGATTCTTATTCCACTTCCCCATGGATATAAAAGGAAAAGTAATAAGACCAAGAACTATTAAGATAAAATCAAAGAAAACTCAGAGTGTGTATAAATAAACATGTACATGTATGTGTAGTGTGACCTAAGTGTAAGTAGAAGTAGAAGTTCAACTTATACTTGATTAAAGGGTAAATAATATCTAATCTTTTTATGCCCAAGTACTGTATTGGGAATGTTTTTGTGAAGCTTGTAGGTGTGTGAGATAATCCAGATTATTATTACTCTATTTGAAATAAACACTTATGGGTCATATAGTGATGAGGTGATGTGTAAAGAAACTTGGGTAACCCAAATCAATTGACAAGACAAATATTCGAAGACAGTCATATTCACTACCAGTACTGGGATCTCAAGATGCTTTTCACCGAGTCACAGGCTCACAAGTCGCACTGAGCAGGTAACTTTAAAATTGAGTCGTCAGTTTCATTTGTTGCATATTTAAAAGAATAATTCCACTTAAATTCATACAGTATGACATTAGTGAAGAAAGTTGCTTTAAATCCTGTTATTTTGTTTTAGATTCCATGTCAGACTTTTTTTTTCTTCTTTGACTAAACACAGGACTAAGGTTGTGAGGCTGTGTGATATTATGCTAGGTTGTGGGGAAAGCAACACTGAACATTGATCTAAATTGTACATCAAGGACTTACTAACAAATAAATAAATTACTACATCATACCTTGCAGAGGTTGTGACAAAAAAATGCTTCAGCAAAACATCAGGAACGCTAATTCACTTGTTGAAAAAGCTGAAATGCCTACAGCACTGGATGATAAAAATAATGCCTGCTCACAACCTAAAACAGCAAAGTGACACATTATGGAGTTCATTGAAGCCAAAATAATAGTTCTTGACAATTATTTGCCCCTCAAGGAAGGTTCCTTGATGCTGATGAGGGGCTCTTGATCTAGGGAATTGGATCTGTGCTCCAGTTCCTCGAATTAAGACTGAATGCCTTCCACATCCTCCCCACAGGTGCTGTATCATCCTATAGGTTTAGTGCTCCTCCCTTGATTATAATAATAATAATGAAAATTATTTGCACAGATGCAAGTATTTAGAAGCAGCAATGATATAAGTTATCAACCCCATACTACAGAAGTTGGGTGGCTCTACCATATCCAGAACCCCAGCCAAACAATTGCTACTCAACATTGATACAACCATATGATGCCAAACTGAGCCAAGAAGCACTGCTGGAACCTTACTGGCCTCATTCATTAGTCCAACCTATTTTTAAAATTTACCTAATATGTTACCTGATTTTTAACCTATGCTGATCTCTTGCCCTATACTATATATACTGACTGTTTAACTTCTCTGTATTAGGACTGAAGAAGCCACTCATGTGAAAACATTTCCTTGATAAATGTCTCAGCTTGTGTGTTACCTACAATATTGCCATGTTCTGTATGGAAAACATCTTGTTGGCCCTAATTAGTTTCATGTATTATGATCTTAAAATGAAAATTACCCACTAATATTTTTTTACTTTATATGTACATTGGAATTGAACAGTGTTTTTTAATAATACTGTACAATAAAGAAATACAGTACATATTCATGTTGGATTATTAACCCTAAGGCATAAACCACTTTGTAATATTTGCTGCATGAAAAAACTATTCTGCATAAGAAAAAAGGTTGAATATTTAAAGTAAATTGTATGGCAATGCCCACAAGGTGTGGAATGTACAGATACTTCAGTGTAATGAACCAATAGGGGAGAGGGGTTATCTGCTTAAATGAAAATCCAAATGCACTGATGGTACTACTAGACATACTAGGAAAAACTAATACAGTATGGTACAAGTATATGCACCTGGAGAAGAGAGAAGTGTAGAGGAGAGAGAGAGATTTTGGGAAATGTTGAGTGAATGCGTGGGGAGTTTTGAACCAAGTGTGAGAGTAGTGGTGGTTGGGGATTTCAATGCTAAAGTGGGTAAAAATGTTGTGGAGGTAGTAGTAGGTAAATTTGGGGTGCCAGGGGTATATGTAAATGGGGAGCCTTTAATTGAGCTATGTGTAGAAAGAGATTTGGTAATAAGTAATACATATTTTATGAAAAGAGGATAAATAATTATACAAGTTATGATGTAGCACGTAATGAAAGTAGTTTGTTAGATTATGTATTGGTGGATAAAAGGTTAATGGGTAGGCTCCAGGATGTACATGTTTATAGAGGGGCAACTGATATATCGGATCATTATTTAGTTATAGCTACAGTTAGAGTAAGAGGTAGATGGGACAAGAGGAAGGTGGTAACAACAAGTAGGAGGGAAGTGAAAGTGTATAAACTAAGGAAGGAGGAAGTTCGGGTGAGATATAAGCGACTATTGGCAGAAAGGTGGGCTAGTGCAAAGATGAGTAGTGGGGGGGGGGTTGAAGAGGGTTGGATGAGTTTTAAAAATCTAGTATTAGAATGTGGGGCAGAAGTTTGTGGTTATAGGAGGGTGGGGGCAGGAGGAAAGAGGAGTGATTGGTGGAATGATGAAGTAAAGGGTGTGATAAAAGAGAAAAAGTTAGCTTATGAGAGGTTTTTACAAAGCAGAAGTGTTATAAGAAGAGTAGAGTATATGGAGAGTAAAAGAAAGGTGAAGAGAGTGGTGAGAGAGTGCAAAAGGAGAGCAGATGATAGAGTGGGAGAGGCAGTCAAGAAATTTTAATGAAAATAAGAAAAAATTTTGGAGTGAGTTAAACAAGTTAAGAAAGCCTAGGGAACATATGGATTTGTCAGTTAAAAACAGAGTAGGGGAGTTAGTAGATGGGGAGAGGGAGGTATTAGGTAGATGACGAGACTTCTTTCGCACAACATATCTGTCCATAGTGGCCTGTACCTCTCGTTCCTTTATGATTTGTCTAAAGTGGTTCACAACAGTGTCATTGTAACAGTCACCAGCACGGCTTGCAATAGCTGTGTGAGGGTGATTTTCATCAAAAAAGGTTTGCACTTCAAGCCATTTTGCACACATTTCCTTAATCTTTGAAGTAGGCAATTCCTTCAATTTCTCTCTCCCCTCCTTTGAACCAGTTTCCCCAGGTCTGGCCTCTTGCTCTTGAAGTTGATCTATCAGCTCATCAGTGGTTAGTTCTTCATTGTCCTCCTCCACCAACTCTTCCACATCCTCCCCACTAACCTCCAACCCCAAGGACTTCCCCAATTCCACAATTGATTCCTCAACTGGTATACTACTCCTCTCAGGGTTAGCCTCAAACCCTTCAAAATCCCTTTTGTCTACACATTCTGGCCACAGTTTCTTCCAAGCAGAGTTCAAGGTTCTCTTAGTCACTCCCTCCCAAGCCTTACCTATAACGTTTACACAATTGAGGATATTAAAGTGATCCTTCCAAAACTCTTTTAGAGTCAATCGAGTGTCTGTGGTCACTTCAAAGCACTTTTGAAACAGAGCTTTTGTGTACAGTTTCTTGAAGTTGGAAATGACCTGCTGGTCCATGGGCTGCAGGAGAGGAGTGGTATTAGGAGGCAAAAACTTCACCTTAATGAAGCTCATGTCCCCATAAAGTCGCTCTGCCACGTCTGTAGGATGACCAGGGGCATTGTCTAACACCAGGAGGCACTTAAGGTCTAATTTCTTTTCAGTTAGGTAATCTTTCACATTGGGGGCAAATGCATGGTGTAACCAGTTATAGAAAAATTCCCTAGTGACCCATGCCTTACTGTTTGCCCTCCACAGCACACACAAATTATCCTTGAGGACATTCTTTTGCCTGAACGCTCTGGGAGTTTCAGAGTGATACACTAATAAAGGCTTAACTTTGCAATCACCACTAGCATTGATATTTTGAGGAACTTTTAAATGTCGAGGAAGAAAGGGAGGCAGTAACTTCATGCACTGGCCAGGGAGGTATACCATCTTTTAGGAGTGAAGAAGAGCAGAATGTAAGTGTGGGGGAGGTACGTGAGGCATTACGTAGAATGAAAGGGGGTAAAACAGCTGAAACTGATGGGATCATGACAGAAATGTTAAAAGCAGGGGGGGGATATAGTGTTGGAGTGGTTGGTACTTTTGTTTAATAAATGTATGAAAGAGGAGAAGGTACCTAGGGATTGGCAGAGAGCATGTATAGTCCCTTTATATAAAGGGAAGGGGGACAAGAGATTGTAAAAATTACAGAGGAATAAGTTTATTGAGTATAACAGGAAAAGTGTACAGTAGGGTTATTATTGAAAGAATTAGAAGTAAGACAGAATGTAGGATTGCGGATGAGCAAGGAAGTTTCAGAGTGGGTAGGGGATGTGTAGATCAAATGTTTACATTGAAGCATATATGTGAACAGTATTTAGATAAAGGTAGGGAAGTTTTTATTGCATTTATGGATTTAGAAAAGGCATATGATAGAGTGGATAGAGGAGAAATGTGGCAGATGTTGCAAGTATATGGAATAGGTGGTAAGTTACTAAATGCTGTAAAGAGTTTTTATGAGGATAGTGAGGCTCAGGTTAGGGTGTGTAGAAGAGAGGGAGACTACTTCCTGGTAAAAGTAGGTCTTAGACAGGGATGTGTAATGTCACCATGGATGTTTAATATATTTATAGATGGGGTTGTAAAAGAAGTAAATGCTAGGGTGTACGGGAGAGGGGTGGGATTAAATTATGGGAAATCAAATACAAAATGGGAATTGACACAGTTACTTTTTGCTGATGATACTGTGCTTATGGGAGATTCTAAAGAAAAATTGCAAAGGTTAGTGGATGAGTTTGGGAGTGTGTGTAAAGGTAGAAAGTTGAAAGTGAACATAGAAAAGAGTAAGGTGATGAGTGTATCAAATGATTTAGATAAAGAAAAATTGGATATCAAATTGGGGAGGAGGAGCATGGAAGAAGTGAATGTTTTCAGATACTTGGGAGTTGACGTGTCGGCGGATGGATTTATGAAGGATGAGGTTAATCACAGAATTGATGAAGAAAACAAGGTGAGTGGTGCGTTGAGGTATATGTGGAGTCAAAAAATGTTATCTATGGAGGCAAAGAAGGGAATGTATGAAAGTATAGTAGTACCAACACTCTTATATGGATGTGAAGCTTGGGCTGTGAATGCAGCAGCGAGGAGGCAGTTGGAGGCAGAGGAGATGTCCTGTCTAAGGGCAATGTGTGGTGTAAATATTATGCAAAAAATTCGGAGTGTGGAAATTAGGAGAAGGTGTGGAGTTAATAAAAGTATTAGTCAGAGGGCTGAAGAGGGGTTGTTGAGGTGCTTTGGTCATTTAGAGAGAATGGATCCAAGTAGAATGACATGGAGAGCATTTAAATCTGTAGGAGAAGGAAGGCGGGGTAGGGGTCGTCCTCGAAAAGGTTGGAAGGGGTAAGGGAGGTTTTGTGGGCGAGGGGCTTGGACTTCCAGCAGGCGTGCATGAGTGTGTTAGATAGGAGTGAATGGAGACGAATGGTATTTGGGACCTGACGATCTGTTGGAGTGTGAGCAGGGTAATATTTAGTGTAGGGATTCAGGGAAACTGGTTATTTTTATATAGCCGGACTTGAGTCCTGGAAATGGGAAGTACAATGCCTGCACTTTAAAGGAGGGGTTTGGGATATTGGCAGTTTGGAGGGATATGTTGTGTATCTTTATATGTATATGCTTCTAAACTGTTGTGTTCTGAGCACCTCTGCAAAAACAGTGATTATGTGTGAGGGAGGCGAGTGTTGAATGATGATGAAAGTATTTTTTTTTTGGGGGGGGATTTTCTTTCTTTTTGGGTCACCCTGCCTCGGTGGGAGACGGCCGACTTGTTGAAAAAAAAAAAAAAGAAAAAAAATACAAGTGCCCAAAAATGTGAGTTAAAAGTTGGATACAGTAATTTTTCTTGCCTTTTCTAGTGGCTAGATGAGCATACAGTAGGTATATTCCCATGTTGTCTAGTGGTGACTCAGAATAGCTCTTATTCTGAGTTAAAGGCACTATGAAGCTCTAGCAGTAACATTGCAGGTGGTGTGAGACACACAGATATGTGGTACAGGAGATGCAGATGGTGTGGGAGACACCATATGTTTTGCTACACCATACTCCTCATGTATTCATGCCACCAAGATGCCCAGTTTCACTTTCCCTATTAGCTAAGATTTCTAATTAACACTCAAATTCATACACTTTCTTTTAACACAATCACTTACCATAGAGGCCCTTGTTAATAACAGTATACAGGGTACTTTATTATAATAAGGATGAACACTAAATCCAGGGGGAAACTGGAGACCATATGACAATGGTACATGAGCATGTTTACACGCAATAAAAAACTGACGTGGTCTGAGCCAGTGGCCCTGCTTACCCAGTAGCAATGAAAATTGATAGGTCCTGGTATCAGCCCACACTGGACAAACCTGTGACTGGCCTGCTTCATCAATGGTGTTACTGAACACCTCCCATATGGACAACAGTGGGATGCAATGGACTTGGTCGGCTTCACTGATAATTATGCCAGACACCCCCACGCAACAGACTCGTCAGGTTGTGGTCAAACCAGATTTTGTGTTCGTTTTATCTGAAATTCACTGCATGGCGATCTGCTATACTAAGGTTTTACTGTACTTGAGGGGTCAAGGTAAAAGCATTAGAGAAATGTGTAAACTTGAGGCATGAAAGGCATATTGTAAATCAAACTTAATCTTCTCTTCCTGCAACAAACCGGCCATATGCCACCGAAGCAGGGTGGCCCATAAAAAAAAAAAAGTTTCTCTTTTTAAATTTAGTAATTTATACAGGAGAAGGGGTTACTAGCCCTTTGCTCCCGGCATTTTAGTTGCCTCTTACAACAAGCATGGCTTACGGAGGAAGAATTCTGTTCCAATTCCCCATGGAGATAAGAGGAAATACGTAAACAAGAACAAGAACTAGTAAGAAAATAGAAGAAAACCCAAAAGGGTGTGTATATGTACGTTTGTACATATATGTGTAGTGTGACCTAAGTGTAAGTAGAAACAGCAAGACATACCTGAAATCTTGCATGTTTATGAGACAGAGAAAGACACCAGCAATCCTTCCATCGTGTAAAGCACGTACAGGCTTCCATTTTACACTCACGTGGCAGGACAGTAGTACCTCCCTGGGCAGTTTCTGTCTGCCAACCTACTACCTAGAATGGTTCTTTAAAGAAAGAGGAATTAAAATTTTGTCTGCAAAAACAGCTGGATATAAATGTAACAGTAAATTCATTATTCTAGAGAAAAACTGTTTATATTAAATAGAAAATAATGAAGACATGCTGGAATTGTACAGCTAATAATTCTCTTGACAATCACAGTATATGCGATTCATTTGCATGTGTGATAAAAAATTTCATAATTACATTTATGGGGAAGCACTAAACCCATAAGGTTCATACAGGAGCTGAGACTTTCATCCAAAGGAATGTTACTACAATTTTACTCCCATCACAAACAAAGGGTATTGGAAAAGGAAATTATTACTAGACTCACAGTAAAAGCATCACTCATATGGTTCATTCAGCACTATGGCAAATGAGAAATTTATGCAATTTAAATTTAAGTTAATGAGTAAAAAAAATAGCTAGTGGAATGAAACAGGCTAACAGCTCAAGGGAGGTACCTTGTTGCTGGTGAGGGTTTCTTGATCCACGGAATTGAACCTATGTTCCCTTTTCTTAGATTATATCTGATTGCCTCTCATTCCCAAAGGCACTGTGAGAACCCTATGGGTTTAGCACTTCCTCATAATATAATAATAATGCACATCTCTTACTATAATCCTTATCTTTATCACTTGCCTTCCCTTCACAGGAAGTGCAAAGCAATGCCAGTGAAGGACTCTTGATTTCACAAATAGAAACCACCCTTTCCTTTCTTGAATCAGAGGATACTGTATGACTATTATGAGTTTAAAGCCTCCCCATAAATATAACAGTAAATCCCTAAACTCGTTCGGGGTTATTCTGTGCTACACAACTAAAGTGAAAGAGGTGGTGATGTTGAGGGAAGACCAATGGCAGAAAACTCATTATGTTCATTGGGGCAGCACGAAACTCATAGGGGTCATACAGCATCTATAGGAATGAGAAGTAATTTGGATCAATCCAAGGCAGAGAAGGACAGATCCAATTTTGTGGATCAAGAACCCCCTCACCAGCCTCAAGGAACCTCTCTTGAAGGATACTGGCAGAAAGAACGATACGGGGTTAGTTTCCATAGCAAATCTGTCGCGTAAGATATTAAAAACTGAGTCCACATTACATTGTAGGCAGGACCTTAAGAGAACAAAATAACCTACTAAATTACCAATCATACTATTTCATATTTTTATTAAATTGAAATGCTGTATGTCTGTATTTTTTATTAAAGATATATTTACAATCATTAACTACAGTAATACCAAACTGCAACACTGTAATACTGGAGTCTATAGCCAGTATAATGTATTTGCAACAACCTGTGAAAGGAGCTTTTACTTGAAATACCAGTATATAAAATAAATATTTTATCACTATTTTTAACATACTGTAAGTAGGAAAAATTATACAATTACCTATCCAGTTTGTTTCCCCAATACACTGTACTAAGGTCATCAATTGAAGAGGAACACTTCATTCTTCCTGGGTTTCTGACTGAGGGTATTCCACTGGCCCTCCCTTCTCCAGCCAATCTTCATATGATCCAACATATACCCTAATAATAAAACCTTTTTAAAAGTTAAATAGTAGAAAGATTTAAATGCATATGTACAGCACCATTAAATACACATATAAGAATACAAAGTATTATTATTTTATTGTCTTCTTCTTCTTCTTTTTTAAACAAAATGTCTGTATCCCACCAAAGCAGGGTGGCCCAAAAAGAAAAACAAAAGTTTCTCTTTTCAACCTTAGCAATGAGAAGGGGTTACTAGCCCCTTGCTCCCAGCATTTTAGTCACCTCTTACGACACACATGGCTTACAGAGGAAGAATTCTGTTCCACTTCCCCATGGAGATAAGGAAATAAATAAGAACAAGTACTATTAAGAAAATAAAAGAAAACCCAGAGGGGTGTATACATATGCTTGTACATGCATGCGTAGTGTGACCCAAGTGTAAGTAGAAGTAGCAAGATGTACCCGAAATCTTGCATGTTTATGAGACAGAAAAAAGACACCAGCAATCATACCATCATGCAAAACAAGTACAGGCTCTCATTTTACACTCACTTTGAAGGACGGTAGTATCTCCCTGGGCGGATGCTGTCTACCCACCTACTACTTACTATTTTATTGTCATTGTTATTATTAGTTTTATTCACACGTGTTTAACTCAAAGGGGTCATACAGCACCCTCTAGGTATGTTCCCCGAGGGTAAAAAGCAGAATAAATTTTTTTTTTATTATCACACTGGCCGATTCCCACCAAGGCAGGGTGGCCCGAAAAAGAAAAACTTTCACCATCATTCACTCCATCACTGTCTTGCCAGAAGGGTGCTTTACACTACAGTTTTTAAACTGCAACATTAACACCCCTCCTTCAGAGTGCAGGCACTGTACTTCCCATCTCCAGGACTCAAGTCCGGCCTGCCGGTTTCCCTGAATCCCTTCATAAATGTTACTTTGCTCACACTCCAACAGCACGTCAAGTATTAAAAACCATTTGTCTCCATTCACTCCTATCAAACACACTCTCACATGCCTGCTGGAAGTCCAAGCCCCTTGCACACAAAACCTCCTTTACCCCCTTCCTCCAACCTTTCCTAGGCCGACCCCTACCCCACCTTCCTTCAACTACAGACTGATACACTCTTGAAGTCACTCTGTTTCACTCCATTCTCTCTACATGTCCGAACCACCTCAACAACCCTTCCTCAGCCCTCTGGACAACAGTTTTGGTAATCCCGCACCTCCTCCTAACTTCCAAACTACGAATTCTCTGCATTATATTCACACCACACATTGCCCTCAGACATGACATCTCCACTGCCTCCAGCCTTCTCCTCACTGCAACATTCATCACCCATGCTTCACACCCATATAAGAGCATTGGTAAAACTATACTCTCATACATTCCCCTCTTTGCCTCCAAGGACAAAGTTCTTTGTCTCCACAGACTCCTAAGTGCACCACTCACCCTTTTCCCCTCATCAATTCTATGATTCACCTCATCTTTCATAGACCCATCTGCTGACACGTCCACTCCCAAATATCTGAATACATTCACCTCCTCCATACTCTCTCCCTCCAATCTTTCATCACCTAATCTTTCTGTTATCCTCATAACCTTGCTCTTTCCTGTATTCACTTTTAATTTTCTTCTTTTGCACACCCTACCAAATTCATCCACCAATCTCTGCAACTTCTCTTCAGAATCTCCCAAGAGCACACTGTCATCAGCAAAGAGCAACTGTGACAACTCTCACTTTATGTGTGATTCTTTATCTTTTAACTCCACGCCTCTTGCCAAGACCCTCGCATTTACTTCTCTTACAACCCCATCTATAGATATATTAAACAACCACGGTGACATCACACATCCTTGTCTAAGGCCTACTTTTTTTTTATTATTATCACACTGGCCGATTCCCACCAAGGCAGGGTGGCCCGAAAAAGAAAAACTTTCACCATCATTCACTCCATCACTGTCTTGCCAGAAGGGTGCTTTACACTACAGTTTTTAAACTGCAACATTAACACCCCTCCCTCTTTCCTACATACTCTAACTTGAGCCTCACTATCCTCGTAAAAGCTCTTCACTGCTTTCAGTAACCTACCTCCTACACCATACACCTGCAACATCTGCCACATTGCCCTCCTATCCACCCTGTCATACGCCTTTTCCAAATCCATAAATGCCACAAAGACCTCTTTAGCCTTATCTAAATACTGTTCACTTATATGTTTCACTGTAAACACCTGGTCCACACACCCCCTACCTTTCCTAAAGCCTCCTTGTTCATCTGCTATCCTATTCTCCGTCTTACTCTTAATTCTTTCAATAATAACTCTACCATACACTTTACCAGGTATACTCAACAGATTTATCCCCCCTATAATTTTTGCACTCTTTTGTTCCCTTTGCCTTTATACAAAGGAACTATGCATGCTCTCTGCCAATCCCTAGGTACCTTACCCTCTTCTATACATTTATTAAATAATTGCACCAACCACTCCAAAACTATATCCCAACCTGCTTTTAACATTTCTATCTTTATCCCATCAATCCCGGCTGCCTTACCCCCTTTCATTTTACCTACTGCCTCACGAACTTCCCCCACACTCACAACTGGCTCTTCCTCACTCCTACAAGATGTTATTTCTCCTTGCCCTATACACGAAATCACAGCTTCCCTATCTATATTCTTAATTTGGTAAAATTCAGTTAGGAAGTTGTATACATATACATTACAGTATACTCATAAAATATTCTCATCATATATTTTTGTAATATGTGCTATACATGACAAGATCTTTTATTAATCCTGCTTTTCCTCCTCCAAATGTAATAATTATTATTTTCCCTTTCACTGTACATACTATGCATGCCACTTGCAGTATTATGAGGGTGATTTATGGTAATCATAATAATTTTCATGATAAATTAGTCAAAAAAATTACACAATATTTAAGTGGCAATATAATTTGATTAACTGAAATGATCACTGCAAGTGTTTACATCAAGTGCTTGAATCATGTGACTGCTCAGTGAAAGATACATATAATTTAAGTGGAACTGCAACATCCCCACCCTTCTTTTAGTGTGCAAGCACTGTACTTCCCACCTCCAGGACTCTGACCTGGCTAACCGATTTCCTTGAATCCCTTCAGGAAATGTTAATGAAGGAATTTAGAGATACTGGTAGACTAGTCCTGAAGGTGGGAAGTACAGTGCCTTCACTAGCAAGACAGCAATTGTATCAATGATGATAAATATGTTTCTCTTTTTCTTAGGTCACTATACCTCAGTGGGAGACAATTGTTGTGTATAAAAGAAAAAAAATCAACACAAACTTTAGGAAATAGTCATTCAGTGTCAAGGTAACAAGTGAAATCAATCAAGATGGGAAGGTGGTGAAGGCACAAAGTTCTAAATGTATTTTGCCTCTAAGTAAAAGGTCCAGGGATCAACCTGACATGTCAGAATATATGCTCAAAGTCAATTTTCTCTAATTGCTTCTTTGTGCCCATGACAGATCTAGATCTAGTAAAAGGGCTTTCAATCTAGGGAAATGGAGCTATCCTCACTTCCCTGGATCAAACCTGATTACCTCCCATTCCTCAAGCACTATATGATCCCATAGTTGACTTGGTGGGTGTATAAATCTGTAGTGGAGAAGAGGGGTAGGGGTCATCCTAGAAAAAGATGGAGGGAGGAAGTAAAAGAGGTTTTGTGTGCAAGGGGCCAGGACATGCAGCAGGCATGTGTGAGCATGTTAGATAGGAGTGAATGGAGACGAATGGTTTTTGGGACTTGACAAGCTGTTGGAGCGTGAGCAGGGTAATATTTTGTCGAGGGATTCAGGAAAACCAGTTAGCCGGACTTGAGTCCTGGAGGTGGGAGGTACAATGCCTGCACTCTGAAGGTGGGGGTTTGGGATATTATCTGTTTGGAGTGACATCTAAACTGTCATGTCTGGGCACCTCTGCAAAGACAGTGATATTGTGTGAATGGTGGTGAGTGTTGAGTGGTGGAGAAAAAGTGTTTGTTTGTTTCTTTTTTGGATCACCCTGCCTAGGTGGGATATGGCCGATTTGTTGAAAAAAAAAATATTATTATTTTAGAATGATGTAAACAGATTGTAAGAATTAAATGTCTTCAAAAGCCTCCAAATAATTTGGAGAGAGAGAGAGAGACTAAGGAAGATTCCAGGTATCCAGATATGAAAAGCTCTGATGAGCTCACATCCCACTTAGAAAACAAAACTTACCTAACATTCTTGTAGCCAACTCCCATCATTGCCAACTGAGCGGTTCTAGCACGGATACCACCCAAACAACTGACAACAATAGGTTCAGCCAATTTTGGTTTGTCAAACCCAAGCTGTGAGGCAAATTCCTCTTCAGGAAGGAGGAGCTTAACGCCTAACATTTGCACTGAAATAAACGAAATGCAAGTTTTACATTTACATAAATAAATGTGCCCTATCTTTACTTTGTAATGTGTTCAGTCATACAGATACAGTATACTGCACAAGCTCCATGGCAACTTTTGTATACGTGTACTTCTTTTAAAAATTTGAAATACAGGAGGGCCCCACTGTACAGTGCTTCACTTTGTGGCATTTCATCAATGCAGCGGTTTTCAATTATACACATTCTTCATTTATTCAGACTTCCAACAATAAATATAGTCACCACTCACTATAAGCGAAGGATGAGAAATATTTTAAAGTAAGTAATGTGCGTACTGTATATGCATTTTTTAGGACTAGCTCTATTGATCACTTAATATATGATAGTGTAAACATGTTTTCAGGTTTAATATGCATTTGAAGGTGAAAAAAAAGATATGTTTCCCTTTATAGCAGTAGCCCAGAACCTAACCTGCTCTACAGCATAGAAATGGAGCATTTTGCAAAAATCTATTTTAAAAATTATGGTTATATGAAATGTAAATTGACTGTGCCATATACAATTATTTTCTAGAGTTATTCACTTTTTTATTGCAAGATTACTAAGCTTGAGTTACTGTAATGAATCATATCACAAATTACAAAACAGTGTAAGAGTCATTCTGCTTAATAACCTGCTTCTATACAGTATTTGTACACAATCTGAATACAGTATTAGATGCTTTTACATATATCATTTCCTACATAATACCTATACATATAACTACACTAACTAGAGATGGTTATAAATTTTCATCAGATATAAACTCTCTGAAGTTCCTAACACTTAAAAGTGTTCCACTCTTACTTACACACTAAATTCTTGGATTTAGGAATTCTTCCATTTAAGATTAGCTCATCAGGAGTACGAACGTCAATCAGGAGCAACTTATTGTCCTCTACTTTTTGTTTCAGTTCTTGAAAGTCGATATCTAAAGGAAAACTACCTTGTTAAAAATTTAAATAGAAAATACAGTATCAATACTGCTTATGTTTAAAAAAAAAGTATAAAAATACACAATATGACATATAGAACAGATATGACACTCACTTGTCATACAAAAAAAAAAAAATTCAAGGAAGATTCATTGATAATGTGGGCATCTTGATCCAAGGATTTGGACTAAATCATTGGATCAAACCTAACTGTTTCACATTCCCCAGATGTTGTGTGACCCCTGTATTTTTAGCACTCCCCCAATGAATATAATAATAACAATAACAATAATAATAATAATAATAATAATAATAATAATAATAATAACAATAATAACAATAACAATAACAATAATAATAATAATAATAATAATAATAATAATAATAATAATAATCAGGAGCAAGGGGCTAGTAACCCCTTCTCCTGTATATATTACTAAATGTAAAAGGAGAAACTTTCGTTTTTTCTTTTGGGCCACCCTGCCTCGGTGGGATATGGCCGGTGTGTTGAAAGAAAGAAGAAATAATAATAAATAAATTACTGAAAAATAGTGTATTGTATAAGACCCAACAAATTATTTTAACCAAGTGTTCTTCAAGTTGGGATCTTTCAATGTATGTAGATGTAGCTCTAACACACTTAGCTCACATGCTGAATGTCCATGGTTCGATCCCCAGTATGGGTGGAAACATTGAGCATGTTTCCTTAAGACACCTGCTATCCCTGTTCACCTAGCAGTAAGTAAGTACCTGGGTAAACAAACCATACCACGGGCGGGATTTGAACACGCAGGTTCAAATCCAGCCCGTGGTATGGTTTGTTTGCAATCGTGTCATTACGATTTCGTGAGTCATGTTAACGGCTTTGAGGGGACTTGAGCTAGAGTTCGTCACGGCCACCCTAGCTGGAGATTTGAACCCGCAGGTTCAAATCCCGCCCGTGGTATGGTTTGTTTGCAATCGTGTCATTACGATTTCGTGAGTCATGTTAACAGCTTTGAGGGGACTTGAGCTAGAGTTTGTCACGGCCACCCTAGCTGGAGATTCGTCTGTAAAAACTTGCATTTGTGGTCACAGTGGTGCCTATGCTAACCTTCCTATGGTGTAGAAATATACCTAGTTGGACGAATCTTATTGTGGCTAGCTGGTCCAGTGGCTAACGCGACGGTCTGGAGTTTTGAGACTCTCTGACCGCGGGTTCAAATCCCGCCCATGGTATGGTTTGTTTGCAATCGTGTCATTACGATTTCATGAGTCAAGTACCTGGGTGTTAGCCGACTGGTGTGGTCACATCCTAGGAACAAAATTAACTTAAGTTGCCCGAAATGCTCTGCATAACCAGAGGCTTTCTATACAATATGTCACTGATGTTAGCTAGGTCTGCATAAGTTGTATCATGTATTTGTAGAAATAAAATATTATTATTATATGTATTATTGTTATTAACTCTAGATGTTATAAAGGAAAGGAAACTGGATGTTCAAGCAGAGTTAAAAATACAATACATAATTAAAAAGGCTGGGAGAATTTTAACAGGCAGGAATAAATTATAAATAACACATTATTATATTCATAGGGAAGCACTAAACTTGTAGGTGGTCATACACTACCTGACTATGGGGGAAAATCAGGTCTTTTCATGGAAGGGAAGAACAAGACCCATTCTGATGATCAAGAGTTCCTCTTACCCCTCGAGAGGGGTAAGAGTAAAATGAATTATAGCACCATTAAGCCTTTTAGGTGATAGTAAGAACCAAAAAAAAAAAAAATGTAGGCGCTGTATGGCTCATCCAAGTTTAGTGTTTTCTTGTACAGAGAAGAGAGAACAAGGGCTATGAAATTTTAAATTCAAGATTTGTGTGGTTGAGAATAAAGTGGAGAGAGATGCAAATAGGAAGATGTCAAATGAATGATTAGGGAATTTTTAGCTAAGTGAAAGTAATTATTTGGGGAGAACTGAATGCAAAAGGGAAAATAACTGTTATAGAAGGTATAGCACAAAAGGTATAACTGTTGTAGAAGGTATATCATAAAAGTTTGGCATAAATGACAGTGGGGAAATATTTTGTCAAGTTATGCCTAAAACAAAAGGGGGTTTAATAAAGGGCAACACTACATGTTTCAAGATGAAAATATTGATAACCCTATGAACATAAGAGGTATGATGAAATGTGCAATAAGAACAGTATGATGCATTATGTACTAGTATAGAAAAGGTTGAGGGTAAGCTTTTAGAGGTACAATACTCTACCATCCACATGCTTTTAGTATGAATAACATGCTTGATCCTAGGCAGTAGGTTGGTAGACAGCAACCACTAAGGGAGGTACTACCGTCCTGCCAAGCGAGTGTAAAACAAAAGCCTGTAATTGTTTTACACGATGGTAGGATTGCTGGTGTCATTTTTCTGCCTCGTAAACATGCAAGATTTCAGGTACGTCTTGCTACTTCTACTTACATTTAGGTCACACTACACACACCCTTCTGGGATTTCTTCTATTTTTCTTACAAGTTCTTGTTCTTGTTGTTTATTTCCACTTATCTCCATGGGGAAGTGGAATAGAATTCTTCCTCCATAAGCCATGCATGTCATAAGAGGCGACTACAATGCCAGAAGCAAGGGGCTAGTAACCCCTTCTCCTGTATATATTACTAAATGTAAAAGGAGAAACTTTCATTTTTCCTTTTGGGTCACCCCACCTCGGTGGGATACGGCCAGTGCATTGAAAGATGCTTGATCAATACTAAGTAGCTACAGTAAGGGTAAGGTGTAATATAAGAAGGGTGCTAATAAGTAAATTATTAATGTATTATAATAATGGGGAAGCATAAAACATACAGTACCTGAGAAATAGGGGGCAATTAGATTTTATCTGAGAAAGGGGAGAGTAGCTCTCACTTGTAAGATCAATAACCTTAACTAGCATCAGTTGGTAAAGAGATGAAAGTTAATGAGTTAATGTAAAATGCTATGAGAGAAATGAACAATTATTGGAAGACTACATTGTTATATATATTTCCACAATACAGAAAATTTAACTCGGTGATATAATGTTACAGTATGGATATCTTAATTATTATTCATCATTACTACAGTAAAATGCAATCTTAACAATGCAATATCATGTGCCTAATGAATATTCCTTGCCTCTATATGTGTTGATATGTGCTGAATGATGCAAAAATTAAAACAATTAATAATATTTTCTCAACTATTACTAATGTACTGTAACACATAGCTTTTATCGGTCTTTCAAAAATCTAGTACAGTACAGTACAATAATAATTTAACAACCTAAGATTTTATAATTATTGAGAGCCTGTTCTTTTAAGAAAATTAACAAGCACTCGCACATCAAACCATAAATACAATTACAATAAAAAAATCCAATATAATTTTCAATAATGTAGTATAATTTTGAGTGTCTGATGCTGACTTCTACCGAACTTTAGCCTAGTACAGTGTATTACTGCAATTAACCTCCCTTTTTTTTCACATTAAGGAAATTCTTACAAACTGAAGTGAAATACTAATTTCCTTACAGGTGGATAGTTACCTGGTGGGAGTGTGACATTGGTAGTGAAGTACCGAGATGCTTGGATGAGAGAGGGAGCATAGAAATGGCAACCTGGCTTGAGGATTGCACGTGGTACCTGAACAAGCCAATTCATTTCACTTGCAGTTCTGTAAAATGTTTATAACAGCTAAGCATATAAAGTAATTAAGAACACTGCAATGAAAACCTAATTTACTGCATTACCAATAATGTTGTCATCCTGTCTGTATATTTTCCAGCATATTTATGCACTGTACATCCTGCAATATGGAGACCAGAAATAAGTAGCATAATCTAAATGAGGCATTACCAAAGATGTATAACGCTGAAGTATAATTTCAGGACTTCTATTTATATTTCTTGTTATGAAGCCGAGAATTCTATTAGTTTGACTGTAAACACTTTTGCACTATTGTCATGGCATTAAATTTCTGCTATCCCGAACTCATTTTTTTTTTTTTTGCATTTGCTATGCCTATCCTTGGATTAGAACTTACACTTGTCTGCACTTAACTGCGACTTCTCTGGCCACAACTTCATCCTATCCAGGTCATGCTGCCACCTAATATAGTGTCCTCATCAGAAATTATTTGACAACCTATTTTATTGATTTTGGCAACTTACTAATGCTGCTATTTATACTCTGATCAATATCATTGATGTAGATTGTGAACAATCTACATAACAACAATGAGTCCTAACACTGACCCTTGTGGCACACCACTTGTAATAACTCAGTATTCAGATTTCTACCCATTAATGCAAACTGTTGCCTACAGGTCAGCTATGCCTCAACCTAGGCGATAATTTCTTCTACTATACCATGTGCAGTTACTTTTTTAATCAGTCTTCTGTGTGGAAGTTTATAAAAGGCCTTACTTAAGTTCAAATACATAATATCATATTCTTTATCTTGGTCTACAATTTGTGGGTATTTCCATACCATCTACTATCAAAAATTTTATATTACAATGCAATACCAAAATAAAAAACTTACTTTCTTCAGGATATGTGCTGTTTACTTACTGGTTTCTTTTCCTCCCAATGACTGCACTAGCAGTGATGTGGAATGATTAATTGTGATGGTTCAGTGATGTCTATTGTTGCTGCAACTGCTTGCAGAAATCAGCATCCTAATGCTTCTCTCGTCTTTGCCAGGTTAAAATACTATTATTGATGGAATTTAGATACTGCCCAGTTAGTTGGTAGTGCAGAGGGTTAATGCTCTAGCTATATTCTACTTTATGTGTTACGTGAAGATTCCACCTCCTAAAGTGTTGTCATTGGTGAAGGGAATGTTTTAAACTTAAACAAATTATAATAGGATCTTGCTACCTAAATCATGGACCAATAGCCTCATCATTCCCATTCCAAAACCCAATCAACAAAATACATTCCACCCAATATCTCTTACTAGCTGCTTGTGTAAAATGTCTGAGATGATGACTAAGTCATCTTCTTAGACTGTAAGATAAGACAAGACTGTAAGATAAGACAACAGAAACACTTCCCTGTATCATGGGAAAT
Organism: Cherax quadricarinatus; assembly: GCF_038502225.1. Classification (NCBI taxonomy): domain Eukaryota; kingdom Metazoa; phylum Arthropoda; class Malacostraca; order Decapoda; family Parastacidae; genus Cherax; species Cherax quadricarinatus. Next base: position 11,725,698 of record NC_091342.1, read on the forward strand.
TACCTCATTCCAAACCACTATCCCTCCCTTTCCCCCCAAATAGCTTCTTAAATCACAGCCATGATACCCCATGGCCTGGTGGCTAATGTTCTCATTTCACACAGCGAGGGTCCAGGTTCGATTTCCGGCGAGGGTAGAAACATTGGGCATGTTTCTTTACACTGGTTGTCTATGTTCCCCATCAGTAAAATGGATACCTGGGTGTTAGTCGACTGGTGTGGGTTGCATCCTGAGATAAAAGTGACTTAATTTTCCCAAAATGCTCTGCACAACAAGCACCTTTCTATGTAGTAGTATATCATTGATGTCAGATAGGCCTGTATACCTTGTACATGTACTTGCAAAAATAAAGAAATTATTATTATTATTATTATTGTAATTAACATTTTATAGCATGTAAACCACAAACAAGGAAATTTTTTATACGTATTATATATTAAGTCAGTTACGCAGCACTCTCTTCCACAAATTATGTATGTTGATGACTATGTTCACCAATTCTTTTAGGACAGCTGGCAGTGCCACTGTTGTCATACAGTGATGGTTCTCATATTAAAATTGGAGAATACATCAACACTTGGGCTTCTACCCTTCAAACTGAACTGTTTGCTGGCAGTGCTGGTGTTGTCATATAATGATGGTTCTCATATTAAAATTGGAGCATGCATCAACAACTAGGCTTCTGTCCTTCAAACTGAACTGTTTGCTATACTCCTTGTACTCAAATGTGTCCATGTATCTAAGGTTGACATGTTAACTGTAACTGGTTCTCTATCATCCATAAATGCTCTTAACTACATGAGTATCATTCGTGTCATTCTTGTGTCAGAAGCCAGTTACAGGTGTGGTATGTATCAATGTGAGATGGAATCAACATTGAAGACCAATGTGAATTCCATCTCACATTGGTCTTCAGATGCATAATAGAACTAATGACTTGGCAGAGTCATATATGTACATATGTACCTTCAAGGAGTAAGTAGGTTACAATCTTGGGCTATCAATTAGCAGTTTGAGAATAATAATACAAAAAAACTTCATTGGCTTGAGACTGAAGGAGATTGACACCAGTCAGCTCACCTATCATTCTATCATACAAGATGATTCACATATCTATAGTGCATCCAATGAAATAATCAGACTCTTGGATGTCACCACTGCTCGGCTCCGGTTGAGTTACAAGTGTCTTTGAGAGGTTGCATTAGTATCACCAGATGATAATAATATATCTTTATTTCTACAAGTACATGTACAAGGTATACAGGCCTAGCTAACATCAATGACATACTACTACATAAAAAGCCACTTGTTATGCAGAGCATTTCGGGCAAATTAGGTCAGTTTTGTCCCAGAATGCGGCCCACACCAGTCGACTAACTCCCAGGTACCCATTTTACTGATGGTGAACATAGACAACCGGTGTAAAGAAACATTCCCAATGTTTCTACCCTCGCTGGGAACTGAACCCAGATCCTCGCTGTGTGAAGCGAGAGCTTTAGCCACCAAGCCATGGGGCACCAGAAGACAACCAAATATAAACTCTCCCAGATGGATTATTGTAAAACTTTACATCATTATGAGCTGGAATGCAATAAAATTAGAGAGTTTGGCAACAACTCACAAGTGTTTAAGTATTTTTGTCCACAACTGCATATTACCAACCTTTCTGGAGAAATACCCTGACTCTACCTATTGTAAGTAACTCATATAACCACAAATTTAAATGCATTCATAATTTGTTAAAACATAAGGTAATAAAAATAATTCAAAACCACACAAACTACACTGTAATATTCTTTGACTGAATTCATGTCTGCATAAATAACTCGTCATGAATGTAACCAGATACAAGCATGTAAACAGTTCATTACCACTAAATAGCTTAGCTATCAAGTTTTGGGGCCCACTCCTTTGACCCATTATGTGCCTTTGTATATATTTTGACTACTCACCACATGATGTTTGTGGTACATAATAAAGATATTAAACTAATGTACACATGCCTTTACTTTCCTATTAATCATGTAATATTTCCTTTCCGATCTAGATTATTATTATTATACTCAAGGGGGAAGCACTAAACCCATAGGATTATACAGTGCTTGGGGGAGGGATGGAAGGTATTCAGGTTTAACTCAGGGAACTGGAGCACAGATCCAGTTCCCTAGATCAAGAGCCCCTCACCAGCATCAAGGAACCTTCCTTGAGGGGTTTCCGATCTAGAGCACTTTGGTTTGAGACCTGGTAGTACAGAAGGAAATTCCCAGAAATACTATAATACAAGGAGCCGAGTGGAAATGTCACTTCATCCGACTTTTTGGGGTTATCTTAGGCAATTTATACACGTTACTTGGTATGATAATTGTAGTTATGTGTTCCTGTACATAAATAAACTATAGTGTCCCCTGACTCAGTTGGCAACGCTCTAGCCGTACACACTAAGTAATAGTGGTTTAATCCCCGTCACGGGTGGAAACGTTGGGCACGTTTCCTTACACCTGCTGTCCCTGTTCACTTATCAGTAAGTGGGTACCTGGGTGTTAGTGGATTACTGAGTCGCATCCTGGGGAACAAAATTAAAGGACCCCAATCGAAATAAGACAGACAGTCCTCGATGACACACTTGGATTATCCTGGGTGACTAATCCTCCGGGCTAAATAAATCCCAACAAATCTTATCCATACTTACCTAATTCGTCTTTCTGGGTTTGTAAGGGCCACTGACAGCTTACGCTGCTCAAGCCCGGCCTCTCGATGCACAGATAATAATAATAAAATTATAATTATAATAATAATAACCTTTATTTCTACAAGTACATGTACAGGCCTAGCTGACATTAATGACATACTACTGTATAGAAAGCCCTTGTTATGCAGGGCATTTCCGGCAAATTAGGTTAATTTTGTCCCCAGGATGCTAACACCCAAGTACCTATTTTACAGATGGGTGAACACAGACAGCAGATGTCTTGTGAAAACGTCCTGTTTTCACCCGTACCAGGAATCGAACCACGAACCTCAGGGTGTGAGCCGAGTGTGCTAACAACTGCCCGAAGCTGAGCCATGAAAGAAAAGGGAACAAGAATCCCTTTGTAAACAGAAATAGAAACTAGAAGTTCCCAAATAGGCTAGGTGGCCAGAGTAAAATGAGGACAAGAGTCCCAGAGAGAATAAGGAAAATTTGTCATCTAGGAAATAAGTCACTTTGACTTTTATGGGTCATCCTAGGTAATCGACACATATGCTGCTATAATTTATGTAACTGTATTTATGTGTACCTGTACCTGAATAAACTTACTATGCTCAGGCGAGAGCGAGACATTCACACTGGACGGCTGGCGTCTTTCTTCTTCTTTGTTGGGTTTATCAGGGCCACTGACAGCATAAGCCGTATCGAGTACGGTTTCTCGATGGTACCAGGAAAATTTGTTGTCCAAGGCTGGGCGATGAAAGAAAAGGAACAAAAGATCCTTTGTAAATAGAGATAGAAACTTGAAGTTTCCAATTAGATCCGGTGGACCCCCTTGCCAAGCCCCAGCAGAGAGGGACGCCTACACTCCCACCTGAGCTCAGTAACCGACTTCCCACCAAAGACCTTTAAAGAATTTTCCGCAGAGAGGAAAAAAAATGGAGCTAGCTAAAAGCCGATGAACAGGTGCCCCTCCTGTCGAGCGCCCGGCGGCCAAAATAGATGAGGACAAGCGTCCCAGAGAGAACGGGGAAAATTTGTCACCGATACTCAGGCGAGAGAGAGCCGTCCACACCCGACGAAGGCTGGCGCAGAAGTCCTTGAAGGTTGGTTCAGAAGTTGTGTTGGTGTTATGGGGTTTATAGGGCCACTGACAGCAGCTCAAGAGGTTCTAGATTGTGATGAATGGTTTGAAAAACCGACAAGTTGAAGATTGAGACACTTATGCAGCATATGGGAATCTTTATTCAGGAAACGTTTCGCCACACAGTGGCTTCATCAGTCCAATACAAAGAGGAAGGCGTAAGGAGAGGAGGAGAATGAGGTAATCAGTCCCTCAACCTGGAGTCGATGTGTTCAGTCCATCAAGATTGATGGACTGAACACATCGACTCCAGGTTGAGGGACTGATTACCTCATTCTCCTCCTCTCCTTACGCCTTCCTCTTTGTATTGGACTGATGAAGCCACTGTGTGGCGAAACGTTTCCTGAATAAAGATTCCCATATGTTGCATAAGTGTCTCAATCTTCAGGTTCTAGATTGTTTATGATGTTATTGTTGGGGTTACTCAGGGCCACCAAAGCTGACGCTTTATTGAGTCCCACCTCCCAAAGTCCAAGGAAAAAATTAGTAAGTTTATTTAGGTACAGGTCCACATAAGTACGATTATCATAAATAGTACCATATGTGTAAATTACCTAGGATAATCCCCAAAAAGTCATTTCCATTGGGGTCCTTGGAAATGAGAAAGGAAACAGGGTTCCTCTGGAAAGAGAAACGGGAGCGTGAAATTCCTAACTTAGATCAGGCCTAAACACTGACAGCTAGTTAGTTGTACATTAGTATAGCAGTAACGACATCTTGAAATCTACTGACCTGCATGAGAACAACCGTCCAAAGGCAAGACGCCCACATAATACCAATGCTGACACGGGAGTCCCCAAAGCTGAGCAATAAAGAGAAAGGGAAAAGAATTTCCCTTTATAAAAAAAGGACTATAAAGTTCCAAATTAGATCAGAAGGACCCACTCAAATCTCCCTTTACCACCCCCTCCCCCCCGCATGCGAAAGCCCTAGCAGACGGGGACACATCCACCTCTACCTGAGTCAGTAACCGGCAATCCATATAACCGTGATATATCCGGATAACTGGAAAATGAAGCCGATGAATGGTATCTCGGCTGTTAGTAAATTTATTCAGGTATACACAAATAGTTACATAGATTATCATACATAGCAGTATATGTGTAGAGAACCTAGGATAGCCCCAAAAAAAGTCAGACAAAGTGACTTATTTCCATTGAGGTCTTTTTCTTCTGCCAGAAATGCCCCGTCATGACTTAGCAAACCAAAATTGCTATTCCACATTGTAACCTTTACAAAGAAATAAATCTTTATGTTTATCTTTCTTCTTGATTCGCCGGTACTCTTAATTAAGGCAGCATTGAAAAAGCCTTTGTTAGAAGTAGAGTAAAACAACAGCTGAATCAGCTAAGTAAAAACATGCTTTAAACAAAAATAGTTTACCCGATAATAACAATAACTTTCGCTTTACTAAGATACACGTGTTGAAAGTTTGAGGTCGATTCAAAGAGGCATTCTCACATTACTGATCGGAAATGAAAGGTGCAGCGGCGGAACAATAAAAGTCTCAGACACCCACTGTAAGTCTTCCCCTTTCATGGAGATACATAATAAAGTTAAATATAAATATATGTTTGAAGTGAGATCAATTTATTTGTATTTAATTTTATATAAATATGTTTCACATTGCTTTTATACAAAAGCGCTAATAACCTTTAAGTTCTAGTGTTTTACTAACCTTTGTAATTTAGTTCAGTTAATCAATATTGGAGACCTATTATACATCCCAGATGGCCTCACATTATTTTTAGCATAATACATTTTTTATCGTAATACATTATAAGCTAAAAGGTAGATCATAATTTTATTTACAAATCATATAAATTAATTTTTATTTATACGACATTCCCTGAAATATAATTACAACAATAATTAAGTTTAACGCTTCTCATTGTTTTTATAGTTTGTTACTCCATAAAGCGCTAAAAACTCCCGTATAATATTATCATGAAAACACTAAAACATAACAAAACACACAACAACAAGTAGGAGCAGCCTATGGCATGCACTAGGCTGAGGGTCGGTACTGTACTGAGGGTTGGTAGGCAGGTTCCTGCTGCGTCTTGTAGCCTGGATTTTGAGGCTGATAGCCAGGGGATGTCTTTTCTTGTGGATGCTGATAAGGTTTAGCCTTGCCTTCGTATGAAACTTGCGCCATGAAGCCGTTCTTAGCATCAGCCGAGTATGTGACTATCTGCGTGCGGCCATCAGGAAGCAGCACCCTGTACGATCCCTTGGTCGTCTGTCCGTCGGAGTATTCGTTGTGGGCGTGCTGGTTACCGTAGTAGGAGTCCTCAACGGCGTACCCGAAGGTGTGAGGCTATGGAGATGACCAAATAATTAATTGATGTTAATAGAAATCACGAGATGTATTATTCTCGAATTGTTAAAAATCACTGACATATACATCATTGACCTTCATACCTAAATCAAAGGACAATATCCAGTTGACAAATGAATTCACAAGAAGATAAAACATAAAATAGTATGAACACAATATCGGCCCCATACTGACACCACGTTCTGAAGGAGGGGGTCTCAATGTGAAGCTGAAATATGCAATGTTCAGATCATTTTATTTTTTAATGTATACGTGGGTTCGTATGCACCAAATAAGATAATATATTAGTAGTGTAGTGCACTGAGGATTTAAATACAAAGAACACTTACTATTGTAATGACTGAATATTGACAACTGTTACCTGGTTTGGGCCGTGGAAAGAGGTGCCATCGTGCTCATGGGCGGCTAACTTTTTTTGGTCTTCAGCAGTCAGTCCACTAAATTGTATCCCTCCGCCCACTGTATATCCTGGAGACTCTAGACTCTGGTAACCTTCTACACCTAAGCCTTGATCATAACCTTGGTATGCTGGGGCTTGGTAGGCTACAGATGCTGGTGACTGGTGAGCTGGAGCAGGATTGGAGTAGCCTATTCCTGCAGAACTTGGGTGGCTTCCAGCTGAGGGAATTTGTGCATGTGATGATGCAGCGTTTTGATATGCTGCTGACCCAGGGATCTGATAAACTGCAGCATTATTAGATTTGGTATGAGAACTTTTAGCGATGTTGGGGCTGGTGTGAGCAGCTCCACCTGGAAGTCCAGAAGATTTAGTGCGATAGTCAAAGCCGCCGAAGCTGCTACCCTGTGGACGTGCCACAGCCCCAAAAATGATGCACGAAAATATGATTACCTGGGAGGAGAGGATTAATTAATATTTTTAGAGTGCAAATATGTATACTCAATATACATTTCAAGCTCTTTAAGTTGAAAGTTGATTTGTTTATTGGATTTAAAGTATATCGACTACACGAGAGCCATTAAGGCTGCATGCCATCTGTACACCACCAGTCATAAGAAAAGTAGAGTACTCGTATACTCGTCCAACCTATTTTAAAGTTATTCAAAGTTCTCGCTTCAGTGAAGCTGTTTCTGAATTTGTACCACTCTTATAACTAAAGCCAAACCAATACTTGCATCCTTTCCGAATCTAATTTTTTTCGTCTTTAATCCATTGTTGAGGGGACCTGTCTTGGTTTAATATCTGCGGAAAATTATTTATATCCCTTTATTTGTTCGTGTTTTACATTTGTACACTTCAATCTTTCCCAGTTCTACGTCTTTCCAAGGTGTAAATTAAATCTTCAGCCTATATTCATAGACAAGGTTTGTGATACATGCAGAGCCAGATTTAAGGGATGACAACAGTGGAAATTCCCCAGGGTCCCCACATATTAAGGGCCGGACAAAAAAGAAATGTACTACTAGGAAAAAATATTAATTTATAATTCATAATTAAATACATAATTTAAATCCTCTGATGTTTGAATAGTTAAATGAAACAAATAATTAGTAGTGGCAACACGGGTTTAGCGCATCCCCAAGAATAATAATAATAATAATAATCAGTGGAGGACCTCACAAACTGTTGGCCCAGGAGCTACCACATGACTCAGTCCCGAATTGAAAACATAAGACCAGCTAAAATTGGGATTAAAATACTCTGCACTTATACACTAAGGTATATAAACTTGGACCAAAAAAAATAGCCTTGTTGATTTTTTTATCTCCAGTAGACTGTAGGCTACAGTTGTTAATAATCGAAACTCATTCTATAGAGTAAAATAATGAATAATGCAAATACATAAATACATATATCCCACAGACACACATCAAATAATGTGAACATAAACAGGGAGAGCTTGTGAAGGAAATACTCCTCAAGGGAGGTTCCTTGACGATGGTGAGGGGCTCTTGATCTAGGGCATTGGATCTGTGCTCCAGTTCCCAGAATTAAGCCTGAATACCTTCCACACACGCCCCTTCCACAGGCGCTAAATAATCCTACAGGTTTAGCGCTTCTCCCTTAATTATAATAATGTGAAGGAAATAGTACAGAGTATAATAACCGCAGGACAACACATACGTAAAGAATAAATAAATAAATAATAAAAAAGGAGGCAGATAAACAATTTAAAATGATATATAAAGCCGCCGGAGTGAAGACTGAACCAAAACACCCCTCAAGGAAGGTTCCTTGATGTTGGTGAGGGGCTCTTGATTTAGGGAATTGGATCTGTGCTCCAGTTCCCCGAATTAAGCCTGAATGCCTTCCACATCCCCCCCCCCCAGGCGCTGTATAATCCTCCGGGTTTAGCGCTTCCCCCTTTATTATAATAATAATAATAATGAACCAAAACAGAAGTGGCATTAATTCTTAATAACAGATAAAGCTCGAGAAGAACATTTTTGCTCACTAAAAAAAATAAATCATGTGGAAAGACAACCAAAGAACGAGTCTCGATACCAAAAAAATAAGAAAAAAAACACTGTAAAGGAATGCATAAATAAACAATGCTGGCAAAAAAAAAATACATACACTCATAGCTATAGGACCTAGAAAGATATCACCTTGGATATTTAAAGCATTTGAGCTCCTTTGCAAATCACTTGTTCATTTTCGACAAAACATTAGTCAGAGAAACTGCAAAATAGCTGAATAGTAGTCGATGTGATACCAATATTATGGACGGTGGCGGAAAATATATTGACCAAGACTAATGAATCTTCTGCAGAACCTGGACCACATGAAAGAGCAAATTTCATATAGGTCTATCACTGTCTGATATAGATTAGGTAGGAAAAGGAGAGACGGGCAGACTGAATTTTACTTGCCTGCAAGAAGGTGAACTTAAAAGACATTACGCACCTGTGTTGTCATGGTGATGGCGGACTCGTGTAAGTAAGACACCTGAGCTACACCCGGTATATATAGCATGTGTCACCGCCCTGTGCTGCCCCCATCCCCACCACCCTACACCACCACAACCACTATCCCGCACCGCCCAACCACCCACCACCTCTCCTACTTTCTAACACCTACCATCAGGCTACCCAACACCTCCCACCATCACACACTGTCCTAATACACATAATCAGGCTATCTAACACCCCCCACCACCATATATTGTCCTAACACCCACCATCAGGCTACCCAACACCAGACCGTTCGACACCGCCCCCTTCACCACGACCCCCATACTGTCAAAAGGTATCACCCACCCGCACCCTGACAAACTTAAGCTTCCTACTTGGACTCATTCTCCCTTTTTCCCTTCATTCACCTACTTAGTGGTACCTCAAGACTCAGGACACAGCGACTTACAATTGCAGCTCACTTGGCAGTAAAAATTGGTACCTCTTCGTCAGCTGACTATTGTGGGTCGCATCCAGGAACAAATGTGTTAGAAAAATTCAATCTTGCTGGAATGTCGTATCCTGTATAAGAAAACACTCAAGTCCTTCGTAAGAAAACTACAGTACCTGCTTGAAGTATTTGTTCAATAAAAGATATCCTTGTACCTAATTATATTAATTAAAACAGTTCTAATGTAACCTACCAGTACACGCCCCTCTCACGGAACCAACTCATTACGTACTTCCCCTCCCAAACCCACTTGTATAACCCCACCATTCCCCACAACTAGCACACTCACGCACGACTAACAGCACTGTGAACATAAACAAATGTAACTTAGTAATGACTGTTACTGAATGACTGACGCTGGTAATATTGTGTCATTATCAGTCACACACTTGTATCATGTTAGTTTAATACCTTACCAGCCACACATTATCATGTCAGTTTCAGATTACATCTGTCATATCAACATTACACTACACCTGTCACACCACCCTGCCTCACCCAGCTGAAATAAATTGGGTAAAATCCATGTCAGAGCCACTACACAAATTCAGGAAAGAGAACTCATGTCCTATGTGCATATAGTGTTCATGACCTGTATTAAGGTTCTGTACACGTATAGATGAGTGCACATGCGTGTGCGCGCATTCTGTAAGGTAATTCAAGGTAATATTTGAGAGATCGAGAACAGACAAAACTTTATTCTTGTCCATGATAACACTATGCATAGCACATCAACAATCATGTTATGTTATTATACTCGCAGGGAAGGGCTAAATCCCTAAGGGCTACATAGAGCGTCCTGGGAAGGGGAGGCAATCAGGTTAAAACGAGAAAGGAGAGTGTGCCTGTACTACAGTTAAAAACCTGTAACATATCAACACCCCCTCCTTCAGAATACAGGCACTGTACTTCTCACCTACAGGACTCAAGTCCGGTTAACCGGTTTCCCCCAAATCCCTTCATAAATGTTACCTTGCTTACACTCCAACAGCACGCCAACTCATAAAAGCCATTTGTCTCCATTTGCTCCTATCTAATCCGCTCATGCATGCTTGCTGGAAGTCCAAACTCATCACACAGAAAAACCTCCTTTACCCCCTCCCTCCAACTTTTCCTCGGACGACCCCTACCCCGCCTTCCTTCCACTACAGATTTATATGTCCTCCAAGTCATTACATATATATATATATATGTATATACATATATGTATATATATATATGTATATATATATATGTATATATTTATGTATATGTGTATATATATATGTACCTGGAGTTTACCTGGAGAGAGTTCCGGGGGTCAACGCCCCCGCGGCCCGGTCTGTGACCAGGCCTCCTGGTGGATCAGAGCCTGATCAACCAGGCTGTTGCTGCTGGCTGCACGCAAACCAACGTACGAGCCACAGCCCGGCTGATCAGGAACCGACTTTAGGTGCTTGTCCAGTGCCAGCTTGAAGACTGCCAGGGGTCTGTTGGTAATCCCCCTTATGTGTGCTGGGAGGCAGTTGAACAGTCTCGGGCCCCTGACACTTATTGTATGGTCTCTTAACGTGCTAGTGACAACCCTGCTTTTCATTGGGGGGATGGTGCATCGTCTGCCAAGTCTTTTGCTTTCGTAGTGAGTGATTTTCGTGTGCAAGTTCGGTACTAGTCCCTCTAGGATTTTCCAGGTGTATATAATCATGTATCTCTCCCTCCTGCGTTCCAGGGAATACAGGTTTAGGAACCTCAAGCGCTTCCAGTAATTGAGGTGTTTTATCTCCGTTATGCGCGCCGTGAAAGTTCTCTGTACATTTTCTAGGTCGGCAATTTCACCTGCCTTGAAAGGTGCTGTTAGTGTGCAGCAATATTCCAGCCTAGATAGAACAAGTGACCTGAAGAGTGTCATCATGGGCTTGGCCTCCCTAGTTTTGAAGGTTCTCATTATCCATCCTGTCATTTTTCTAGCAGATGCGATTGATACAATGTTATGGTCCTTGAAGGTGAGATCCTCCGACATAATCACTCCCAGGTCTTTGACGTTGGTGTTTCGTTCTATTTTGTGGCCAGAATTTGTTTTGTACTCTGATGAAGATTTAATTTCCTCATGTTTACCATATCTGAGTAATTGAAATTTCTCATCGTTGAACTTCATATTGTTTTCTGCAGCCCACTGAAAGATTTGGTTGATGTCCGCCTGGAGCCTTGCAGTGTCTGCAATGGAAGACACTGTCATGCAGATTCGGGTGTCATCTGCAAAGGAAGACACGGTGCTGTGGCTGACATCCTTGTCTATGTCGGATATGAGGATGAGGAACAAGATGGGAGCGAGTACTGTGCCTTGTGGAACAGAGCTTTTCACCGTAGCTGCCTCGGACTTTACTCTGTTGACTACTACTCTCTGTGTTCTGTTAGTGAGGAAATTATAGATCCATCGACCGACTTTTCCTGTTATTCCTTTAGGACGCATTTTGTGCGCTATTACGCCATGGTCACACTTGTCGAAGGCTTTTGCAAAGTCTGTATATATTACATCTGCATTCTTTTTGTCTTCTAGTGCATTTAAGACCTTGTCGTAGTGATCCAATAGTTGAGACAGACAGGAGCGACCTGTTCTAAACCCATGTTGCCCTGGGTTGTGTAACTGATGGGTTTCTAGATGGGTGGTGATCTTGCTTCTTAGGACCCTTTCAAAGATTTTTATGATATGGGATGTTAGTGCTATTGGTCTGTAGTTCTTTGTTGTTGCTTTATTGCCCCCTTTGTGGAGTGGGGCTATGTCTGTTGTTTTTAGTAACTGTGGGACGACCCCCGTGTCCATGCTCCCTCTCCATAGGATGGAAAAGGCTCGTAATAGGGGCTTCTTGCAGTTCTTGATGAACACAGAGTTCCATGAGTCTGGCCCTGGGCAGAGTGCATGGGCATGTCATTTATCGCCTGTTCGAAGTCATTTGGCGTCAGGATAACATCGGATAGGCTTGTGTTAATCAAATTTTGTGGCTCTCTCATAAAAAATTCATTTTGATCTTCGACTCTCAGTCTGGTTAGCGGCTTGCTAAAAACTGAGTCATATTGGGACTTGAGTAGCTCACTCATTTCCTTGCTGTCATCTGTGTAGGACCCATCTTGTTTAAGTAGGGGCCCAATACTGGACGTTGTTCTCGATTTTGATTTGGCATAGGAGAAGAAATACTTTGGGTTTCTTTCGATTTCATTTTTGGCTTTTAGTTCTTCCCACGATTCCTGACTCCTAAAGGATTCTTTTAGCTTAAGTTCGATGCTTGCTATTTCTCTGACCAGTGTCTCCCTACGCATTTCAGATATATTGACCTCTTTTAGCCGCTGTTATTCTTTTCCGTCGCCTGTAAAGGGAGCGCCTGTCTCTTTCTATTTTACATCTACTCCTCCTTTTTCTTAGAGGAATAAGCCTTGTGCATACATCGAGTGCCACCGATGTATATCTTCCCAGCTTATATCGGTTAGGACTTGGTTTACTTGGTCCCACTTTATGTTTTTGTTATTGAGGTTGAATTTGGTGAATGCTCCCTCGTGACTAGTCTCATTATGTCGGTCTGGGGCTCCACGCATACATGTCTGAACCTCAATTATGTTGTGATCTGAGTATATTGTTTTTGATATGGTGACATTTCTTATCAGATCATCATTGTTAGTGAAGATGAGGTCTAGTGTATTCTCCAGTCTAGTAGGCTCTATTATTTGCTGGTTTAAATTTAATTTTGTGCAGAGATTTAAAAGCTCGTGCGAGTGTGAGTTTTCATCAGAGCTGCCTCCTAGTGTTATTACTGCAACAATATTATTTGCTATATTCCTCCATTTTAGGTGCCTTAAATTGAAATCCCCCAGGAGCAAGATGTTGGGTGCAGGAGCTGGAAGATTTTCCAGACAGTGGTCAATTTTTAACAGCTGTTCCTGGAATTGCTGGGATGTTGCATCCGGAGGCTTGTAGACTACCACAATGACTAGGTTTTGGTTCTCGACCTTTACTGCTATGTATGTATGTATGTATGTATGTATGTGTGTAATTTGTATATGTAAATTACGTATATAATACCTAAATAAAAATGTACATACTTCTTTTAATTTGCTAGTTTATTTATAATTTTATAATATTTGAAATTAATGCTATTTAATAATTCCAAGCAATAATTTGGATTAGTTCTGACACGTAGTAATGACAGATATTGTTATGTAATCTTCAACACGAGCTGCTACACAGAATTCTTGCATCGTTGTACAATTATTTAAACATTTATATTGTAAGAAAACATTTGTGTGAATAAAACGAGACAAAAAACTGAATGTTTTAGTTTTACCACAAAACTGAAAGTTATTATTACATTACTTATGATAAAGCGCTAAACCTGGGGAGGTAATCAGGTATGATCCGATTGAAGGGTAGCTCAAATTCCTTGGATCAAAACGACAGAAACAAAAATCTGACTTTCTATGAAGCCTATTTGTTAACCAGAACAAAAATTCCGATGAATTGAGATATTAAGCGACATTATAATGGTCCAGCACGGAAACGAAATGCCGGCCAGTTCTCATTTCTAATCCGTGGGTTAGTTGTGAATTGTTCCAGACACGGTATTGTGGCTCATTCTTTTACATTCCGGGAGAGTTATGCAATGCAACACCTTCACACGTAATTCTTCTTGCTGAATGTTATTATTATTATTATTATTATTATTATTATTTTAATAGAGAAGCACTAGACATGGAGTCGATCAGCGCCTGGGGAACGGGACGTAATCAGGTATAATCCAAGGAAGGGGAAGGTAACGGCAGTTCTATGGATCAAGAACCCTTCACCAACATGAAGACACCCTCTTGAAAAGACGACGACATCAAATTCTAAATTCAGAGAGACGAACAGAGATGGAACTCCAAAGTGACGACCATTTTGCATACGTAGTCTATAAACTGGCTACTGGAATTTCATTTCGCATAGTCTAAAGTAATGAGAATAGAGGTACAAGGAAACACTGGACACGGAATACTGCCTGGTAGAAGTAGCGATATAAGCAATATGACATCGGATGTACATATCTATGGGATAACAGCACTGTCATGTGCAAAATTAGCGTATACCGGTAATATAATCGGTAACCTCTTTAAAAATAATTTAGAAGTTTATACACTATGTCAGGTGACATCTTGGAGTATGCGCACTCAGTTAATGACGGGAAAAATCGAGAAGATTGTATTCGAATTGTCTTGAGGGTTAATAACCCTGGATAACCCAATAAAGCCACAATGTCAAATTTATTTCTATAGGGGGCCCTTTGAGTTTGTTTTCCAAGATGCTGCCCACAGCCGCCCAACTTTCAGATTCATACCTACTACTAGTGAACAGAGGTAACAGATGCAAGGAAGCATGTGAATGACCTGGTATGAAACTCAGGTCCTCTAAATGCGAGTCGAAGGCGCTCTCACCTGTTACCAGGAGACTAGTAACATAACTATGGGTGATGGACGTTCAGGAGAGACTCGAGGAGCTCAAACTAGCAACAAAAGAGAGATCTAGGTCTAAAAGTTACATCATGATG
Source organism: Cherax quadricarinatus (assembly GCF_038502225.1). Taxonomy (NCBI): domain Eukaryota; kingdom Metazoa; phylum Arthropoda; class Malacostraca; order Decapoda; family Parastacidae; genus Cherax; species Cherax quadricarinatus. The sequence continues at coordinate 11,740,785 of NC_091342.1, forward strand.
CAAAGAAAACCCAGGCAACTAAACAGAGTGGCTAGGGACAGGCAGGATCTAAATATCACACTGCTGATAATATTGACGAAAAAGACATTGCAGACCAAACTGTCATGGGACAACATGAACAGCAGCGTTATGACCTGATAATACTAACAGACCGAAACAGTCTTAATTATTATTATCCTTATTTTTATATCAATGAAAGTTTTTTTGTAATGTGTCTTTTCTTCACCTAAGGACAAGTTGTTTGTGATACTATGAGTCAAGATACATTAGTGACAGTGAAAGATACAGATAATTCACGTAGATTTAAGGAAATAATTGTTCAGTGTCAGTAAAACAAGTGGGAGGAGGAATATGTTGTAGCAATGGTAACCACCAAACACAAGTTGAAAAATAAATATGATAAGCCCCTAAGGGTCAAAAATTCAATAATGTCGATTAGTAACAAGCATACAGGACCAAGAGCTGCAACTTGGTTCCTGCAATTCTATGCTTGCAACTAGGTCAGTATTGAGTACGAACTCTTTTCGTCGTGTTCATCATGACAAACATTTCTTAACAAGGTTTAATAAATCCGTTCAGTTTACTGTTGAAATTAATAACATAACAGCAGCTTACTTTTCCTGGATGTACACACACAGAAAACACCGAATTAAAAAGAAGGTATATAGGGAAAAATGAAGTGTTAATCCATTTTTACTCTAATAGCGCATAAGGAATAATTATTATTATTATTATTATTATCATCATCATCATCATCATCACCACCGGGGAGCGCTAAACCCGTAGGATTATACAGCGCATGTGGGGGGGGGGAAGGTATTCAGGCTCAATTCAGGGAACCGGAGCACAGATTCAATTCCCTAGATCAAGAGCCCCTCACCAGCGTCAAGGAACCTCCCTTGAGGGGCTAAAGAATGGAAGGGTATGGGTAAATAAGACTGAATTAAAAGAAACAGTATTGTTATTAGTATTATTCATGGGTAAGTTCTAATTCCATTGTTGAAGAGCCCTTGACCAGCACCCCCAGCCCACCCTTGAAGGGTGGTGGTGATACAATAAGTGTGAGGAGTGATCACTGGAGGTTGGGACGGACACGCACGACAGGTCGCTGCTGGTGAAAGTATGTGGTGTACGCGACGCGACACGACGCACTCCACCAACCCTAACTCTTAAAAAACATTCCGATGCAAAATAAATAAATCGTGAAACTCTCATTGTGAAAGCGACAGCGAAATCTCTCTTCTCAATGAGACATTTCGTAATATCAGTTTTCGTTGACAATCAGTCGTTGTTTTTTTTATGTTCCTGGAAGTGTGACCTCGCAGTATTTATTGCTGTTGTTTGAAGGAGGTGAATAGACGGCCTCAAAACCAGCTGTATTATCATGGTTGTGGAGCAGCCAGACTATGGGAATCACTTACATTTGAACCAAAATGGTACTGACTAAATGGGTAACTTCAGGACAACTTCTATCTAAATAATGATTATAATGGGTGACTACTACCATCTAAATGCTGATTACAATGGGTGACCACACGGGTGTCTCGTGGCCTGGTAGGCAACGCTCTCGCTTCAGTCTCCGTGGTTCGATCCCCGGCAAGGGTAAAAAACAAGTAAGCAAGCACCTGAGTGTTAGTCGACTGGTGTGGGTCGCATCCTGGGGGACAAGATTGGTGTTACTTAATATCAGCTGAAGCAGTGTTGGTTTCTAACTCCTCAGATGGTTAGAAAATGGAATCTTGTGTATTCTATTATCTTGCATTAAATGTGTTGATGCACTTGACGAGATTTGTAAAATACATATGGAGGTTGATTTGTAATTCTGAAATTACTTAGGTATCTCCCAAAAAGGGAATATCTATAGTAGTTTTTTTTATATATTTTTATTAGAAACCTTACAAGTACAAAGGATGCATAATAATAGTACAGGAATACAATAACATTCTTTTGCGCTACTAGTACCAGGTTATTCCTGGCGGTAACAATTATTATAACATCTTGTTATAGCAAACAATACACGTTAAGACAAACCTCACTAAAGTATAACAGTCATTAATAGTTGCCGCCAAGCCATTGTACCCAAAGAAAACACACCAAAAAGAAACTTTACATAGTTTAACAATATAAAATGAATACCTGACATGTTCTATTACAACAAAAACATCATACAAATGTACAACATCACAAGATTACTAAAGTTGAAATTTTCACACATGACTAAAACCATAACCACCTTTAACACACAATATATGTACTACACATATCATGTCAGTAAAGTAAAAAGACCCTAACCAAAGCTACCATAACAACTATAAAACAAGACAAAACCCGAACATACCCGCTATGATAGGGAACAGAGTATTGGTTAAGTTATGTTACATTATATCCTAACCAATAGGAAGTCGGAAGGAACGTATGATTCCTTATGCACAATAACCATAGAGAAACAGTATTTTAATATTATTAATATGTTAAACCCTCAAATACAATAATTCTGATACAGAAAATAGAACAACATACATGTAACATACAATAATAAAATAACCCAGAACAAGTTTTTATAACAAAACCTCGGCACATTAAAGGGTTTAAAACCAAACCCTATACATAATTAAACCTTCCACATATGTATATAAACCGAAAATCTTGTCCACAAGACTTTTTTGGTATAACCCCATAAAAACATGGTATAGACCCAAAACCTATACATACACTTAATTTTTTTCACATAGAACCTTCATCAGACAATAAAAATTAAACATAAGACAAGAGAAGTAATAAGGATAAGGCTGCTGTAATTTGCCAGTCCCAAAAGAACTGACACGTATCTCAGAAAATTTTTTGTTGAAACCAACTTGCCAATCTAATTACTTAAAAACGAGATCCTAAGGGCTCGGTATCCTGGCTATCAAGGAAATTTTAAACACAGTGAACATAACCATCAGGCTTAGAAAATTAACCCTGGAAACCACTTATATTTCACTATGACAAACATTCTCGTGAAACATTGCGTACCATCCATACTAATTCTCACTAGTCATTTTTTTTTTATATTTTTATTTAAAACATAGAACAAAAACAATAATGTATAAGAGTATAAAATAAAAACCATACTGGATATTACAAAAACCTCTAGTACACAATCCCGGTACATTTAAAGAACACCATAGATCATGGCCATATTACAACCATATACATATTATTATTATAATCAAAAAGAAGCACTAAGCCACAAGGGCTATACAGCGCTGCAGGGTAGGGAAGGAAGCGAGGGTATTGGATGGCAGAAGGGAGGAGGGATGATCAGTAGGTTACAGAAAACAGCAGGGCAGGGGATAGTACGGGGGTAGAGGGTAGCAAGAGATTGAAGTAGAAAGGGCTGAAGGTATCAGAATTTGTGAAGTCAGTCAGTTGTTGTCAAAAAGTCAATGAGAGAGTCCGGATGAAAGGTGGGTCCATCAGCGAGAAGGGAAGGTAAAGAGAGAGCAGCGGAGCGAAGATGACGACAGAGGTAAATTCTGCTTGCTCGTTGATAAAGTGGGCAGTCCAACAGAATGTGGCTGACTGATAATGGAGCTTGGCAATTCTCACAGAGGAGCAAGACGTCTCTCCATGAGATATCCATGAGTAAGACGAGTATGGCCAATGCGAAGATGGGAGAGAGTAGTCTCCCAACCTCGACACTGGTGATAAGAAGACGGCCAGTAACCTATACTCGGTTTAATAGATTGAAGTTTGTTGCCGAGCATAGTAGACCAACGTTGTTGCCAACGGGTGTGAAGGTGGGAAGATATTGCAGCAAAATAGTCCGTAAATGGAATACCTCTATAAGAAACTGGTAGGTCATGTACTGCTGACCGCGTAGCAGTGTCTGCCTGTTCATTGCCCTGTACGTCAACATGACCAGGGACCCAACAAAAAACAATATCTTTATGCTTGGTTATTATTATTATAATCAAAAAGAAGCGCTAAGCCACAAGGGCTACACAGCTTTATGCTTGGTAAAGATGCGGCGTAGCCAAAGTTGGATATGGAGGACTAAGGGGTGAGGTGTATCAAATTTTTGTATAGCCTGTAAAGCACTAAGGGAGTCTGAGACAACCACAAATGATGACACAGGCATAGATGCAATATGGATAAGTGCTGTAAGGATGGCATATAATTCAGCAGTAAAAATACTAGCCGAAGATAGTAAATGCCCTTGTACGACGCTGTCCGGAAACACTGCTGCGAATCCTACGCCGTCAGAAGACTTAGAGCCATCTGTGTACACAGCAATGGCATGAGAATGAGAGTGAAAGTGGTCAAGAAAAAGAGCGGGAAGCGACCGTAGACAGTTGGGCTTTCGAGCAAGGGAGGGAGAAAGAACAGACTCGAACAGCTGGAACTTCCCAGGGGGGTAGGGAAAAGTGAGATGCTACATGTACATAGAAAGGTGGTAGTTGAAGAGAAGACAAGAGCGAATGAAGGCGAAGAGAGAAGGGACGGAGTAAACAGGGGCGGCGAAAAAATAAAGAATGTCTACTAATATCAGTGACCATTCTATAAATGGAAGGATTGCGGAGATCATGAGAGCGTACATAGTAGCGCAGGCAATGGGCATCACGGCGATCGGATAAGGATGGAACGTTCGCTTCTGTATAGAGGCTCTCGACAGGGGAAGAGCGGAAAGCACCAAGGCATAAACGTAATCCTTGGTGATGAATGGGGTTAAGGCTAGAGAGAGTAGCAGGAGATGCCGCTGAATAGATCTGGTCACCATAATCAAGTTTCGATAAAATAAGGGTGGAATGTAGGCGAAGGAGGGTTAGACGATCAGCTCCCCACGAAAGATGAGCAAGGGTTTTAAGAAGGTTCAGCCGGCTGTGACAAGTTGCCTTCAGAGAGGTAATGTGAGGTTTCCAGGATAACCTACGATCAAAGAAGAGGCCCAGAAACTTGACTATCACGTTCAGGGATACGGGAGCCATAGAGGTACAAAGGATGATCGGAGATGACAGAGCGTCTAGTGAAAGTGATTTGGTGGGTTTTAGTGCTGGAAAATTTAAACCCACGTGTGGTGGCTCAATTGGAAACACGGTCGACTGCATGTTGGAGAGAAACTGTAAGGAGGTGACAGTCAGCGCCTGCACAGGCAATAGCAAAGTCATCAACATAGAGTGATGACCAAATATTTGATGGAAGACTAGAGGCCAAATCATTAATAGCAAGGAGAAAAAGTGTTGTGCTCAGAACACATCCCTGGGGGACACCTTCAGCTTGGATAAAGTCCGGGGAGAGCACATTATTAACCCGAACACGGAAATGCCTGTCAGTTAAAAAGTTCTTAAGGAAGGATGGTAGATTGCCTCGAAGGCCTAAGGAGTGGGCTTGGGCTAAAATATTATACCTCCAAGTTGTGTCATATGCCTTCTCAAGGTCAAAAAATATGGCAATAACTGAGTGGTTATTCGCAAAGGCATTACGAACATACGTATCCAAGCGTAGTAAGGGGTCTATGGTAGAACGTCCCTTACGAAAGCCATATTGACGAGTGGAGAGACTGTTGTGTGTCTCTAAATACCACACTAAACGTCTATTTACTAGACGTTCCATTACTTTGCAAACTGCACTGGTAAGAGCAATGGGACGATAGTGGGAGGTTTCATGTCCCGTAGTGCCTGGTTTGCGGAAAGGGAGAACAATGGCGGATTTCCACAGCTGTGGAAGAACTCCTTGTGACCAAATAAGATTGTAAAGGCGTAATAGGACTGCAAGGGCTGACTGATGTAAATGTTGTAGCATACGAATATGAATGTCGTCGGGCCCAGCTGCCGATGATCGACAAGCTGAGAGTGTTGCCTCCAGTTCTTGAAGTGTAAAAGGCACATTATACTGTTCTTCTCTGAGAGAAGAAAAGTCCAAGGGTGCTAACTCTCTGGCAGACTTTGAGGAAAGAAATGAGGGGCATAGATGGAGTCCCTGAGAAATATGGACCAGATGATTGCCAATTTCATTGGCAACATCTAGTGGGTTTGCTATATCAACACCGGCAACCCGCAGAACAGGAGCCGGGTCAGGAGAATATTTACCACTCAGTTTTCGTACTTTTTTCCAGACTGCACTCATAGAGGAAGCAGAGGTGATGGTGGAGACAATCTCGCCAGCAAGTGCGTTTAGCATCACGGATGACACGGCGAGCGATCGCACGCTTCTGTTTAAAATCAAGGAGTCGCTCTGTGGTTCTATTGTACCGGTACCTGCCCCATGCAGCGCGTTTCAAACGTACTGCACGAGCACAAGCAGGAGACCACCAAGGCACGCATTTCTGAGAATGCCTGCCCGAAGTTTGGGGTATAGAATGAGAAGCTGCGGTGAAAACGGAGGACGAGAAGAGGTGTAAAAGCTCATCGATGGAGGACGAAGAAGGAACCTCTTTAAAAACAGTTAGGTGTGAGTAAAGGTTCCAATTTGCCCGATTAAATTGCCAGCGTGGGGTGCGAAGAGGTGGCGAATATGAAGGGGAAGTAAGAATGATTGGGAAATGATCACTGTCATGTAAGTCCGGGAGAACAGACCAAGTGAAGTCTAATGCGGCGGAGGAAGAGCAGATTGAGAGATCGATGCAAGAGAGAGTATGAGTCCGAGGATCAAAATGGGTGTGAGTACCTGTATTTAAAACATGGAGGGGGTGGGTGGCAAGAAAAGCCTCTAACTGAATTCCACGGGAATCACAGTGAGACCCCCCCCCCCCCAGAGGAAATGGTGGGCATTAAAATCACCAAGTAACAGAATCGGTGGCGGTAATGACGAAACAAGGAAGGCAAAATCCGGAATAGATAATGCCCGAGAAGGAGAGAGATATAAAGAACAGAGCGTATACCACCTATGTAAGTGGATACGGGCTGCTGTGTAATGCAGCGAAGTATGAACAAATAGCTGATGGTACGGAATATCAGTGCGGAGAAGAAGGGCACTTTCATTAAAGGTCCCATCAGGAAAAGGATCTGAAGAATACAATAAATTATAGCCTGAGATGTGAGAAATAACAGCAGAGTGTAATTTTGGTTCCTGTAAGCAAACACCAACAGGGGCAAACTGGGAGAGTAACATCTGAAGCTCACCCCGATTACCCCTGAGGCCGCGTATATTCCACTGTAAATAGGCCATGATTGGCAATGATAAAGATACTTGAAATCCGCAGGTAAGGGTTCCTACGGACTAGAAGGGTTAGAAAAGTCCACATGCGGAGGCAGTGGAAAATGTTCAAGCAGCGAAGGAACGGTGCGCTGTGAAGAAAGGAGTTGCGCAGATGGAGCAGAGGAGAGAGAAAGAGCGGAAGGTGGATCAGTGTCCATTGATGGTTTGGTCTCTGCAATATATTCAGAGATTGCTTCAAGTGTTTCGGAATTCAGAGATGTCGTATGGGAGACAATATTGGGAATGGTAGGGGGAGGATGAGTAAAGATTGGAACTGTATTGGACTGTACCAAGGTAGGGGGGGGGGGCGAAAGGGTGGAGGGAACTGGAGAAGCGTGGCAGGGGACAGAGGAGGCAGGAACCTGGGAGGTGGCAGAAGAGGAAGAAACTTGGGAGGGAACAGGGGAGGAAGGTACATTACGAGGAGGAGGGTGAACCTCTGCACTTGTAACTGAGCCAGTGAGAGGGGAAGAACTAGGGACAGAGACAGGGAGGGTAAAATGAGGAGGTGGAAGATGGGTAGGAGGTGTTACCGGACCTTTTTTTGACTTTTGAGAAGTAGAGGGACGATTGGGAGGAGGTGTCGTACGAGGTCTCGTCGATACTGAGGCTTGTGAGAGAGAACTCGAAGAAGCGAGATTAGACTGAGGCGTTGAAGTAGGGACGTCTGAGCCGAGGACAGCAAAAGGATTAGATACAGGAGTGATTATGGGAGAGGTAACCACAGAGGTGGGTGTAGAAGATGGGATACCAGAAGTGGGGGGACGTTTTGAAACACGGGAATAAGAAACACGTGGGAGTCTCCCTTGGAGGCGGAGATGAGAAACTGCCATGGCATAAGGGAGACCTTCTGTCTCTTTGAGGTAACGGATTTCCCGCTCGTTTAAATAGACCTGACAACGGCGAGAGTACGAAGGGTGAGCCTCATGACAGTTAAGGCAAGAGGGAGATCGATTGCAAGACGTATTAGAATGGTCATCGGCACCACAGACTGGGCATTCGGCGATAGATCTGCAATATTTCGCTGGATGGCCAAATCGCCAGCAATTTCTACACTGTTGTGGTGTAGGGATCACCTTTCGAACTTGTAACCGATGTCCTGCTATATAAACTGAGGATGGGAGTTCTCGGCTGTCAAAAGTTAAACGAGCCACATTGCTAGGGTATCGTCTCCGCCCACGGGCAGGAAGAACGTAAGTGTCTACCTTGAGGATTGGGAGATCTTGGAGTTCCAGCTGTTCTAGAATGTCAGTGCCACATGTCTGGAAATTTCGTTGAACTATGGTATGGGGCAGAATGACGGTACCACTACAAGAATTGAGGGAATGATGTTTTTCAAGAGTGACAGGAACAGTATCGATATGGGAAAGACGAGAGAGCTCATGAGCCTGGGTAGCATTCTGTACGGTAATGATGCGCGTACCGCTCTTAAGAGCATGAAAAGAAATATCTTTACCAACATGGCGTAGGAGTGCCTTGCCAATACTATGGTCAGAAAGATAGGCAGTAGAGGAAGTTGGTCGTAAAGTGAAGAATTTAGTCCACTGTTCAGTCTGAAACTGAGCGTGGAAAGGTAGTGAAGGACGTGTCGATCGTTTCTGAGAAGAACGAGAAGGTGGAGAAGTATCATCAGCAGGTAATTGTCGTTGGCGTTTAGGCGTGGGACCAGAGTTGGTCCGACGTGGAACGGGTCGGCGATTTGAAAATTGCCGCACCGTAGAGGGAGAGGCCGGAAGCATAGTCAGAGGAGAGCGAAGGTCCGATAAATCGAAAGAGTCAGTCGAGGCCTCAGTACCTGAAGCGGGTGAGGAAACAGCACCGGCAATAGGTACAGAGGCATGAGGAATGTCTGAAGAGTGGTCCAAAGACGAGGCGGGGTCAGAACGGGGTGCGGTATCAAGAAGGGGCCCGGGGGTACCAGGTTCATGGACTAGGGCTGCCATGGTTAGGTTACTTCTTTCTTTTTGTTTTTAAGAAAAAAAAAAAGAAGAAAAGAAAATAAAAATAAAAAAAAGAAAAAAAAAGGGGGGACCGGGGAGGGATAGGTCCTAGGAGGAATGAAAGGGCCAGAAATCTCCCTCCGCGCCCAAGAGGACCTCAGCACCGCAAGTAGCGCAGATGCAGCATGGAACCCGTGCCATACCCTACCCATCATGCTAGTAAACTAACAATCCGGGATAGCAACCTCACATCTGCCGAGCTACCTCGGTGGACAAAAGAGAGGGCGGCCGGATATCCGCCACAAAGCATACCTCCTTCGGCCACCACCCCCGGAATCCGAAAGGTGGCTTCCAGAGATACACTCGTCGCCCGAAAGACACCCAAAGCTACTCCGGGATACCGGAGAGGGATCGGGACATCCCCAGGCGATCCAGATTCCACGGCAAACTACGCCACCGCTAAGAACCTCAACGGAATGGGATGGACCCCGGTATCCTTTCCTCTACCTAGGAACTAGCGCGCCTGTGGGAGAAATCCCAAAGGACAAAAAGAGGAAGGGCAAAAGGGAGGGGTGGGGAGGGGGAGGAGGAAAGGAAAAAGGGGAGGATGGGGAGGATGGGATAGGGGAGGGGAGATTGGGGGGTAATTAGGTTCGGTCTGAGGAAGAAGACCGATAGGTCTAATTCCTCAGACCAAGAGCCTCTTCACCACGCCAAGGAGCCCCCCGTGTTTTTAGGGTGATATATTATTGAAGAGGATGAGTGGTGACGGCAGACACAGTTACTAGGCATGTGTGGGGGGGGGGGTGGTTGAAGTGTCAACGGTAGTGTCTTAAACCCACCACCGTGCACGATATTAATTATTACCATAGGGTATATGAGGGTAGGGTGGATTGTGTTCTATGGTGGATGTGAGCCATCAGGTTCAGACATTCCTTGTATTATAGTGTCAGCCGTTTAGCTGGCTGGATTGTGTTTATATATATTGTCATTGAAGTTTTTAATGCTTTTACAAATGTGTATGTATAAGAGATTTGTCACTGTGTATCTAAGGTGAAAGTGGCACGTTTTCGTGGTGGGGGGAGTGTAAGCTTTACTGGGTAGGTTTTATATATATATATATATATATATATATATATATATAGATATATATATATATATATATATATATATATATATATATATATATATATATATATATATATATATATGACCACCTTTTCATGTGAAGCACAGTACGTACAAGCGGTGTTTGATTTGAGTGCAGCAGCCAGTTCTGTCATTATATATGTGCTTCTTCAGTACTGTGTAGTCACAGTTGATTATTGTTCACTGCCTGTATCTTGTTACATATTGATTATGTACCCATATATTTTTGTACCCGAGTTTTAAATAAAATATAAAAAAAAAATTCTCACTACCTTCCTCTTACACACAAGCTCCAGAGAGAAAAAAAAAAAAACCTTTACAACCCCCATAAGGAGACCACTTCTTTGTCCAACCTCAGGGACCCCGACAAAGGGAACCCACAGTGAGGTTCCTATAACCTTCCAGGAAACTTTTTTCCCAGGATGCCCCATAAACCAGCATATTCCTACACTTCATCCTATAGAATCTAGCCGCCAATGCTTTTATCCTCTTATCACCCCTTAATCCCCTCATTCCCCATGAAATGTCCAGATAATCTACTATAATATACATTACAGCCCTTCCAACATCCCTAGGCACTCCCCTTACATCTAGTAGTAAAGCCCTTAAAAGCAGCAAACGACTTCCCCCAACAGTCTGATAACCCCACCCATCCATGATCTCACCCCCTCCAAGGAGGTACAAAAGAAGACCATATGAAACGCTGTTTCAACATCACCACAAAACTGACACAAAGCCTCTTCCACAAACCCCATACAACGTAACACCTCCTTGGAAGCCAGAATCCCCATGATGAAATGATACACTAATTCTCTTACTCTAGCCGGTATCCGAAGCTTACTAAAATCTTTGCAAATAACCCCCCAATCATACATTGGATACACGGCTACCCCTTGCATAATTTCCTGACCTTTCACTACACTCGCCAACCTTTTCACTTTGATGTTATCCACCTGTTGCACTGTCAATAAAAATCTCAACATATCTTCACAAAACCTCAATTCCTTCCCACTCCACCATTTACGTGCCTCCTCCATAACTCTTCCTACTTTAGCTCCCCTCACACCCCCTTCCCTTATATACCTCCGCTTGATATATACAGCCATTACTCTCAGTCCTAAAGGCAACAAACCTAAACCCCCTCTTCGAACATCCGTCATAACTACCTCCTTACTTAACCATGCCCTCCCTAATCCCCACACAAACTTCAGCACCCTCCTCTGCATTTCCACAATATCTTGTACCTCTAAGGGAAAAACCTCTGCCACCCCCCATACCTTGCTATAGACAAGTGAATTTACCACCACTACCCTCTGATGTAAAGCTAAGTCCCTCGCACTTAAACCTCCTAGTCTACTTAAAACTTTACCTGTGACAGACTCCGAATTTACCCTTCTGCATGCCTGCACTTCCGCCATATACCATATCCCACATACCCTGATTCTGTCAACCACTGTCCATCCAAACTCCATCCCCAAGGCCCCCCCCTATCCAATTACCGACCTCTAGTAACCTTGATTTCACCGTATTTACTCTCATTCCGGTATTCATACCAAACATCTGAATCACTCTACCCACCCTCCTTTACTCCTCCTTACCCCGTAGCAAAACAGTAGTATCATCCACATACCCAACGATGCCCCCTTTGCACCCCCCCTCCATCTCCTGTTCGTCCATCACTCGCTCAACAGACTCATAAAAAGGATTCTGCGCACACGCAAAGAGCAGCTGTGACATCGGACAGCCCTGCCTCAAACCTCTCTCCATCGGTACACTTTCACCCAGCCTCCCATTGACCTGTACCCTCACCTCTGCCTCAGCATACAGGGTGTTCACCCACCTCACTACCCCCTCCCGAAACCCCAACCTCTCTAAGCAAACCCCTAAGAAATCTCTGTCCACGCAATCATATGCATTCACCCAATCTAAACCTAGTATTCCCCCTCCCATACATCTCTCTAGAAAATCCCTAATCAAACCATGTCCATCCCTTATCCTTCTCCCCGGAATTCCCAACTGCCCCCTATGTAACACTAAATCCAACACTTTCCTCATTCTGTTGCCCAAAACCTTAGCAAAAATCTTGTAATCCGAGCACATTAACGTAATCCCACGGTAATCATTCAAAACTTGGCATTCCTTCTTTTTGGGCACTAAAACCGTGACACCCATTCTTTGCGACTTTCCCATCCTCCCACTACTTAACATACAATTCAAAACCCCCACCAGACAATGCCGTACACTCCCCCAATGACACCTATAAAAATCGTTTGGTATGCCGTCTATGCCTGGGGTTTTACCCTGGCACAGCCCAAAAACTGCCTCCTCCACCTCCTCTACACTAATACTACCCTCGAGTCTGTCACTGTCCTGCTCACTTAATACCCTATTAAACCCTTCATCCCCAAAACGTCCCTCACCCACTCCCCCGCCAACCCTCCTCCGTTTCTCCCTAAACCAAAATCTGCATACAAACTAATATTTTCCGTGGTGGATAGGCCTTGACCCTCCTTAAAGCCACACTCCCCCCTGTACCTGCCTCAATATACGCCAAGGTGGTTTTCGCCTGCCGTTCCTTAAACCTCCTTAATACATAACTATGGCCTATCCCCCCTTAAAACATCCTCCAACCCCGCCCTAACCCGAATTGCCTCAAATTTTCCATTGTGAATTTCCACCAACCTATTTCGCAAACGTTCCATGTCCTCACTCCGCCCCACCCGATCCTCTGCATAAGTCATTTAACTGACCCTCAAGATAATTTTGTAGACCATAGCTCCACCTCGCCATCTCCTTACCCCGTACTTTAAAAAATTTCGCGATTTCAACTTTAGCCCTCATTTCCCACCAATCCAGCAAATCCATTTCCATATTCCCAGTCTCCCAAAAGGATTTCCACCAATCTTCAAAACCTGTAGGGTCACCCTCGTCCCTAAGTAGCCTCACATTTAATTTCCAGTATCCGGCATAAACTCTCACTATGCCATCTACCCTCAAATCTGCTATAACAGCACGATGATCAGAAAAACCCACATCGATAGTCCTCACCCTCTGCACACCTATGCCCTGCCTAACATAAATCCTATCTAACCGTGCCTCATATCCCCTACGAATAAAAGTGTGCTCCACTCCATATCCCCTACTTCCCACCACATCTACCACTCCAACATCTCGCAAAACATCCCGCAGAACCCCCAAAACACAACCCTCCCCCCTCGGAACCACATCACCATTCCTAATGACAATTCCAATCCCCACCAATCACCGTAAAAGCAGGTAAACCTCTCAAGTGATATACCAGAACATCGCGTACAAAATCCACCTTCACTCTAGCGTTACTAGTTGCTGGCATGTACACACCTACAAAACTAACCCTCCTGGCCCCCCAAAACCCATCCACCCTGACAACCCTCCCACTCCCCCTCCTCCGAACCCAGGATACGCAAAGGACTGGTCTCCTTTACCGCCACAGCCACACCTCCTTTCAACCTCAAAGCATCACTGGTAAACAACCTATAACCTTTCAACAACAACAACTCACATCCTAACCTATGGTTATGTTCCTGCAAAAAACAGACATCAATACTAAATCTCCTCAAGACCCACTCTAACCATACCCTCTTGACCTCGGTTTTAAGACAGTTTACATTGAAAGTTACACACCTGAATTTTACAAGAATGGCGGCTTACCCCTGTGCCGCTGAGGCTTACTTGGTCCTCCTTTCATAGGTTTCGGTCCTTCTCTATCAATCCCTCGTTCCTGCCCTTCAACCCCTCCCTGTCCCTTCCCGCCGAACTTCCCATTGCCCCCCCCTCCTCCCGGACTTGCCGTTGATACCACAGCTGCCCACATCATCTTCCCAGGCCTCTGCGCTGGTGTGAGGACTTCGTCCATGTCTGATGCCCCCGCTGTTCTCTTGTGGGAGCTACCCTCTACACACATATCTTCTGCAACCACATCTTCTTGATGGACCTCCACCACCACATTGCTCTCCTTTCGAACCTCACTCAAGTCTTCCTTACCCCGTTTCTGTGCATCCATCACCTTGACATCACCTGACCTCACATCACCTTCCACACCATGCTCCGATTCTTCCAAAAAATCCTTCAGCACAGCCTCCAAAATCCCTTCCCGAGCTGAATCTGTAGTACCTAACGGTCTGTCTGACAGCGATATTCCCTCCCCCCCCCGTTTCCACTGGTAGTGTAACACACGTCTCCAAAACCACCTCTGCTCTGTCGACCTCCTCACTCCATAGGCCTTTACCCCAGCTTTCCACTTCACCCGTCATAACGTCCATGGCTTCTAATTGCGTATCCTCAGAAGCTGTCTCTTGATGCCTAGGGCCCTGTCTCCTGGGGCATTGTGCCATGTGCTCATAAGAGTCACATAAATGGCACATCTTCCTCTGCCCCGCATAGTGTACAAAAACCCGTGTTCTGTGGCTATGCAATGTGACATATGATGGTATCGGCCTCCTCAGGGTCATTTTCAGTGTGAAGGATCCTTCCGGCATCCCCTCGTAAGGGCCGTCCCTCCACATTCCCATGCTCGCCGAGTGTACAGTCCCATAACCACTGAACACATCTTGTAGGCTGTATGCTGTTGCCTCAAAAGGTACATTCCTTACCTTCACCCAAGTAAAATACTTAGACACATCATGCAAGCATACTTCCACTGCCGAATTGATACTCATCCTCCTTTCTTGAAATTCGTCGACGATGGTAGAGTAGAAGTCAGCTCTCATGAACTTCACGAAGACCCTTGACATACCATTCAGTGCCACATCATACAGCTCTTCATTGGGGATGCCATAACATGGTAGTCCATCAATACCTGGTGCTTTGCCTGTGCACATGTCTACAAGTGCTCTCCATATCTCCCCCTCTTCAATCTCACCACCCAAAGCTTCCCTGTCCTTTCTCCCCAGAGCTACGGGCTCTACAGCACACACCCCATCAAGATCCTCCCTATTAACTCCTTTACTTTTCCAATAATGCCCATACCATGCATCCGCAAACATACTCATCCCCTCCGTTGTTAACACCTGCCCCTCCCTAAACCCTTTCACCTCAGTGTGCACTTCCAAATCTGCTATTGTGGTCGCTGTCCTCCTCTGCTGTTGCCTCATCAACACACATGCCGATGGCTTGTCCCCCCAAAGCACTTCTTCCACACCCGCCTGTACCCGCACCGCATGAAATCTTTCCTCCTGCACCTCTCATCCTGCTCTTCAGATCATCTATTGCCTCTGTTTGGAATACCCCTCCCACCACTCCTTGCTCATGATAGTATCCTATTCTACTTTCCAAATAATTTGTTAATCCATACTTCAGTCGATTTACACGCTTCCCCTCACCCACGTAAAACCTACGAATCCTCTCCTTGGCCACACTGTCCCACCAACGTACAACATTATCAACCCTTATTGCCTCCTCACTTAGCTTCCTCCACAGCGAAGCAAACCCCACCTCCACTTCCTCATCCTCAAGGAGTCGCGTGTTTAATTTCCAGTAGCTTTCAAACCGTTTCACTAACGAATCCCATGCTACCCCCACCACCACTGCCCTGTGATCTGAATAAATTGCTTCTATAGTGTTAAAAGACTCTACTGAAACCACTTGCGTTATATAGATCCTATCCAGTCTAGCTGCGTATTCCCTCCTTACATACGTATGTTGCACTTCACCTATTCCACCCCAAAATGCATCTCGTACCCCAATATCTCTACACAGGTCTCGCAACACGTTTGAAAAATATCCCACCCCCGCTGGCGTCACATCAAATCTTCGTATTATACAATTCCAATCTCCCCCAATCAATGCAACCCTGGGCAGCGCTCTCAAGAAATACACCAGATCATCCCTTACAAATGCCGATTTTACCCTCGCATCGTTCTCCGCCGGAGCATACACTCCAACAAAGGACACGCGTTCACGCATCCACCACCCGTCCACTCTCATTATTCTTCCCTCACCCCCCCCCTCAAACCTTTGCAAAACAAACGGGCTTGCCTCACGAATTAAAACACCTACTCCGCCTTTTAACCGTGTCGTTGGAGTTACAAAAGCCCTATATCCATCCACCTCCAGCAATTTTCCTGCTTTCAAGTTATGCTCTTGTATAAAGGCAACATCTACCTTGTAACGATACAGCAGTCCTCGCAACCATACACACTTACCACTCTTACATAAACCATTAACATTAATTGTCATACACCTTAGGTCTGCTTACGTTTTCCCCCCACTTTTCCCCACCACATTTTTCCGCTGTCCAGTAGCCTCATACACACCGTCCTTGGCACTCACCCCACCCCATCCACTCCTAACCCCTTACTGGCGTTTCTTTTTCTCTGTGCCTCTACACACATCTTCAATCCCCGCCTTTTTCCCTGGTCTTTGTGCTGGAGTGAGGACGTCATCCGAGTCAGACGTGACAGCTGCCCGCTTCCTCGACACTTCCTCTTCCGCCATGCTTGTCTCCTGGCCTTCCTCATTGTGCACCTCCACCTCTATCACCTCATTCCCCTTCTCACTACTTGGCCAAGCCGACATTACATTCCTTTCTCCAGACCCGCATGCTTCCCCTTGTCCCTGTACCTGGTCTCCCGTCGTTACCTCTGTCAAGGCTTCCTCCGATTTAGGGAACATCTCCTGCAAAACTGTCTCAAGCACTACGTCAATTTCTACGTCATTCGGTACGTCCTTGTCCGCCTCGTGCATCACATCCTCTGCAGACGCACTCAATTGCTGCACTGCACCCTCATGCTCCACCTCACGTTGCATTTCCTCCACTTCCTCACTCCACAACCGACCACGCCTACGTCCATCCTGGCGGTTCTGATCTGTCACTGTAGGTCCTCGCCTCGAAATGTCACTCCTTGGTATTCCCTGGCCAGTCCTCCGCCGCACACATTCAGCTGCTATGTGATCATAACCATCACAGTCTACAAGTTCTACGTTGGCCAGCGTAAGTTACAAGTATTTGTGTCCTAAATTCCTCTAAGAACACATACGAAGGTATAGGTTGCCTCAGAGTCATCTTTAGGCTAAAACTACCTTCTGGATAACCCACATAAGCCCCTGCCGTCCACTTGCCTTGTTGAGCTACGTGTACAGTTCCAAACTTCCCGAACACACTACGTAGGTCAGCTTCATTTGCCTCGAAAGGCACATTACGTAACTTTACATACGTAAATTGACTCGAAACATCGACCATCTTTACCAGGATGCCCTCGTTAACCTCGATAGCAACATCCTGATAATGAGCAAGTAGATCCTCATACACGTGTGATGACAGCAGTTTCACAAACATTCGGTAGTTTCCATTTAAGGCTACACCGTAAAGGTCGCAAACCTCAATCCCATATGTCTCTCGAATAATCAGAGGCAACAACGTCAACGCCGAATCTTGATTAATTGTACCTCTCAGTAATTCTATGCCAACAGTGTTAATTCTGCGTCGCACCCCAACCACCATTGTGACAGCCTGGCTAGCACTTGCGCCTGTCAGAGAGGAGTAGCAAACGTCCACCCTCACCGGCAGCTGGGCGAGGAATGATTTAAAATATATTTAGTTGGGTTAGGCTAAAATAAATTGCTCTTGTTATAATAAGGTTAGGTAAGCTTTCTAAGATTCTTCTGGTGCAAAATTAAAATGAAAAAAAATATCTTTAAACGTATTAGAGAAAATTTCAGAAAGGACTTAATTTTAAATGAGTTCTTGCTAATTGACCAGTTAGCATTACATATTAAACGGAAATGGATTTGTCACTACACACATACAAAAATTATAGGGGGGATAAGTTTTTTACATTAACATTAATGAAAAAAAATATCTTTAAACACAGAAAGGACTTAATTTTAAATGACTAATTGACCAGTTTTACATATTCGGCACTATATATATATATATATATATATATATATATATATATATATATATATATATATATATATATATATATATATATATATATATTGTGAGACCAATAGCCTCGGAGAACTGGATAAAAAGGCTTCAAGGAAGAGTATTTGGATTTCTTCCTGAAGCCGTTTAAATATTCCACTTCCCCTACCACCCCATCTTTTCATTCTTTTTTACCAATAGGTATATTTTATTACATAATATGGTACAAAAGGTTTAAAGGATACATTGTTGATATAAAGATGGCATATACAGTACATGAGATGTGAGAGATACATGTCTGGTACATATTGTTACGTGTTTGTCACTGATTTTAATGCAAAAATCGCATCCAGCTCTTCAGAACTGGGGTGCGTGCCCATAATACAACAGGCATTACCCCTTTGAACAGCAGCGCTGAGTTGCTGGAACAGAAAACTAGCTGCCCTGGGATCCCTAGTTACCCTGATGAGTCTTTTGCCTAGCTCCTTAAGGAACTTGGATGCACTCTTTCCCCATGAGCCAAGGGTCTCTGAGCCTATGGGAACAAACATATAATGATGGGCAAGTTCTCCATATTTTCTATACTTTCCGGACTCCCTGAAACTGGCGGCTGTCCCTCCTTCCTCCCTGGTGTATTGGAGATAGGTATCAGCCAAGGTAGATGCACATGCGTAGTCCCACACCACCTGGTTACCGTCTGTCCAGGCTTGAAGTGTGATACCATCTGGACGCTTCTGGCTGCCATCAGATCTGCATAGTTGGGGTGGCTCCCTTACTGCTGGGCATCCGGCTGTTGTGAGGCTCCTCTTGATAATGTTATTAACCTCCTCATGTCTTGCAATCTTTCCCTCGGATTTACGGCACACAAGACCATGGTACCCGAATCGGTCTGCTGCTTCACTGCCACAAATACACTTGTGTTTGGCGAGAATAGGGGCGGCAAGTCGAAGGGCAACACCAATGCGGATGGTCTGTGGGTCGAGCCGTGTGCCAAGGCTGGAGTTGGGAACAGCCAACAGAAAGTCCCCTGTATGAGGAGCTCTCACTGCCAGGAGGCAAGCTCTCTATCTCTCTCTCTCTCTCTCTCTCTCTCTCTCTCTATATATATATATATATATATATATATATATATATATATATATATATATATATATATATATATATATATATATATATATATATATATATATATATATGTATATATATATATATATATATATATGTATATATATATATATATATATATATATATATATATATATATATATATATATATATATATATATATATATATATATATATATATATATATGTCGTGCCGAATAGGCAGAACTTGCCATCTTGGCTTAAATAGCAACGCTCATCTTGCCATATAGGACAAGCGAAAATTTGTGTACGCAATAATTTCACCAAAATCATTCTGAACCTAACGGAAAAAATATATTTCACTGTGTTTGTTTAGTATTAAATTATTGTAAACAAATCTAAAATATATTTAGTTGGGTTAGGATAAAATAAATTGTTCTTGTTATAATAAAGTTAGGTAAGTTTTCTAAGATTCTTTTGGAGCAAAATTAAAAAATTTTACACTAACATTAATGAAAAAAATATATCTTTAAACGTATAAGAGAAAATTTTAGAAAGGACTTAATTTTAAATGAGTTCTTGCTAATTAACCAGTTTTACATATTCGGCACGACATTATATATATATATATATATATATATATATATATATATATATATATATATATATATATATATATATATATATATATATTATATATATATATATATATATATATATATATATATATATATATATATATATATATATATATATATATATATATATATATATATATATATATATAGATATATAGATATATAGAGATATAGAGAGAGAGAGAGAGAGAGAGAGAGAGAGAGAGAGAGAGAGAGAGAGAGAGAGAGAGAACAAGAGGATATCTTTCTCGTGTCGCGCAGTGACTGCAGTAGTTTATTCTCTATAAGGATTACAATGCTGAGTTAACAGAAATTTGGTTGTTGTGTGGTTTACATGTAGTAAAATTGTGATTACAGAGTGTACCACTAGAACGCTTAGCATGGCTAGGCATTTCGGGCAGACTTAGTTTTATTCTTAATTGTAACATATTGGAAATTATGAGGTAAGTTGGTATTATGGCTAAGTGACTAAATACTAGTTTGTGAGTTTAGCAATGTGAATGCTTTTGTTTTGGCACAGTACATAGTTTCAGTATTGGAGTATCACAGGATTCATTATTTTAAGATTGAGATTAATATTTCTGTTTATGGTCAAATGAGTGAGTGTAAGTGTGAACCACCAGGTGGTATTCGTGTAGTTAGTTGACAGGGTGTATCAGGGAGATAAGATGTTTTCTAATGGTAGTTTTGAAGGTGATGAATGTGTCTGCAGTTCTAGAGTTCTCAGGTAGGGTGTTCCAGATTTTAGGGCCTTTGACATACATTGAATTTTTGTAAAGGTTTAGTCGGACACGGGGAATGTCGTAGAGATGTTTGTGTCTGGTGTTAAGCCTGTGGGTTCTGTCACAACTATCAAGAAAGCGTTTTAGGTCAAGGTTGATATTAGAGTTTAAGGCCCTGTAGATGTAGATTGCACAGTAGTAAGTGTGGATGTACTGAACAGGGAGTAAGTTTAGGTCTATGAAGAGTGGGGGGGGGGTGTTGCCAGGGATGGGATTTAGTGATTATTCTTACTGCAGCTTTTTGTTGGGTTATTGGCTTTAGGTGTGTTGCTGCAGTTGATCCCCCCTCAAGGAAGGTTCCTTGATGTTGGTGAGGGGCTCTTGATTTAGGGAATTGGATCTGTGCTCCAGTTCCCCGAATTAAGCCTGAATGCCTTCCACATCCCCCCCCCAGGCGCTGTATAATCCTCCGGGTTTAGCGCTTCCCCCTTGATTGTAATAATAATAATGCAGTTGATCCCCAAGCACAAATAGGATAGGTGAGGTATGGATAAATAAGTGAGTGGTATAGTGTGAGAAGGGCATTTTGCGGCACGTAGTATCGTATCTTGGAGAGGATCCCAACCGTTTTGGATACTTTTTTGGTTATATGCTGGATATGGGTGCTGAAATTCAGGTTGTTGTCAAGGTATAAGCCTAGGAATTTGCCCCCATTATTTCTGGTAATTAGAGTGTTGTCAATCATAATGTTAATTTGTGCATCTCCTGCTCTGCTACCAAACATAATATAGTAGGTTTTGTCAGTGTTAAGCGTAAGTTTATTGGCTGTCATCCAAGTCGATATTTTGATCAGCTCCTCATTCACAGTGGTGTTGAGGGTGGCAAGATTAGGGTGAGAGATGACATAAGTCGTGTCGTCAGCAAAGAGAATGGGTTTCAGGTGTTGGGATACGTTTGGAAGGTCATTGATGTATATGAGGAAGAGCAGGGGACCAAGGACACTTCCCTGCGGAACTCCAGTATCAAGTGGCCGTGTTGCTGATGTTGTGTCTTTAATGGTGACATACTGATACCTATTAGTAATGTAAGATTTGAAATAAGCAAGCGCATGGCCTCTTATACCTTAATGATCAAGTTTGTGGAGTAGGATGTCGTGGTCTACTGTGTCAAAAGCTTTTCTTAGGTCAATAAAAATTCCTAGTGGATATTCCTTATTTTCCAATGCTGTGTAAAGCAGATCTAGCATTTTTATGATTGCATCATTAGTGCTTTTATTTTTCCTGAATCCAAATTGGCAGGGGTTGAGTATGTTTTGAGCCATTATAAATGAATACAGTCTCCTGTGTACGAGTTTCTCAAAGATTTTGGATAGCAATGGTAAGTTAGATATTGGCCTATAGTTGTTTAAGTCTGTAGGGTCACCACCTTTATGTATTGGTGTAACCCTTGCCATCTTGAGTAGTTTCGGGAAGGTGCTAGTCTCTAGTGACTTGTTAAAGAGTAATGAAATAGCATGCGAAAGGACATGGGCCGCTCGCTTGTACAGTAATGGTGGGACATGAGACAGATTCCCCGAGTTATTTTTAAGTGACTTTATAATCTCGGTGACTTCCGTGGGCTCAGTTGGTGCAAGATAGAAGGAATTAGGGAAATTCCCATCTAGGTAGTCCCCGGCATGGGCATTGGTATGTGGGATTTTACTGGCGAGATTAGATCCTATGGTTGAGAAGAAGTCGTTTATCTTGTTAGCTGTGTCAGTGGGATGTAGTGGTGTTTCATTAGGTTTAGTTAGGACAATATTCTTGGTTTTTCTCAGTTTGTGGGTCCCTAGAATCTGAGAGAGTGTTTTCCAGGTTTTTTTATATCTCCTCTAGTGTCTGTGAATCTACTGGAGTAGTATAGTTGTTTGGCTTTCTTTATTACTTTGGTGAGAGCTGATGAATAGTGTTTAAGAATATCTTTGTGTATTAAGCCTTGTCTATATTGCTTTTCATATTGGTGTTTCTTGTCAATGGATTTCAGAATGGTGCTGGTTAGCCATGGGCAACCAAGCCGTTTGTTTGTGATCTGTTTTGTTTTTATAGGACAATGTTTGTTGTATAGTCTAAGTAATTTGTTAAGAAAAATGTCTGTCTAGTCATCAATACCATTGGCCTTGGAGAATTCTGTAGGCCAGTCAACAGTCTCTAGGTCAGCTGTGAACTTCCTTACTGAGGCCTCGTCATGGAGTCTAAATGAGACTTTGTTGTATTCAAGTGGTGGTTTACTAATGTTTGTCAGGAGGAAGGTAGGGTAGTGGTCTGTAGTGCTATCTGTGATTATCCCTGATTTAAGGGGGGCTAGTATATTGGTCCATATGTGGTCTATTATGGTTGCACTTGTCTCAGTGAGCCTGGTTGGTTTAGTTATTGTTGGTTACACTCCCTGGGGTTGTGGCAATGCTAAACTCATGGGGGTCATACAGCAAATGGAATGGGAGACAACCAGGCTCAGTCTAATGGAGGATGGATCCAATTCTTGGAACAAGAAACCCTAAGAGGCACCAATTCGGAGTTCACAATTCCTTTATTTTGCTTAAAGTAAGATTCACACTGCTATGGAGCAGTCCATATTTACCCATGTTTATATTACTGAATAAACAAAGTTGGACAGGGAAGGAGGGCCCTGCCCAAGATTGGCAGGTCCAACGCTTTTCCCCTGAGCTACAATTATAATAATGATGGGGAAGCGCGAAACCCATAGGATCATACATTATTATAATCAAGGGGAGCACTAAACCCGGAGGATTATACAGCGCCTGTGGGAACTGGAGCACAGATCCAATTCCCTAGATTAAGAACCCCTTACCAGCATCAAGGAACCTCCCTTGAAGGGCCCGCTGAGCTACGAGCATCAAAATAAGTTCCAGACAGTACTGCTGTATAATTATAAAAAAAAGCGCTAAACCTACAAGGGTCATACAGCACCGCCGGGCAGGGAAGGATGCTGGAGTAATGGGTAGCAAGAAGGGAAGGGATGATGTTGGGGTAATGGGTAGCAAGAGGGGAAGGGATGATGCTGGGTTAATGGGTAGCAAGAGGGAGGGATGATTATGAGGTCATGGAGTGCAGTGGGACAGTGGATATTATCAAGGGGGAAGCACTAAATCCGTAGGATTATACAGCGCCTGTGAGGAGGATGGGAAAGGTATTCAGGCTTAATTCAGGGAACTGGGGCACAGATCCAATTGCCTAGATCAAGAGTCCCTCACCAGCATCAATTATAATAAAGGGGAGCGCTAAACCTGTAGGATTATACAGCGCCGGGGGAAGATGTGGAAGGTATTCAGGTTTAATTCAGGGAACTGGAGAACAGATCCAATTCCCTAGATCAAGAGCCCCTCACCAGCATCAAAGAACCTTGAGGGGTATCAGCGTCAAGGAACCTCCATTCAAAGGGGGGGGGTAGGGTCAGTGGATAGTGCAGGGGTACAGGGTAGCAAGAGATCGAGTGCACTGCTCTCAAGTCTGCATCAGACTGTTAATCAAAACTAAGTGCTACACCCAAGGGTCATACAGCCATGCAGTGCCGAATGTGTTAAGATGAAATAAAAGATCAAAGCCCACAGAAGATTAGGAATATACAAGAGGCAGTCAGTAATGGTAGGAGTCCCACAAGGAAGCGTCCTTGGACCACTCCTTTTTCTCATCTACATCAATGATCTACCGAATGCATAGCAGCTACTCAAACCCATATTATTTGCAGATGACACTACATATGTATTTTCCCACCCAAACGCAGTCATACTAGCAAACACAGTCAATGCTGAATTACAGAAAATATCTGCCTGGATGACTAACAAACTTACCTTGAACACTGATAAAACCTATTTTATTCAGTTTGGAAACAAAGCTGCAAATGATCCAATTAACATTACGCTAAATGGATCATCAGTCACAAGACTCAGAGGAAAAATTCCTAGGTATCCGCCTTGACACTAGCCTTAAGTTCCGGACACACATACAACAAATCACCAAGAAAATCTCCAAGACTGTAGGCATACTATCAAAGATAAGGTACTACGTTCCACAATCAGCTCTCCTCGCACTGTACCATTAACTCGTATACCCTTATCTTACATATGGAATTTGTGCATGGGGATCAACAACATCCAATCACCTAAAACCCCTAATAACCCAGCAAAAGGCAGCAGTAAGAATGATAAATTCCCACTCCCGCCAGCATACTCCACCAATTTTCAAAAGTCTGAATCTGCTCACCATTAAGAACATCCATACTTATTCATGTACCTACTACATACACTGAACAATACACGCAAATATAAAACCCCCACTCAAACTTTTCCTCGCCAACCTAAACAGGGCACATGACCAAAAGACAAGACATCTCTGATGTACCTCGTGTCCATATCACACTAAAAACTCGATGCACATAAAGGGCCCCAAAATATGGAGTTCATTACCAGAATTATAATAATCAAGGGGGAAGCGCTAAACCCGGAGGATTATACAGCGTCTGGGGGGGGGGATGTGGAAGGCATTCAGGCTTAATTCGGGGAACTGGAGCACAGATCCAATTCCCTAAATCAAGAGCCCCTCACCAACATCAAGGAACCTTCCTTGGAGGGGTTCATTACCAAAGATATTAAAGTTACCCAGTCTGAAAATCAATTTAAGACTTCTCAATTATTATTATTATAATCAAAAAAGAAGCGCTAAGCCACAAGGACTATACAGCGCTGAAGACTTCTCAAAAGCCACTTATCAAAAGCCACTTAAATCACCCTAGATTAAATGCTAAATACTCAGTATACATTTACTCACCTATGTACTCCCACATCATAACTGAAAATCACATTTGAACCTTTTATCCATTGTTGACAGGAATATAACTGAATCGTTTTTCACAAACATTTTTGAATATATTATTATAATCAAGGGGGAAGCGCTAAACCCGTAGGATTATACAGCGCCCAGGGGAGGGGGATGTGGAAGGCATTCAGGCTTATTATTATTATTATAATCAAGGGGGAAGCGCTAAACCCGGAGGATTATACAGCGCCTGGGGGGGGGGATATGTGGAAGGCATTCAGGCTTAATTCGGGGAACTGGAGCACAGATCCAATTCCCTAAATCAAGAGCCCCTCACCAACATGGCATTCAGGCTTAATTCGGGGAACTGGAGCACAGATCCAATTCCCTGAATCAAGAGCCCCTCACCAACATCAAGGACCCTTCCATAAGGGGATTTTTTAATATAAATACGTATATCTTTGTATTATACAAATTTATTCATTTATAATGTTCTACTGTACATTATTATAATCAAGGGGGAAGCGCTAAACCCGGAGGATTATGCAGCGCCTGGGGGGGGGATGTGGAAGGCATTCAGGCTTAATTCGGGGGACTGGAGCACAGATCCAATTCCCTAAATCAAGAGCCCCTCACCAACATCAAGGAACCTTCCTTGAGGGGTTCTACTGTACTACGAAATAATTACTTTCCTACTGTACAACTATGACATACTATTTCTTAGCATTATTTAGGATGTAAGCCAATAATGTTAAGTTGGCCCATTATGCCAAGGCATAATAGAGGCGCTCTGCATTGCAACCCACTACTGTATATACACAATCTCAGTGTACTGTTTGCAAAGACATTAAATAAAATAAATAGTTTGAGTCGTATATACCTGCATCTGAGACCAGTGACAATTTTCCCACAGCAAACTATCCTTACCTCCCTCAAAATCATTAACTCGAGTCAAGTCGTAATGAAAAAAAAAAAAAATCTACGAGAATAAACATTGAGGGGGTGAGGACTTGAACCAATGCTGTACCGGAGCTACGTCACAGGGAAGCGTTAAACCCGTAGGACTATACACCGCATGTCGGGGGATGGAAGGTATTCAGGCTCAATTCCGGGAACCGGAGCACAGATCCATTTTCCTAGATCAAGAGCCCCTCACCGGCGTCAAGAAGGTTGTACTGAGGGGAAGGCACCGAACCCGTTAGGGCCGTCCTGCACCGAGGGTAAGAACATTAAGATGTAAACCGTAAAGGGTTAAGGGAATGGGGGAAAATGTAGATCAAAAATCCTCAGTCAAATTGCATTCTCAGGAAGCAATGGCACCACCCTAAAATGCAAGGCTACATCCACTGCCCATGGTTACCCACTTCCAAAGTAAATGAGGCTAATAGAACGGCAATTGTAATCAACTTAAGGTAAACCTATATTATAATCACACTAAACCCTTAAGGTCATATAGTGCTGCAGGGTAAGGTCCTAGGCATTGATGTGATTGATCAGATCAGCTAGGATTGAGCTGAATCTTCGAGTAAATGGCACAGCAGATAATTTGTCAAGCACCAGTGGAACATTCAGCAATCAAGAATGGGAATTTTGTTAACTATTCTTTAAGTTAAATTAATTTTCCATTTTACAAAGTATGCCATATACAGAAAGCTAGAAAAAGGTAGTTATTTTTACTCTTATTGACCCACGGATGTACGTAAAGTTCCCCCATGGTGCACATTCTGCTCGCCATTCCCGTAAAATTCCAGGCAAAAATGAATATATTAAAAGGCAGAATTCATAGTAAAGGCAGTGAATTTGAAATCTTATTTAAAAAATATTTATTTTAGCCATTTATAACATTTGTAAAAATCTTTCCTGGCAAATATCAATAATCTGGCTTAAGCCGAAGTCCATACCCAGTATCCTGGTATAGTCAAGTTTCATACTATCTATAAATAGAAAATTTCAAAAATCTGAATGTTCTCTACAAAATACTATTTTATAAATGTAACATTTCTGGTCTAACATATTACAATTTATCATGGAAGACTAGGTTCAGTAAAACTATGAAGACATACACAAAAAAATCGCATTTATTCATACATGTAGGACTGTACAGCCATGAGAAATAAAATTCTTAAAATTACGTAAAAAAATTATTTGTATGAACTGTCCAGAGTACAGTGAAATTGCCTGTACACAGGAATGCTTCACATGAACTATAAATGTTTTTGTTGTGACATTCACATTTTGTCATTTTCCATTTTTATAAATATTTTAAATATAGATGGGGCAACTTGACATGGACGCAGGCGTTGCTGTGTTGCAGCACTTCAGGCTTCGCAGCATCATGAGAGCAGGCAACACTTAGTACTCGGTGCCGTTCCACGTGTTGTCGTATTCACCACGCCGACCACTCTCAATATGGTTGGTGCCGCGTCTGCTGCCGCCCACGCTGGCTCTTCCCGTCGTACCCTTGGCCGCCTGGTAAGGGCCAACACCGCCATAAATAATCAGTCTCGTTGAACACTAAAAGTACAGGCTGCCCCATAAAGTTGAACCTATGTATATTTCCATTTATATTTGAGGTTAGGGGCTACATGCAGGTCTAAAAAAACAGGTGGACATTAATTTAATAATGGCATGCAAATAATGCAGACCTAAACACCATATTAACAAGCATGAGCCTGATACTTACCATAACTACCATATCCCCCGCTGCCATAGCCATAGTAATCATTACCATAGCCACCATAACCACCATATCCCCCATATCCACCATAGCCGTAGTCATAGCCACCTGCAATGAAGATTAGATTTAAGGACCTAGAATGTAAGTCGCTTACTCTTCAAGACCACATTACCTAAATACATCAGAGTCAAATGTCTATGATCATACTGCCGGGATACAGGACAAGCATAAGAAACCAAGTTTTCAACAAGTTACACATGATCTTGTTAAAAACTTGAGTCCCACAGCTCTACTGCTTAAACAAATTTACTTGTACACATACCATAACTCCCATATCCTCCATAGCCCCCCTGTCCATAGCCGCCATATCCCTGGTTCCAATTTGCGCCCCATCCTCTTCCTCTACCACGCATAGTAGTGCCACGAGTGCCTCTGATGGCTGTACCACCACGTATACCCCCTCGCATCATTCCCATGGCATCAGGCTTGGGTGTAGCTTTCTTAACGTCAACTTCGTGACCATTTATGCTCTGTTTTGGAGTCTTTAACAATTCGGTGACAACTTGCTCTTGCTCGAAAGTGATAAAACAAAAGCCTTTCCTCTGGTTCTTTTGTTTATCAAATGGTAATTCAACATCAATTATAGTACCGAACTTTTCAAAATAACTTTTGATATCATCATCAGAAAGATCTGCTTTTAAGCCACCAACAAAGATTTTGCCATGGCGAGCTTTAGCTTTCTTTGGATCCACCTTCTTTCCATTGATAACATGATCGCCAGCATTTATAACCTGTAAAGTAAAATTACATTTTTAAACAGTTACAGTTCAAGTTCTTCCTTGAATTCTCCCACGTACCCAATATCCAGAATTTCTCCCCTCCCCCACAATGGAAAATTTCTTGAAGTGCAAGGTATACAGCACGTCAATACTGCTGCATTAATTAGCTAGTTAATGGTTTGACATCAAAACAAACCCAGTTTTAGATTTACTGAATTTTAACAAGTACTTCAAGGCATTTAACATTGTTTGGCACTAAAATGGCAATAAATATTTTCAGCAAAAAGAAATCTCAACCTTTCATTACACTGATAGTACATCCCAATACTTTTGAAACACTAATACCACTGCCATAAATTCCTTTAAATTCCAAATTAAAGCACCAAAATTTTATTAAACTACAGGAAAAAGTTTACCATTCTTCATACTGTGGAAAGCATTGCTTTGGAAAACGAGCTTTCAAATTAACATTAATAAATGCAAAAAGCAACTGAAATGGCACTTAAATTTAGCCTGACAGTCAGGATCTCTCATTACACAAATGTAGGAAATCTTTCCAGAAAAAATTACCTAATGACAGTTCAGCTTGAAACTTATAAAGCCCTTATCTTTCAACTACTGGTAATGCATTTATTCAAAGTATAGTACTAGGAACAATTTAAATTCAATTAGCATGAAATTTTGTACAGTAAAAAAAATCCAATAAATATTTCACTATTCTGCTGTAGTTTGCCTCAAACCCTATCCCAATAAAGAAATCTCTTGCTTTGCTTTAACATACCTTATCAATGGCATCTGGGCTACCAAAGACAATAAATGCAAATCCTCTTGATCTACCAGTGTTTGGGTCCGTCTTTACATTTATGCTCTCAATATTGCCGTATTTACTGAAGTGCTCCCTTAGCTCTTCTGTAAAGTAATATCCAACATTAGCATTTCATTTAAATGGTTATACAGAAATGTTAAAGTAAAAGCCTCAGCAGTGGTCAAAGTCTTCCTAAGAATCAGTAGCAGAACTGTATGATGATCATCATTATAGTGTTTCCTCTACACAAAATACAAAAGAATTGTTAGGCTTCATTCCCCCCTAGGATGGAGTTCAAAGTATTAAGGAAACGGCAAAACTGGCATATGTTATGTGCCTCAGTTTGCAATACTTGATAAAATTTAAACCAACATAGGAATTACAATTATCAAGGCTTAAACATCTGGAATAGAAGTGCTTAAGATCAGCAGTAATTAACCATATTTTTTAGTTTTACCAAACTGGTTAAGCTGTTTCCTTAATCCTATTATACCCACTTGCAATTTCATTCATGCATGGTAGTATACTAAATCAGTAAATGTAACCAATGCCTCTCAAGTTTAAGGTGATCCAAATGAAACTTTCTCTGGAAAGACATTTATTCCAAATCCTACTAGACAAGTATGTCAGACATTTAGGGAAACTAGATTTGTAAGTTTCTTCAATGCCAAAATGTGCAACAATCACTATTAACCATAGTTAAATTAGAGAAATTTGTCATACCATGAATTTGCCAGTCCATCTATTTCTTCCCTCTATTCACTAAGCATTCTAATTAGACAAACGACCATAATTAAAGTTTATAAAATCAACAAGGAATTGTACATAGCATAATGGTGGATATATAAAACTTTATACTCCTTTTACCTATATACCAGCATCAAGAAGAAAATGCCTCAAGATTGGCAAGGTGCTTTTTATCCTCTTTCAATTAATAAACTTTTTGCTTGTGGTATTTTACTTTGGACTTATGGCTTGCCAATTTGTTTGGTAAAGTTAATGGTAAATCTAAATGAAATTTGTCAAGTTATAGTTCAGAAGAAAATTCAAGTAAATATCTGGCTGAAACTTTTGGAATGAGGGTAAAAAATGGGTAGTTTTGAGATTTGAAAAGAATTTGACCAGGATTATAACGGCTACAAGGAAAAAATAATTAACTAAAATCACAAACTACCAGCATCAGTTTACAAAATTATTCCCAGACACTCGAAAGTTACTAGGCACCCGAGTATTTATAAAAACTTGGGCCCAAGGAGACAATGTTGCCAGAAACCCACATCAAAACTCAAAGCAGCCAACCAAATAGCTAGCATTAGTAAACAGTACTTCAAGGATATTATGTGACCCATTAAGTCAGCAAGGTGAAAGTTAAAGAGATGGCTATAGCAGCCTTTGTCATCTATCAATTCATTTCCAAGCAAAACTATAGTTTTCATCAATTTAAGTACAAAACACAGTAGGGTCAGGCTTCTGGGAAGGATGTGTGCAAGTAGGAATATGTAAGTCGAGTAAGCAAGGGGTAGGATGCAATGTCAGGGGTTAGTGCACGAGTAAAACAAAGTTCATGCAAGATTACTCAAAGTCTGGTCTGCATCAAAGGTGGAACTTTCAGCAAGGCCTGCATTGAGGTAGTTCATACAATGGAAGTGGAGCCTGCATGCACTTATGAAAATCCAAAATGTTGAGTAAACAGTGCAATGTAAGATTAATGGGCCAGTACAGAACATTAGGAATCAGGGTACAGAAAACCAAGATCCAACTAAACCAGCTATTGGAAGATAAGCAAGGATGGTAGAGCACTCTTCAAAACAGGTGCTATAACAATTTCATGACAAATACTAGGCAGAAGCAAAAATGTTTAGCAAGCACAGTGGAGCTGAGAAGAGATTTGAAGGTAGTAAAACCAACCATTCAATAGAAAATACTAAAATTATTTAAATTACAAAAAATGGTTGTCCTTTCTTACAACAAACTGGCCGTATCCCACCGAGGCAGGGTGACCCAAAAAGAACAAAAGTTTTCAAATTTAGTAATTTACACAGAAGGGGTTACTAGCCCCTTGCTCCTGGCATTTTAGTCACCTCTTACAACACGCATGGCTTACGGAGGAAGAATTCTGTTCCACTTCCCCATGGAGATAAGAGGAAAAACAAGAAATAAAGAAAATTGCAGAAAACCCAGAGGGGTGTGTGTATATATATGCTTGTACATGTATGCATAGTGTGACTTAAGTGTAAGTAGCAAGATGTACCTGAAACCTTGCATGTTTGAGAGAAAAATGGACATCAGCAATTATACCATGTACAGGGTTTAAAAAAAAAAAAAGGGGGGGGGGGGGACAAAGTAGGTCTGTAGCAAAAAAAATTGGCCACTGTAAGGGAGATGTAGGTAGTTTTAAAAGGCTGTATAGATTAGTGGACCTGCCTAGCATGGGCAAGTAGGCCTATTGCAGTATTCCCTGGTATTGGGGGAAAAAAAATCAACAGGCAGTAATTATAACCACACCACCAGTAACAGATGGATGGGATGGGGAAGCTAACCAATAGCTATGGACATGATGTGCATACCAGATACTTTGGCAGTAGTGTCTAGCGACAACTGTCTAGTGGCAATTCAAGGAGAAGATTAGGACTTGTTGCAATGACACATTTAAAAGGTTATAAAAGTTAATACCACCAAAGGTCAATGGATAAATTTCCAAACATTAATTTTCCTAACTTTCTATACATGTAATGTACTTTAACAGTACAACACAAGACTACATTTTTACCTAAAAATACATCTCCATAACCTATGCACATTTTGGCATGAAAACTCAACCTAAAACTGATTAGGCATCAACTCCTCATGGAGACCATTTTTTTTTTTAAGTGATTTTCATTTACAAAACTTGGTTCAAAGGCAACATATTAAGAGTGGGTGTTAGGAGTTTGATTTGTCTAGCCAATAAGGCCTATGACATCGTTCATTTATTCATATTACAGAATGGAGTTGGTAAACAAAAATCCTGTGCATCTTGCTTAGAGTTAAAAGAAAAATTAGGATATACACTTAGAGAAATGGTTAAGAACTTTAGGCGCTACATCAAAGTATGGAGAGTCAGGCCGATGGGGAGGGGGTTGTGTCATGGAGCATATAGGTATCATCAGGTCAAAGATTATTTCGAACCATACAATTTGGGCGAGTAGTTTCTCTAATATGTAATTCCTGATCTTGTGCTGGCATTCAATGTTAGGTTGAGTGCTGATGTATTTCTCGGGGCAAATTTGGACAGTTTGGTTTCCACTGTCCCTGTTTAATATTAAAATTGGGAATGGTAGCTTAGAGCAGATTCTCCAATTTTGTGTTTGTTGCAGTGGGATTGACAATTTATAGCAGCAACTTCCAAATGAAGATGGTTGTTGCTAACACTGAAAGATGGCCAAATTATTCTGTCCATAGCTTAAAACCCTCATGTCTGTAATCCTCAATGAAAGCATTCAGCCTGTGTGCAAAGTATACTTTGCAACAATCTGCATGGTATCTGGTAGGCTCCCGTGTCATAACTGGATGCTTACGTTTTTTTTTTTAAATATTTCCCAGTTTATCAGGTTCCTACGCAGGTCCCTCTGTTAAGGCAAATGACTGTCCCTTGAGGGTTGAGTACATTGAGTTTCAATTTGTTGGATGGTTTTGCTAAGCTCAGATATTGTAGAATCTCCATCCAGCAAATCAACTCCTTGTACCCTACCACCAAAGAACAGTGTCTCAACATGACCAACATCCCTTTCTATCCTAACAAACTGGGAAATCTTCTCCAAGAAAATCATCCAGTTGCAAAACACTAGGTTGCTGACAAGTACATGGATTAACAAACATGAGGCCAATATGTCAGACAAGAAAATTTAGACAACATATTAGCAACATTCATTGGAAACTGCCACCATCAATCACAAATCAAACTGCAGCTGTACAAACAAAAATCTCATTAGCTACCATGCCTAATTTTAACAGGGACAATGGAAACCACACACTTCAAGATTCACCCTTAGGTGCATACCAGCACCTAGCCTAACAATGCCAG
Source organism: Cherax quadricarinatus (assembly GCF_038502225.1). Taxonomy (NCBI): domain Eukaryota; kingdom Metazoa; phylum Arthropoda; class Malacostraca; order Decapoda; family Parastacidae; genus Cherax; species Cherax quadricarinatus. The sequence continues at coordinate 11,774,543 of NC_091342.1, forward strand.
CACAAGATCAGGACTACTACTTGGCCAATTTTTAAGTTTTATTTCATCACCTGCATGACTTTACACCCACATTTTCCCAACCCAACTTCCCACTCACAGATCTGATGCTCCATACCTACCTGCACTGCTCAGGGGTGCAACCTTCCTATATATGCTAATTTTTATATCTGAAAACCCAAGTAAGGGGGTTGAAATGTACAAATTCATCTTCAGTCTCCATGTGGGTTATTGCCGAGCCATGACATGTGCTCACCACCTTAATTGATTACAAGTTTGAAACTGAACATTGTTCAATTACTGACAAGTAGACAAGTAAACTTTTCAGCCTTTCACTATCTACAGCTAAACAAATTAGGCATCTTAGAAATCTTACATTCCACATCTTTCACAAGTTGAAGCTTAATTCTTACACGAATTTATGAAATGTGCACTTACTATACACTACTATCACACAAACTTTATAATTTATAAATTAAATGGTTGTACGTAAATGGAATACAATACAGACAAGATGAGGAATTAGACATGTGCAACATCTAGGCATCTTTAATTCTGTAAACGTTCTATCAATCAGTGGCTATCAATACAATATTTCTTCACATTGTCCTTGTTTTGTATTGATAAAACCACTGGTTGGCAGAAACATTACAAAATTAAAGCTACCCAGATGCTGCACATGTGTAATTCAAATTAAATGGCACCACTTACACTTCAAATTTTAAAAGCAAAGCACTTACTTTCTGTAGTTTCCCAACTCAGGCCTCCAACAAACAGTTTCCTGTAACAGAACAGCGAGTCAAAATCTGTACATTACAATTTGGAAGTTATATTCCCTTAATCCTAAGATGTACTGTACCTTTAGGCTGACTTTCTGCTTCAAATTAAGATGGCAGGGAGAAATACTGCACAAATCTTTTTAACCCACACTTCGGCACGTCAAGCTAGTTGGCAAAATCAACTGCTTAATTTTCTGCTTTTACATTATTCTGAAAAGTCTGGGCAAAACATGGAAATAGATATAAAGGGGAAAAAGATCGAAAAAAAGATGAAATGAGTCAAGTTCTAGTGCATGGTAAGAAATCTAGAACCAGTGAGATGAACCTTTGAACCACTAAGACAAGACAAGATAAATACCCTGGTGTGGATGCGGCGGGCTACAAGGGGGCAACATTTCTTCCCGAAGTAGCTGCCACCTGGGAGGAAGCAAAACAAGGCGCCGTTAGTGGTGATCCAAGCAACTATGGCTCTGCCTTCCAGTTACTGTACCTTAGTCTTACTAGTACCATCACAAGCAAGCTGGGACTTGACGAAACTTGATGCTTGTAGAGCGTCAATTACGTTATCTGGGACACTTCCGCAAAAAAGTGACTGAACAACCATTACAAAACAGCAGTTAAGAGGCATCCCACCCACCGCTAAGACTGTACGCGCCACTGACGCCCAATTATTGTATCCGACTTACGAACCAACAGCAATGACGAGCAACAGACTGAACATGACCACATGAAGGATATGAATCAATATAAGTGACCTAGAAAACCAAAAAGACAAGCTTAATAGTAATATGATGATGCCGAAAGCCTGCAAACACCCTGGACTTATAAATTAAGAACTTATCAAAAGGAACAAATGCCGTGTGAACGCTCCAGGGTGTCTCAAACTGAACATTTTGAATATTGAGGAAGCCAACGCATGGTGGAGCGTCAAGCACAAGGAAAATGGTGGCTGGCGGCGCCATTTTGGTGATCCCGGCAGTCGTGAGCGGTACAGTCTACACTAAGTTATCTACACCTCTACGATTCTTGTGCCCCATGAAACGCGCGCATCATGGCTCCAACACCCTCGTCTCTCAGATTAGCAAGATTATATACAAGTATGCGCCATGATGAGTCAGATAAACACTGATCAACATTCCGGGGGGATGCCTCTTGTTGCTTCACTAAATTTAATAGCAAAGACTTAATACTGATGCACATGTACTTTACATTTTATTATTATTCTTTATATAATTCTGCGTTATATAATGTGGTAGAGGTAGTAGTTATTATACACCTGGTCTTACCTGTCATCGTCCCTGCCGGGTGCGTCCGCTGCGCCGCTGTCGTCTTTATTAGTACCGCCTCCCGTGCATTCCTGAGTCGCCATACCATCACCATTCTCCATGCCGTTGCCTTGAAAATCTCCTCCGGAATAATCTTCCGAGAAATCTTGTCCTTCCATCTCCTGGTCAGCCATTTATAACTATTATTTTCCTTAACAGTAACTGTACGCGTCCGACACGTATGAAGTCCAGCGGCTGAGAGCGGCGCTGTTAGCCCCGTGGAGGCAGCCCGTAATGCGAAGACTCGTTCCTCAACACTACCAACTAGTCAACCAATCACCGCCCGTCTTGGCTAACTCGCGAGCCTAAGTTTACTGCGCATGCTCCTAGGGGTGACGCTTGTTTTGGCGTTTCTTTGCAAGAATTTATTGATCTTAAAAGCGTTATATGGGTCATTTCAATGCATATAAAATATTATTCAACAAAAAATTATATTTATAGCTGTTATGGTAATTAAGATCGGTGAATAGACATCCTCCAATGTTTACAAAATGCTACTCTATATCTGGCAAGGATTTACGTACAATGTTGATGTTTGTTGTATACATTTTTTTCATAAATATAAACAATTTCGTAAATATATATAGTGTTTATTGCCGCACATTAATGAATGCGTATTCCTATATAAATCTAGAACATGTAACATAGAAACTTGAAGTGCAGTAGCTTGACGCCAGTGAAGGTCTGTTGATCCAGGGAAGTGACGCTATACTTCACTGCCACTTCCTTGGATCATTCCTTATTATTTTCCATTTCCTAGTCACTATAGGACTCCAACTGTTTTAATCCTTCCCCATATATATGATAACAATAATTTAATGTACTTTAGGTAATAAAACATAACTGAATGTCAAGATGGTCACTAAGAATATAATAATACAGAAGCTACAGGAACTTGTGAGCGGGACTTTAATTTAAGTAAGTTTATTCAGGTATACATAAATACACTTACACAGATTATCATACACAGCAACACATGTGTAGAGAACTTAGGATAACCCAAAAAAAAGTAAAAGTGACTTATTTCCACTGGTGTCCTTTAAAAATAAAATAACAGGAACAAGGACCTCTGGAAATGTCACTGACTTTTTTGAGTTATTCTAGGTAATATACAGTATGTATGATAATTATACTTATGTCAGTCTGTACCTAAATAAACTTACGCACATCTTGCTATATAAGACGATTGCATTTATCTAAATTTCCGTAAAATTGCACTTGCGTAAAATGTTTATAAATATACACAGAAGCTAGAAGAGCTGCAGTAAACATTACATCATAACTGACTAGTCACATTATAGTGGTAATATTTGTACTCTCTCTCAACACACCGGTCGATATAAATCACATTGACCCTAACTGAGTTAATCCTAGCTTTACATCTACCTAATTTACTAAATAAAACCACTGTAAATAAAATATTCAACCCACGGTGTAAGTAGCAGTGTTGTAAGACACTTGAGCAGTGATAAAGACGGACCCAAGAACACATTTGTGGCCAAACATTTCCTTAATGAATGTCTTGACTAGTGCATATCTTTTTTTTTTTACCAAAAGTTCTATATTATCTTTGAGGAGTAAATAAAAACTTGCCAGGGTCAAGTATATTTGTTAATTAATGCCCCGGCAAGCCAAGCTCCCTAACTCTGTATGATCTCGTTATTCATACTGTAAAAATTACCTATATTAGACATAAGCATTTATTATTATTATTATGAATAAGGGAAAGTTATGAGAGTATTCTCACTGGGAAAGCGCTAAACCCATTCGGGTCATACAACAGTTGTGTAATACTGTCAAGGTTACAGCTGTGGAAAGTGACACAGTTCATATTACTATTACTTCTACTACTCAGTGCTGAAATAAATGGTATAAAATACCGACACAGTGTAAATATAAACACAAAAGCCGTATAATGTGATCCTTTATTGACAACGTTTCTCCCACACAGTGGACTTTATCAAGTCACTTGATCAAGTCCACTGTGTGGGAGAAACGTTGTCAATAAAGAATCACATTATTCGGCTTTTGTGTTTATATTTATGATGATGATGATGATGATGATGATGATGATGATGATGATGATGATGATGATGATGATGATGATGATGATGATGATGATGATGATGATGATGATGATGATGATGATGATGATGCTGCTGCTGCTGCTGCTGCTGCTGCTGCTGCTGCTGCTGCTGCTGCTGCTGCTGCTGCTGCTGCTGCTGCTGCTGCTGCTGCTGCTGCTCCTCCTCCTCCTCCTCCTCCTCCTCCTCCTCCTCCTCCTCCTCCTCCTCCTCCTCCTCCTCCTCTTCCTCCTCCTCCTCCTCCTCCTCCTCCTCCTCCTCCTTAATTAAACTTTATTTCTATAAAGTGGATTACAGTATAATATACAATTAAGGTGACTGACATACATTACTACTACATAGAAAGCCCGTGATACGCAAAGCATCCGGGGCAGCTTAAAACTAAATCGTAATTAGAGATATATTAAAGAAGCTACGTACTCTATATGCCTTTGATGAAGATTTAGACACATGTGCAACATCTGGGTATCTTTATTGTAAACGTTTCGTCATCCGGTGGCTTTATCAATACAGCGTCTAGGACATAATTTGAAGACAGTAGAACTATATACAAAAGATGAGGTAATCAGTCCCTCAGCCTTGGAGTTGGTGTGAAGAGCACCGTAGCCTTTCGTATATGGTTCTACTGTCTTCAAATTATGTCATAGAATCTGTATTGATAAAGCCACTAGATGGCGAAACGTCTACAATAAAGAAACCCAGATGTTGCACATGTATCTAAATCTTCCATCTTGTCGGTAGGTGAGGTGAAGTATGACCAGAGCTTTGGTAAGATTGGGAAGGAAGAAGGATGGATAAAGATAGAAATACGGGAAAGGGTTGGGAGGGTGGTGAGGGTGGCGGGGTTTTAAAGGTAAGTGGCCTAATCACTTTGTCGCAATTTATAAAAGTGTGTATGTTGTGTTATTCATGAATACATTAAATTCATTAGATAGGTATACCTCCTGCCCATCAGTTGCACAGTTATACCAGCTGTATACCAGCATGCCTCTGAGTTGGTTTTGCAATTGCTTTTTTTCCGCAAGAGGCCGGTCGTAAGCCTGCTGCTGCAGATGGAAGTTAAGGGCATTCGATGGAGATTGGTTGCTAACCTGGAGTTGGTTGGCTAAGCAGTTTCTGAGGTGGTGTCCTACCATAGGATGTTTGCAGATGTTACAAGGTTAGTTGTAAGGTGTAGTTTCGTAGAAGTAGGTCTCCCAAAATTGGGGTGCATTTATCCTTGTTGTCGGATGTAGAATGGTTTTGGGGAGGTCACTCAGGATCCTTGGTCGTGGGAAGGTCTCCTTGTGAATGAATTATTATTATAATCAAAAAGAAGCGCTAAGCCACAAGGACTATACAGCCCTTGTGAATGAAGCGTTGAACTCTTTGATGGAGGGTCATTCTTTGGGTCCTGTGGGGAGGTGTGCTGATGATGTAGTCGGTGGTGTTCATTGTATTGTATACCATTCTTGTACAACTTGTATATCTTTGGTTAGGCCTCATTTAGATTATGCTGCACAGTTCTAGTCACCGTATTACAGAATGGATATAAATGCACCGGAAAACGTACAAAGGAGGATGACAAAGTTGATCCCAAGTATCAGAAATCTTCCCTATGATGATAGACTGAGGGCCCTGAATTTACACTCTCTAAAAAGGCGTAGAATTAGGGAAAAATTATTAAGGTATATAAATGGAAAACAAGAATAAATAAAGGAATGCAAATAATGTGCTAAAATATCTTGCCAAGACAAGACGCGCAGCAATGGCTTCGAGTTGGAAAAATTTAGATTCAGAAAGGATATAGGAAAGTAATGCTTTGGTAATAGAGTTGTGGATATGAGTGGAACAAACTACCGAGTAGCATCAGTGAAGCTAAAAGTTGCGTTGTTTTAAAAAATAGGTTAGATTAGGTGTGGATGGGTGTGGGTTGGATCTGACTAGCTTGTGCTAATGGGTCTGATGCAGTGCTCCTTCCTTCTTAAGTGGATATGACTTGGGCCTGACTACCTTAGGCCGTTAGGTGACCTGGACCTGCCTCGCATGTGCCAGTAGGCCTGCTGCAGTGCTCCCTATGTTCTTACGAATTGCACTGCATGCTAGTGGCTTTCGTTTGAGCCTAACAATATTTAATTACATGTAAATGTACATGCTGCAGAAAATAAATTTATTATTATTATTATTATTATTATTATTATTATTATTATTATTATTATTATTATTAATATTATTATACATCATATAGCCCACAGTCACTAAAAACAACATAGCCCTATTCCACATTATTATTATTATTATAATCAAGGGGGAAGCGCTAAACCCGGAGGATTATACAGCGCCTGGGGGGGGATGTGGAAGGCATTCAGGCTTAATTCGGGGAACTGGAGCACAGATCCAATTCCCTAAATCAAGAGCCCCTCACCAACATCAAGGAACCTTCCTTGAGGGGCCCTATTCCACAAAAGTAGCAGTAAAGCAATTGCAAAGAATTACAGACCGATAGCATCAACTTCCCACACCATAAAAATCTTTGAAAGGGTTCTAAGAAGCAAGATCGCCACCCACTTAGATACCCATCAGTTGCACAACCCAGGGCAGCATGGGTTCAGAGCAGGCAGCTCCTGCCTATCCCAACTACTGGATCACTATGACATAGTTTTGGATGCTTTGGAGGAAAAACAAAATGTAGATGTATATACACAGATTCCGAAAGCCTTCGACAAGTGCGATCATGGTGTAACAACACTCAAAATGTGTGATAAAGGAATAACAGGAAAAGTAGGTAGATGGATCTATAACTTCCTAACAAATGGAAAACAAAGAGTAGTAGTAAACATTATTATTATTATAATCAAAAAGAAGCGCTAAGCCACAAGGGCTATACAGCGTAGTAGTAAACAGTAAGGTCAGTGATGGCTACAGTGAAAAGCTCTGTTCCACAATGTACAATACTCGCTCCCATCCTGCTCCTCATGCTCATATCTGACACAGACAGGTGTAAGCCACAGCACCGTGTCCTTTGCGGATGACACCCGAATTTGCATGACAGTTTCATCCATGGAAAACACTGCAAATCTCCAAGCAGACATCAACCAATCTTTAAACGCGCTGCGGAAAACAATAAGAAGTTCAATGTAAATAAATTTCAATTACTCCGCTATGAAAAACTCGAGGAAATTAAAACTGTATCGGGGTATAAAACAAATTCCAACCACACAATAGAGCGAAAAATTAATGTGAAGGACCTGGGAGTGATAATGTCAGAGGATCTCACAACAATGTGCAGCGCTGTATAGCCCTTGTGGCTTAGCGCTTCTTTTTGATTATAATAATAATAATCACAACAATGTATCTACCATATCTGTTAGGAAAATGATAGGATGGATAACGAGAACCTTCAAAACTAGAGATGCCAAGCCTATGATGATTCTCTTCAAATAGCTTGTTCTCTCCAAGCTGGAATATTGCTTTGCACTAACGGCCTCTTTTAAGGCAGGCAAAACTGCAAAAATGGAGAATATACAGAGAACTTTCACGGCACATATAAAACGATAAAACGCCTAAATACTGGGAACGGTTGAAGTCCCTTGATTTGTACTCCCTGGAACGCTGGCGAGAGATACATGGTAATATACACTTGGAAAATCCTAGAGGGGTTAGTGCCAAATCTGCACACGAAAATCACTCGCTACGGAAGAAAAACACTCGGCAGATGTAACATCCCCCAGATGAAAAACAGGGGCGCCACTAGCACGATAAGAAACAACACAATAAGTGTTAGGGGCGCAAGACTGTTCAACTGCCTCCCAGCATACATAAGGGAGGTTACCAATAGACCCCTGGCTGTGTTCAAGAAGGAGCTGGACAGGCTCCTGAAGTCAGTACTCGACTAGCCGACCTGTGGTTTGTAGCTCGGTTTACGTGCGACCAGCAGTATCAGCCAGGTTAATCAGGCCCTGATCCACCACGAGGCCTGGTCACGGACTTGGCCACAGGTGCGATGACCCCCGAAACCCTCTCCAGGTATTAACTAATAGAGGGCTCAACTCGCACCATTGAGGGACCGGGCGAATGGAAACGTTAGTCGTTTCCTTTATAGGTGTTGTCCCTGTTCGCCTAATAATATATAGGTAAGATAAGGTACCTGTCGACTATTTTGAGTCACATTCTGAGGAAGAGGGTTGAAGGTCTCCAATGTAAATAAACCAGGCTGATTACATGGATTCATTGGATTATCCTGGATTATTAACCCTCCGGGTTAATCAGAACAAAAACTTATTCTTCTACCTGCAATAACAGTGAGCACTGGGTTGAAAAGTTCCATCTGACCGAAACGCATCGTAAGTTTCAAAATGTAATATATTGGTAGAATTACCGACAATATGACTCACGAAATCGTAATGATACGATTGCAAACAAACCATACCACGGGCGGGATTTGAACCCGCGACGGTCTAGAGTTTTGAGACTCTCTGACCGTGGGTTCAAATCCCACCCGTGGTATGGTTTGTTTTACCGACAATATGTTAGTTACCCACAATATGTTTGTTGCCATTATAAAATGTCACATTAGTTGCACGTGTCCTTTTACCTAACAAGTTTCAAAATGCTGCACATGTGTCTAGTTAATACATGTGTAGTTATTTACATACCTCTTGTTATGCTTTATCGTACACCTTGTGTGTGATACAGTCATGAGTATATTTAGAAACTTTGAGTGTGAATACAAATGTTACAGTTTCTCGCACGCACAATGGTTGTCCCACAAACACAATAGGTACTTTGTGTAGCCTAGTGGTAGAGCACACCACTCACAGCGGAAATTTCCAGGGTTGAACCATGATGAGATTAAGACACATGTCCAACATCTGGGTATCTTTATTATACCCAGATGTTGCACATGTGTCTTAATCTCATCTTGTCGGTATTATATACCATTCGTACACAGGGTTGAACCATGCATGAGACGGCAGGTAGGGGCAATAATAATAATAATAATAATAATAATATGCATGCTGACTGTTAATAAGTTTATTCAAGTACAGGTACGCATAAATACAGTTACATAAATTATCATACATAGCATACATAGGTGGCCTGGTGGCAAAAGCTCTCGCTTCACACGGTGAGGGTCCCGGTTCGATTCCCTGCGAAGGGGTGGAAACATTAGACGTGTTTCCTTACACCGGTGTGTAAGTTCACCCATCAGTAAAATGGGTACCTGGATGTTAGTCGACTGGTGTGGGTCGCATCCTAAGACAAAACTGAACTAATTTGCCCGAAATGCTCAGCATAACAAGCGGCTTTCTGTATAACAGTGTCATTGATGTCAGCTATGCCTGTATACCTTGTACATGTACTTGTTTACTTGTAGTAAATGAAGATTATTATTATTATTATTATTATTATTATTATTATTATTATATGTGTAGACTACCTAGGATAGCCTCCCCAAAAGTCATAGTGACTTATTTCCACTGGGGTCCTTAGCAATAAATAGTTACCGTTCTAATTTCTCCCCATTTATGCGAACTCCGTTGCCTATCGGTCAACCACGCCTCGATCCATAATAATAATAATAATAATAATAATAATAATAATAATAATAATAATAATAATTAATAATAATAATAATCTTTATTTCTACAGGTACATGTACAACGTCAAAGACCTGGGAGTGATCATGTCGGAGGATCTCACCTTCAAGGACCATAACATTGTATCAATCGCATCTGCTAGAAAAATGACAGGATGGATAATGAGAACCTTCAAAACTAGGGAGGCCAAGCCCATGATGACACTCTTCAGGTCACTTGTTCTATCTAGGCTGGAATATTGCTGCACACTAACAGCACCTTTCAAGGCAGGTGAAATTGCCGACCTAGAAAATGTACAGAGAACTTTCACGGCGCGCATAACGGAGATAAAACACCTCAATTATTGGGAGCGCTTGAGGTTCCTAAACCTGTATTCCCTGGAACGCAGGAGGGAGAGATACATGATTATATACACCTGGAAAATCCTAGAGGGACTAGTACCGAACTTGCACACGAAAATCACTCATTACGAAAGCAAAAGACTTGGCAGACGATGCACCATCCCCCCAATGAAAAGCAGGGGTGTCACTAGCACGTTAAGAGACCATACAATAAGTGTCAGGGGCCCGAGACTGTTCAACTGCCTCCCAGCACACATAAGGGGGATTACCAACAGACCCCTGGCAGTCTTCAAGCTGGCACTGGACAAGCACCTAAAGTCAGTTCCGGATCAGCCGGGCTGTGGCTCGTATGTTGGTTTGCGTGCAGCCAGCAGCAACAGCCTGGTTGATCAGGCTCTGATCCACCAGGAGGCCTGGTCTCAGACCGGGCCGCGGGGGCGTTGACCCCCGGAACTCTCTCCAGGTAAACTCCAGGTACAATGTATACAGGCCTAACTGACAACAATGACACCAATCGACTAATACCCACGTACCTATTTTACTGATGGGGAGCATAGACAACCAGTGTAAGGAAACACGCCCAATGTTTCTACCATTGCCGGGAATCGAACCCGGACACCTCACCGTGTTAACATAAGAACATAAGAACGAAGGAACATTGCAGCAGGCCTACTGGCCCATGCGAGGCAGGTCCAAGTCTCCTACCGGCTTAAGCCAATGCACCCAACCTAGTCAGGTCAGGTCACATTGACTTAAGGGAGGAACACGGCAACCGACCTGGTAGCACAAGCTATCAGGTCCAACTCACACCCACCCACATCCACTCATGTATTTATCCAACCTATTTTATGAGAGAGCCACAAAATTTGATTAACACAAGCCTATCCGATGTTATCCTGACGCCAAATGACTTCGAACAGGCGATAAATGACATGCCCATGCACTCTGCCCCAGGGCCAGACTCATGGAACTCTGTGTTCATCAAGAACTGCAAGAAGCCCCTATCACGAGCCTTTTCCATCCTATGGAGAGGGAGCATGGACACGGGGGTCGTCCCTCAGTTACTAAAAACAACAGACATAGCCCCACTCCACAAAGGGGGCAGTAAAGCAACAGCAAAGAACTACAGACCAATAGCACTAACATCCCATATCATAAAAATCTTTGAAAGGGTCCTAAGAAGCAAGATCACCACCCATCTAGAAACCCATCAGTTACACAACCCAGGGCAACATGGGTTTAGAACAGGTCGCTCCTGTCTGTCTCAACTACTGGATCACTACGACAAGGTCCTAAATGCACTAGAAGACAAAAAGAATGCAGATGTAATATATACAGACTTTGCAAAAGCCTTCGACAAGTGTGACCATGGCGTAATAGCGCACAAAATGCGCGCTAAAGGAATAACAGGAAAAGTCGGTCGATGGATCTATAATTTCCTCACTAACAGAACACAGAGAGTAGTCGTCAACAGAGTAAAGTCCGAGGCAGCTACGGTGAAAAGCTCTGTTCCACAAGGCACAGTACTAGCTCCCATCTTGTTCCTCATCCTCATATCCGACATAGACAAGGATGTCAGCCACAGCACCGTGTCTTCCTTTGCAGATGACACCCGAATCTGCATGACAGTGTCTTCCATTGCAGACACTGCAAGGCTCCAGGCGGACATCAACCAAATCTTTCAGTGGGCTGCAGAAAACAATATGAAGTTCAACGATGAGAAATTTCAATTACTCAGATATGGTAAACATGAGGAAATTAAATCTTCATCAGAGTACAAAACAAATTCTGGCCACAAAATAGAGCGAAACACCAACGTCAAAGACCTGGGAGTGATTATGTTGGAGGATCTCACCTTCAAGGACCATAACATTGTATCAATCGCATCTGCTAGAAAAATGACAGGATGGATAATGAGAACCTTCAAAACTAGGGAGGCCAAGCCCATGATGACACTCTTCAGGTCACTTGTTCTATCTAGGCTGGAATATTGCTGCACTCTAACAGCACCTTTCAAGGCAGGTGAAATTGCCGACCTAGAAAATGTACAGAGAACTTTCACGGCGCGCATAACGGAGATAAAACACCTCAATTACTGGGAGCGCTTGAGGTTTCTAAACCTGTATTCCCTGGAACGCAGGAGGGAGAGATACATGATTATATACACCTGGAAAATCCTAGAGGGACTAGTACCGAACTTGCACACGAAAATCACTCACTACGAAAGCAAAAGACTTGGCAGACGATGCACCATCCCCCCAATGAAAAGCAGGGGTGTCACTAGCACGTTAAGAGACCATACAATAAGTGTCAGGGGCCCGAGACTGTTCAACTGCCTCCCAGCACACATAAGGGGGATTACCAACAGACCCCTGGCAGTCTTCAAGCTGGCACTGGACAAGCACCTAAAGTCAGTTCCTGATCAGCCGGGCTGTGGCTCGTACGTTGGTTTGCGTGCAGCCAGCAGCAACAGCCTGGTTGATCAGGCGCTGATCCACCAGGAGGCCTGGTCACAGACCGGGCCGCGGGGGCGTTGACCCCCGAAACTCTCTCCAGGTAAACTCCAGGTACACAACGTTCTAGCCTCTATAACTGTACTTGGGAGTTTGTTCCACTCATCCACAACTCTATTACCAAACCGGTACTTTCCTATATCCTTCTTGAATCTGAATTTTTCCAACTTAAAACCATTGCTGCGAGTCCTGTTTAGGCTAGATATTTTCAGCACACTATTTACATCCCCTTTATTTATTCCTGTCTCCCATTTATACACCTCAATCATATCCCCCCTAATTCTACGTCTTTCTAGAGAGTGCAGATTCAGGGCCCTTAGTCTATCCTCATAGGGAATGTTTCTGATACATGGGATCAACTTTGTCATCCTCCTTTGTACATTTTCCAGAGCATTTATATCCATTCTGTAATACGGTGACCAAAACTGTGCAGCATAATCTAAATGAGGCCTAACCAAGGATGTATAGAGGTGAAGAACAACCTGAGGACTCCTATTATTTATGCTTCTTGATATGAAGCCAAGGATTCTATTAGCTTTATTGTGAACACTTATGCACTGTTGTCTTGGTTTCAGATTACTGCTAACCAGAACTCCTAAATCTTTTTCACAATCCGTACTATTAAGATCTACATTATTTAGTTTATATGTGGCATGGTTATTGTCCTGTCCAACATTTAGAACTTTGCTTTTGTCTATATTAAACTGCATCAGCCACTTCTCCGACCACTGCATCAGTCTATTCAAATCTTCCTGGAGTGCTCGAATGTACTCGTCAGAATGAATTCGATGGCCTATTTTGGTGTCATCGGCAAACTTGCCGATGTCACTCTTTATGCCCTCATCTTTGTCGTTTATGTAGATTGTGAACAGCAGGGGGCCCAACACTGACCCCTGTGGAACACCGCTCTTGACGCTTCCCCACTCTGATTTCTCTCCATTTATGCAAACTCTCTGCTGCCTATTTGTCAACCATGCCTCTATCCAGGAAAAAATTTCTCCTCCTATTCCATGTGCCTTCATTTTCCTCAATAGTCTCGGATGTGGGACCCTGTCAAAAGCCTTACTGAAGTCCATATACACAATATATTCATTACCATGATCTACCTCCTCAAATACCTTAGTGAAAAAAGTTAATAAATTCGTAAGGCAGGAACGCCCCTTTGTAAAACCATGCTGAGATTCGTTGATTAATTTATGCTTTTCAAGGTGGCTACGAACTGCCTCAGCAATTATTGATTCCATAAATTTTCCCACTATGGAGGTTAGGCTTATTGGTCTATAGTTCGAAGCTAAGGACCTGTCACCTGCTTTGAAAATAGGTATCACATTTGCCATTTTCGAGAGCTTTAGCCACCAGGCCTTCCTATTTCGTGTGCTTCTACTTTCTTCAACAATTTCCTGTTTGGAAATCTATCAAATGCCTTACTGTAGTTCATATACATATACTGTATATGCCTCCCAGCATACATAAAGGGGATTACCAATAGACCTTTAGCTGTCTTGAAGAGGAAGCTGGATAGGTACCTAAAGTCAGTACCTGAGTAATATGACCAGCCGGGCTGTGGCTTATACGTTGGTTTGCATGTGGCCAGCAGTAATAGCCTGGTTGATCAGGCCCTAATCCCCCGCGAGGCCTGGTCGTGGAACAAGCCGTGGGAGCATTGGCCCCCGGAACACCCTCTAGGTTTATCACCTCAAATACTTTAGTGAAAAAAACAAGTAACTTCGCAAGGCAAGAACGCCCCTTGTAAAACTGTGCTGAGATTCACTGATCAAATTATATCTATCAAGGTGGCTTCGAACAGCTTCAGCGATTACTTGTACTGATTCCATCAATTTTCCCACAGTGGAGGTTATCCTGGGTCATTTGCACTCAAGTGTCATCCTGGGTCATCCTTGATTATTACCCTAGTTTTCTTGGGTAGTTAACCCTTAAGATAAGATTTGTTCAGATATTCAACCGGAGGGTTAGCCCCCAGGATAACCCTGTCTTATTTCAGTTTTCATCCTTCAAGCTTGTCCCCCAGGATGCGACCTACACTGGTCAACTAACACCCTGGTATACCTACTTACTGCTGGGTGAACAGGGACAGGTGTAAGGAAACATGCCCATGTTTCCACCCATGCTGGGGATTGAGCCATGGCCACTGTGAGGTGAGGTGAGTGCTCTGCCAACCAAGCCATAATATACTATCTTTATTTACTACAAGTACATGAACATGGTATACAGGCCTAGCTGACTTCAGTGACATACTTCTGTGTAGAAAGCTGCTTGTTATGCTGAGCATTTTGGGCAAATTAGGTCAATTTTGTCCCAGGATGGGACCCACTCCAGTCAACTAACACCCAGATACCCATTTTAATTAAACTGATGGGTGAACAGGGACAGGGACAGCAGGTTTCTTATGGAAACACGTCCCTAATGTTTTCTAGCCGTACCGGAGGAGATTCAAACCCCGGACCTCAGTGTGTGAGCTGAGTGCGCCAGCAATCAAGCTGAGACACTGGGTTTATAACCCTTCAATGTTATACTGGGAAATTTTTCCTCCAGTATTATCCAAAATTAACCTGGTTAGTAACCTGGGAATACCCTAGGTTATTAACCCAATTTTATCTTAGTTTATTATCTTTCAGGGGGTTATCCTCAATAAGTAACCCTCTAGGGTTATCACAGATTAATAACCCTCTAGGGATTGATCATCATAAATTATACACTCTCTAGCTTATTCTGGGTTAACTCCCCATTTTTGTTTTTGGTTATTAACCTTACAATGTTATCCTGAGTTTTTAACCCTCCGATATTTTCCTTAGACATTAAGGCATTAAGGTTATACAGTAATGGGTTATTAACCCTCTGGTGTTATCCTGGGCTAACCCTAAGTTATCATCCGTCTTCAAGGTAGGAAAAAAATTATAGAACTAGAAATGTTCTGAGAACCTTCACTACTCATATAAATTTTGTCAAGAATATGAACTGCTGGGAACCGCTTGAAGTCCCTTGAACTGTATTCCTTGGAATGTAGGTGAAAAAGGAGCAACACAGTGTACACCTGGACAATCTGGGAGGATTAGTCTCAATCCTGTAGGCACTGTACTTCCCAACTTCCAAGACTTAAATCTGGCTAACCAGTTTCCCTGAGCCCCTTCATAAGTGTTACCATGCTTGCTCACACTCGAATAGCACCTTTATTAAAAACCACTTGTCTCCATTCAGTCTTAGCACTCACCACCTCTTACCTTCCACTACAGATATATACACCCCTCTGTCATCCTATTCCTCTATGTCCTCTCTACTTTCCCAAACCACCTCAACAACCACTCAGCCCTTGAAGTGACCCAATATCCTTTTACTTTCCCCATCCCAAATTCTCTAAATTATATTCCAACCACACATTGGCCTCAAACATATCTTCATTACCTGTAGACTCTTTCTTGCTGCAGCATTCAAAACCCATGCCTCACCCTTTTTTTTTCACTTCTATAGATAACCATTTCACCGATGCCTGAACACACTCACCTTTCTCCCCTAAATCAACTGAATATAAATACCCTTTACACATTCTACTGTTTACTCTACATCTTAATGTTGACCTAGACAAAAGATTTCATTACAAGCTGTGATGAAACTGGGCCTAACACTAAAAATAAATACCCTTCAATTAATTAATTTTCATTTGAATATCTATAGAGCCCACATTCAAAGAAACGATTTGGAATAGTTTACTAAAGGAGAAAAGGTTGTACAGTACATTATTAAATGAATTCCAAACAGAATTAAGAAAATAATCTGTGCTCAGTTTAAGTACACTTTTTTTTTAAGCATTGTATCAGAATAAACACTGAAATACTGGTATGCAGCTTCCTTACTAACTAATAAGATTATTTTATTTTGTTACTATATGTATACACTTTACATTCTTGTTTTTGTTGCAAATTTGGCACTCTAAATTTAACATTATAAAACAATTATACTGAATCTTGAATTATCACATATTAGAATTTTCTAGGTAGTAAGTTGGTAGACAGCAACCGCCCAAGGAGGTACTACTGTCCTGGGTTTTCTTCCATTTTCTTTCTAGTTCTTATTCTTGTTTATTTCCTCTTATCTCCATGGGAAAGTGGAACAGAATTCTTCCTCCGCAAGCCATGCGTGTTGTAAGAGGCGACTAAAATGCCGGGAGCAAGGGGCTAGTAACCCCTTCTTCTGTATAGATGGCTAAAAGAGATCAATATATCTGAAATGCGTAGGGAGACACTGGTCAGAGAAATAGCAAGCATCGAACTTAAGCTAAAGGAATCTTATAGGAGTCAGGTATCGCAGGAAGAACTAAAAGCCATAAATGAAATCGAAAGAAACCCAAAGTATTTCTTCTCCTATGCCAAATCAAAGTCGAGAACAACGTCCAGTATTGGGCCCCTACTTAAACAAGATGGGTCCTACACAGATGACAGCAAGGAAATGAGTGAGCTACTCAAGTCCCAATATGACTCAGTTTTTAGGAAGCCGCTAACCAGACTGAGAGTCGAAGATCAAAATGAATTTTTTATGAGAGAGCCACAAAATTTGATTAACACAAGCCTATCCGATGTTATCCTGACGCCAAATGACTTCGAACAGGCGATAAATGACATGCCCATGCACTCTGCCCCAGGGCCAGACTCATGGAACTCCGTGTTCATCAAGAACTGCAAGAAGCCCCTATCACGAGCCTTTTCCATCCTATGGAGAGGGAGCATGGACACGGGGGTCGTCCCACAGTTACTAAAAACAACAGACATAGCCCCACTCCACAAAGGGGGCAGTAAAGCAACAGCAAAGAACTACAGACCAATAGCACTAACATCCCATATCATAAAAATCTTTGAAAGGGTCCTAAGAAGCAAGATCACCACTCATCTAGAAGCCCACCAGTTACACAACCCAGGGCAACATGGGTTTAGAACAGGTCGCTCCTGTCTGTCTCAACTATTGGATCACTACGACAAGGTCCTAAATGCACTAGAAGACAAAAAGAATGCAGATGTAATATATACAGACTTTGCAAAAGCCTTTGACAAGTGTGACCATGGCGTAATAGCGCACAAAATGCGTGCTAAAGGAATAACAGGAAAAGTCGGTCGATGGATCTATAATTTCCTCACTAACAGAACACAGAGAGTAGTCGTCAACAGAGTAAAGTCCGAGGCAGCTACGGTGAAAAGCTCTGTTCCACAAGGCACAGTACTCGCTCCCATCTTGTTCCTCATCCTCATATCCGACATAGACAAGGATGTCAGCCACAGCACCGTGTCTTCCTTTGCAGATGACACCCGAATCTGCATGACAGTGTCTTCCATTGCAGACACTGCAAGGCTCCAGGCGGACATCAACCAAATCTTTCAGTGGGCTGCAGAAAACAATATGAAGTTCAACGTTGAGAAATTTCAATTACTCAGATATGGTAAACACGAGGAAATTAAATCTGCATCAGAGTACAAAACAAATTCTGGCCACAAAATAGAGCGAAACACCAATGTCAAAGACCTGGGAGTGATCATGTCGGAGGATCTCACCTTCAAGGACCATAACATTGTATCAATCGCATCTGCTAGAAAAATGACAGGATGGATAATGAGAACCTTCAAAACTAGGGAGGCCAAGCCCATGATGACACTCTTCAGGTCACTTGTTCTATCTAGGTTGGAATATTGCTGCACACTAACAGCACCTTTCAAGGCAGGTGAAATTGCTGACCTAGAAAATGTACAGAGAACCTTCACGGCGCGCATAACGGAGATAAAACACCTCAATTACTGGGAGCGCTTGAGGTTCCTAAACCTGTATTCCCTGGAACGCAGGCGGGAGAGATACATGATTATATACACCTGGAAAATCCTAGAGGGACTAGTACCGAACTTGCACACGAAAATCACTCACTATGAAAGCAAAAGACTTGACAGACGATGCAACATCCCCCCAATGAAAAGCAGGGGTGTCACTAGCACGTTAAGAGACCACACAATAAGTGTCAGGGGCCCGAGACTGTTCAACTGCCTCCCAGCATACATAAGGGGGATTACCAACAGACCCCTGGGAGTCTTCAAGCTGGCACTGGACAAGCACCTAAAGCCGGTTCCTGACCAGCCGGGCTGTGGCTCGTACGTTGGTTTGCGTGCAGCCAGCAGCAACAGCCTGGTTGATCAGGCTCTGATCCACCAGGAGGCCTGGTCACAGACCGGGCCGCGGGGGCATTGACCCCCGGAACTCTCTCCAGGTAAACTAAATTTAAAAAGAGAAACTTTTGTTTTTCTTTTTAGGCCACCCTGCCTCAATGGAATACGGCCAATTAGTTGAAAAAAAAATAGAATTTTATTTATTTTCTGCCCACTAGTGCCTCTACCTATGTAAGCAACTGATAAATCATTTTTATTCTTCTATCAGAAGTATTTTTCTTCCTTTTAGTTCTGCTTCAACTGACAAATGTTCAAATATATAATTACTGACAATGTAGAATAGCTATACACTACATATTTACAGAACAGAAGTCAATTAACAGAATAGTAGAAAGTAAGTTGTTGAGGATGTTGAGGAGTTTGTGATAAGAAAAAACATTTGTCAAAGATTGAAAAAATTAATATATCAGTTTACAGTACTGCAGCAAAGAGAATGGAGGTAGTGGCAATGTCTGTTCTATTGTCAATAAGGATGTGAATATCATGTAAAAAAATAGAAAGTGAAAAAATTAGAAGACTCCATCAGTATAAATAATAGTCATATTGAATTCAGATTTTTATTGAAAATGTAGAAAGTCAGAACTCTAACACTTTTACACTGGAAATAAAGGCATCATAAATACATGATCCCACTAAAATAGGCAAGATTTTTATATACATATACTGTGAGTGTTTTTTCTTTAAACATTATTCATAGGCTAACTGTACTAAGCCTGAATGTCATGTTGGTTATGTAATAAAATATCCTCGTATAAATAAGTTATCAATAATATCCTCAGGAAAATAAACATTTCCAGAAAATAAAATTTTTATGAGCTAAAGTGTCAACATTTAAAGAAATATTACACTATGATATGCCATGTAACAAAAATCCATTATTGCACAAAAAGTACCACTAATAAATGTGTATTATTATTCTCTAGAAACATTTTGATGAGTCATCTTCATATTACAAAATTGTATAAGGCAGTTAACATGTGTATAAGATAGTCAATATTATAAAAACAAGACAACTAAAGAGTGTTATAAGGCAGCACAAATGAATCTCAGATGTTCAGAAATTAGATGTATGTACAATATTTAGTTATATATTACCTAGTACATGTATTTTCTATGCATAAAATTAAACTGGTATATACTCTCCTGAAAAATATAAGGTGATAAAAGAAAGAGAAAAATGCTTTCATGATACAGTAGCATTTCAATTACATTGCCTTTACAAACTATTACCCCACCTCTTCACTCATCTCTATTTGCATTTTCTCTACAACCTATACCCTTACCTCATGATTTACTATCTTACTGTAAAGACTAACTGTAAGTGGAACATAAGCTCCATCACTTTGGTCCATGAAGTATAGCCGGCCACTGACAATACTGGGATTATAGCCTTCTTCTTGAAGAGTGTATTTCTCTATCTTGAAGGTATCTGAAAAAAAGAAAAGAAGGTATGGGAGTAATGAGTGAGGTGATATGGCCAATTAGCCACCTTTATTAAAAAATTAGGTGCTGTTATTTCCCTTGTGGTAACTTGGGAATGGATTCAAACTCTCAACATTGGTGTATCTTACCTAACAGATACTTAAACTAATTCAGTCAAAAAGCAACTAAATACAAGTTTCGAACAGCTCCCAACTCGAACAAGTATTTTTTTTTTTAACAAGTCGGCCGTCTCCCACCGAGGCAGGGTGACCCAAAGAAAAAGAAAATCCCCAATCGAACAATTAAATTAAATTGAACAATTAGTTAGTTTAATATGTTTATTATGCACCCCATACCCATCCTGTGGGTGGTAGTCAAAAGATTACAGAGGTACATAATTGGTCCAGGGACTGGACTCCAAAGTTTTGATAGCTGAGCAAGTTACAGAGGTAATGAACTCACAATTTACAAAGGTAATGAACTCACAAGTTACGAAGGTAATGAATCCTGTAAGAATGGTTACTTACGTTTATACATGGCTACAATCATGAACAAATTATAGAGTAATGAGCAATTCACACTTCCACACCTGGTCACAACTGTAATGAGTTATTGGTGCAAATATTGATTGTTGAGTCACACACACACACTCACAATACACACACACACACACACAGTTAGTTTTAGTTAGTTTAATATCTTTATTATGCACCCCATACCCATCCTGTGGGTGGTAGTCAAAAGATTACAGGATGGGTATGGGGTGCATAATAAAGATATTAAACTAACTGTGTGTGTGTGTGTGTGTATTATGTAAGTGTATATTTGTAAGTGCTTTTGTAGGTGTATTTTTGGGGGTCTGAAACGGACTAATCTAATTTACATTATTCCTTATGGGAACAAATTTGTTCGGCATCGGCACTCGAACAGCCTTCTGGAACGAATTAAGTTTGTAACTCAAGGTACCACTGTACATCATGCATACCTGCAGCCAACAAAGGTACTGTACTAACCAGTCTTCTTCAAATGCTTAACCACCCTGATAAACAGAGGGCGGGCATAGACTGGAAGTGACATTTGAAGTGCAGCATATAAGTCTACCAGATCAAGTGATTTTTCTTGATCCAAGATGGCTGCCATGCCACAACGACCCTCATATCCAGGAATCTGAAAAACGATCATTGGCAACTTCACTCTTGGCTGATAAGTAGGATAATTTTCCCTGCATGTCTATATGTAATGTAAGTAAAAATACCATTCATTGTTTTCTAATGTATTTTAGTGCAGGGCAGGTTCAATTTCTTTGCCTTCATTCATCTGCTGTTACAGCATGATCTACTCCTCCCCTCTTAGGTGAACTTAATTAGGTTAGGTTAATATAACTTAACCACAAATACTGCAAACAGATGCATAAAAAGGAATAAAGTGAGAGGATATTCTCACAGAAATGTAGACCTAGAAAACATACAACACACTAGAATTTGTAAATGACTGGGGAAAAAAATCCAGTATAAGGTCAAGCAATATATTTCTGCTTCCACATGATCCCACAAACTTAGTGTCCCCCACTCTTTCCTCCATCTTTTTCAATGGTCACACCACCCAGTCAGCCTTGTTTGCCAGTTCCTACACCCCCTCCTCTGCCTTCATCATCAATGAAGAAAATGAGGATTTTTGACCATGTGCATCAAACTGATGAACACAAACTAAGCAACTTTTTACCATGTTCAAATACTTCGACAGCAATGCAAAAAATTTCATACCAGGTGCAAAGAAAGAATTTTACACAATTTTAGAGTGCATGAAACAGAATTTCCACTGTTTGCTTAGAATTTGCAGTATTCACGTACACAAAGTGACATAATAGTAACACAGTATGCACCATCCCAAACTCACCTGAACTCCATATACTGCAACATCATTATGGCCAGTAACTGTGTAGATAATATCTTCCACTTCCATAGTTGAAACATTTTCACCCTTCCATCGAAAAGTGTCTCCTGTTCTGTCTACAAAGTAAACGTACCCTCTTTTGTCCATCACTAGAATATCACCTAGAAGAAACATTTTTGGAAAGTGAATAAGCATGTAAGAGATCATTCATAGAAACATTACCATGAGAGAAGCAATGTAGATCCTACTTCAGTTTTTTAACACACTGGCTGTCTCCCAATGAGGTAGGATGACCCGAAAAGAAAAACTTTCATCTTCATTTACACTGTCACTGTACTGCCAGAGGTGTGCAGATATGACAATTTAGATGTCCCTCTAAACAGCAAATATCCCAAACCACTCCTTTAGAGTGCAGGCACCGTACTTCCCACCTCCAGGACTCGAGTCCAGGTAATCAGTTTCCCTAAATCCCTTCACAAAATATTACCCTGCTCACATTCCTACAGCTCATTAAGTCCCAAAAACCATTTGTCTCTAAACACTCCTAACATGCCTGCTGTATGTCCAAGCCCCTTGAACACAAAACCTCCTTTATACCCCCTCCCTCCATCCTTTCCCAGGATAACCTCTATCCTGCCTTCCCTCTACTATAGATTGATACATTCTACTTTGCCCCATCCTCTCTAAATGACCAAACTGATTTAAAAGTCTTATTATAAAATACCTCCTAAACCTCTTGTGATTTGCTCTGAATGATGATAAATGATTAATTCCTCTATTACGTATTTTAACCCAATGTTACCTATTGCAACAAACATCCATGCTCATGTGTTATTCTCACCACCTTTCAATTTTTCCCAAAACTGACTGCCAGTTTTGTCTATCTCTACATACACTGATGTAATAATATTAAATTTCTGGCAAGGAAACCCTTACCTATGTCTGGTTTCTTCTCTCCTTCCTTAATTCTAGATTCTGCTGATAAATCAAAGTTG
Source organism: Cherax quadricarinatus (assembly GCF_038502225.1). NCBI lineage: Eukaryota > Metazoa > Arthropoda > Malacostraca > Decapoda > Parastacidae > Cherax > Cherax quadricarinatus. Next base: position 11,797,686 of record NC_091342.1, read on the forward strand.
TAGCATGCCCAAAATACACTGTATAATTAGTGGCTTTAAAAATAGCAATTATTTTAGTAATTTTTGTAAGCTCTATTTGGAGTTAAAATTAATTTCCATTTTCAAGAACAAAAGAGGGGTTGATGGGATGTTATGGACATGGTGAAAAATGGAGTGAGATAAATTAAGAGGATGTATAATCTTTGGGTGGACGAAAGGAAGTACAGAAGATACACATGAAGGGGATTTTAAGAGGTAGGGGCTTGTGCCCTAGCAGGCATATGTGAACATGTTAAACAGAAGTGGAGACAGTGGCATTTAGGATGTGACATGCTGTTAGAGCATGAACATAGTCACATCTGTATGAATTCTGGGGTATCAGCCAGACTCAAAATTCTTTAAGATGAGAAAGTATCCCACAGTGTCTGCACTGTAAAGGACAGGTTGGGATGATTTCAGTTTGATGGAACATTACATGGTTCCAACTGTTTAGGTACGAAAAGAATGAAGAACTCGAAAGGACTACTATGTATATACAAAACTCAAGAGGGTCACGAAACAATGTAAAGAACACATAAAAAACCTGGGAATAATTATGTCACCTGATCTTTCTTTTCAAGACCATAACAAGACAAAGATCACAACAGCCAGGAAGATGACAGGGTGGGTATTGATTAGAGATTAAACTTTGCCACCGAAGTGGCTAGTTTATTGTGCACCCCATATCCATCCTGTGGACAGTAGTGCGAGAGCATATGGATACACAAAAGGCCTAGGAACTAGGCCCCAAAGGGTAAACAGGAATACATATGGATTTATATCTACATAGTTTTTATTGCATTTATGGATTTAGAAAAGGCATATGATAGAGTGGATAGAGGAGCAATGTGGCAGATGTTGCAAGTATATGGAATAGGTGGTAAGTTATTAAATGCTGTAAAGAGTTTTTATGAGGATAGTGAGGCTCAGGTTAGGGTGTGTGGAAGAGAGGGAGACTACTTACTGGTAAAAGTAGGTCTTAGACAGGGATGTGTAATGTCACCATGGTTGTTTAATATATTTATAGATTGGGTTGTAAAGGAAGTAAATGCTAGGGTGTTCGGGAGAGGGGTGGGATTAAATTTTGGGGAATCAAATTCAAAATGGGAACTGACACAGTTACTTTTTGCTGATGATACTGTGCTTATGGGAGATTCTAAAGAAAAATTGCAAAGGTTAGTGGATGAGTTTGAGAATGTGTGTAAAGGTAGAAAGTTGAAAGTGAACATAGAAAAGAGTAAGGTGATGAGGGTGTCAAATGATTTAGATAAAGAAAAATTGGATATCAAATTGGGGAGGAGGAGTATGGAAGAAGTGAATGTTTTCAGATTCTTGGGAGTTGAAGTGTCGGCGGATGGATTTATGAAGGATGAGGTTAATCATAGAATTGATGAGGGAAAAAAGGTGAGTGGTGCGTTGAGGTATATGTGGAGTCAAAAAACGTTATCTATGGAGGCAAAGAAGGGAATGTATGAAAGTATAGTAGTACCAACACTCTTATATGGGTGTGAAGCTTGGGTGGTAAATGCAGCAGCGAGGAGACGGTTGGAGGCAGTGGAGATGTCCTGTTTAAGGGCAATGTGTGATGTAAATATTATGCAGAAAATTCGGAGTGTGGAAATTAGGAAAAGGTGTGGAGTTAATAAAAGTATTAGTCAAATTCAAATTCAAACTTTATTCTCTATAAGTATTACAATGCTGAGTTTACAGAATTTGGTTATTGTGTGGTTTACATGTAGTAAAATAATAATTACATAGTGTACCACTAGAACGCCTAGCATGGCTAGGCATTTCGGGCAGACTTACATTAAATCTTAGGTTTAAAATGTTACAAAATTGAGATAAGTTGGTATTACGGCTAAGTGACTAAATACTAGTTGTGAGTTTAGCAATGTGAATGCTTTTGTTTTGGCACTATACATAGTTTCAGTATTGGAGTATCACAGGCCAACTTTTGACTAGTTAAGATTCATTATTTTGAGATTGAGATTGATATTTCTGTTTATGGTCAAATGGGTGAGTGAGTGTAAGTGTGAACCACCAGGTGGTATTCGTATTATTATTTGACAGGGTGTATCAGGGAGATAAGATGTTTTCTGATGGTAGTTTTGAAGGTGATGAATGTGTCTGCAGTTTTGGAATTTTCAGGTAGGGTGTTCCAGATTTTAGGGCCTTTGACATACATTGAATTTTTGTAAAGGTTTAGTCGGACACGGGGAATGTCATAGAGATGTTTGTGTCTGGTGTTGTGCCTGTGGGTTCTGTCACAACTATCAAGAAAGCGTTTTAGGTCAAGGTTAATATTGGAATTTAAGGTCCTGTAGATGTAGATTGCACAGTAGTAAGTGTGGATGTACTGAACAGGGAGTAAGTTTAGATCTATGAAGAGTGGGGGGGTGTGTTGCCAGGGATGGGATTTAGTGATTATTCTTACTGCGGCTTTTTGTTGGGTTATTATTGGCATTAGGTGTGTTGCTGCAGTTGAACCCCAAGCACAGATAGCATAGGTGAGGTATGGATATATAAGTGAATGGTATAGTGTGAGAAGGGCATTTTGCGGCACGTAGTATCGTATCTTGGAGAGGATCCCAACCGTTTTGGATACTTTTTTGGCTATATGCTGGATATGGGTGCTGAAATTCAGGTTGTTGTCAAGGTATAAGCCTAGGAATTTTCCCCCATTATTTCTGGTAATTAGAGTGTTGTCAATCTTAATGTTAATTTGTGCATCTCCTGCTCTGCTACCAAACATAATATAGTAAGTTTTGTCAGTGTTAAGCGTAAGTTTATTGGCTGTCATCCAAGTCGATATTTTAATCAGCTCCTCATTCACAATGGTGTTGAGGGTGGCAAGATTAGGGTGAGAGATGACCCTAATGTATATGAGGAAGAGCAGGGGACCAAGGACACTTCCCTGCGGAACTCCAGTATCAAGTGGCCGTGTTGCTGATGCTGTGTCTTTAATGGTGACGTACTGATACCTATTAGTAATGTAAGATTTGAAATAAGCAAGCGCATGGCCTCTTATACCGTAGTGGTCAAGTTTGTGGAGTAGGATTTCGTGGTTTACTGTGTCAAAAGCTTTTCTTAGGTCAATAAAAATTCCTAGTGGATATTCCTTATTTTCCAATGCTGTGTAAAGCAGATCTAGCATTTTTATGATTGCATCATTAGTGCTTTTATTTTTCCTGAATCCAAACTGGCAGGGGTTGAGTATGTTTTGAGCCGTTATAAATGAATACAGTCTCCTGTGCACGAGTTTCTCAAAGATTTTGGATAGCAATGGTAAGTTAGATATTGGCCTATAGTTGTTTAAGTCTGTAGGGTCACCACCTTTATGTATTGGTGTAACCCTATATAAATCTCCTGCAAGACCAGGACCCACACTTAACTGAATTCACAAACACAATGAGTAACTGCATGTTGCTACCAACAGTAACAAAACCTACAAGAGTTACGGAGACTAGTGTTTCCCTACTTGACCACATCTGGACCAACACCATATCCCCTTTAAAATCAGGCATAATTACAGATAATACCACAGACCACTACCCTACTTTCCTCATAACAACTCTTGGTAAAATACCCCAAGACACTACTAAAGTCACCTTCAGACTTCACAATGAGGCAGCCATATGACCTGTCTTTGTAATACTCATTTGTGCTTTATAGTTATCTGTTTACAATAATGTTTTATCACTGATTTCATCATTGCTTAGTTAATTTTAAGCCAGCCCGTAATGCTATGCATATAAGTGGCTTTGGCATGCTGCTCTTACCTGTATTTTTTTGTACCTCTGTATGTATGCTAAAATTACTAAATAAAATAGGATCTAATCTCGCCAATAAAATCCCACATACCAATGCCTATGCCGGGGACTACCTAGATGGGAATTTCCCAAATTCCTTCTATCTTGCACCAACTGAGCCCTCGGAAGTCACCGAGATTATAAAGTCACTTAAAAACAACTCAGGGAATCTGTCTAATGTCCCACCATTACTGTACAAGCGAGCGGCCCATATCCTTTTGCATGCTATTTCATTACTTTTTAACAAGTCACTAGAAACTAGCACCTTCCCGAAACTACTCAAGATGGCAAGGGTTACACCAATACATAAAGGTGGTGACCCTACAGACTTAAACAACTATAGGCCAATATCAAACTTACCATTGCTATCCAAAATCTTTGAGAAACTCATGCACAGGAGACTATATTCATTTATAACAACACAACATACTCAACCCCTGCCAATTTGGATTCAGGAAAAATAAAAGCACTAATGATGCAATCATAAAAATGCTAGATCTGCTTTACACAGCATTGGAAAATAAGGAATATCCACTAGGAATTTTTACTGACCTAAGAAAAGCTTTTGACACAGTAGACCACGACATCCTACTAATCAAACTTGACCATTACGGTATAAGAGGCCATGCGCTTGCTTATTTCAAATCTTACCTTACTAATAAGTATCAGTATGTCACCATTAAAGACACAGCATCAACAACACGGCCACTTGATACTGGAATTCCGCAGGGAAGTGTCCTTGGTCCCCTGCTCTTCCTCATATACATCAATGATCTTCCAAACGTATCCCAACACCTGAAACCCATTCTCTTTGCTGACGACACGACTTATGTCATCTCTCACCCTAATCTTGCCACCCTCAACCCCATTGTTAACGAGGAGCTGATCAAAATATCGACTTGGATGACAGCCAATAAACTTACGCTTAACACTGACAAAACCTACTATATTATGTTTGGTAGCAGAGCAGGAGATGCACAAATTAACATTAAGATCGACAACACTCTAATTACCAGACATAATGAGGGCAAATTCGTAGGCCTATACCTTGACAACAACCTGAATTTCAGCACCCATATCCAACACATAACCAAAAAAGTATCCAAAACGGTTGGGATCCTCTCTAAGATACGATACTACGTGCCGCAAAATGCCCTTCTCACACTATACCACTCACTTATTTATCCATACCTCACCTATGCTATTTGTGCTTGGGGATCAACTGCAGCAACACACCTAAAGCCAATAATAACCCAACAAAAAGCTGCAGTAAGAATAATCACTAAATCCCATCCCTGGCAACACACCCCCCCACTCTTCATAAATCTAAACTTACTCCCTGTTCAGTACATCCACACTTACTACTGTGCAATCTACATCTACAGGACCTTAAACTCCAATATCAACCTTGACCTAAAATGCTTTCTTGATAGTTGTGACAGAACCCACAGGCATAACACCAGACACAAACATCTCTACGACATTCCCCGTGTCCGACTAAACCTTTACAAAAATTCAATGTATGTCAAAGGCCCTAAAATCTGGAACACCCTACCTGAGAACTCTAGAACTGCAGACACATTCATCACCTTCAAAACTACCATTAGAAAACATCTTATCTCCCTGATACACCCCATCAACTAACTACACGAATACCACCTGGTGGTTCACACTTACACTCACTCACCCATTTGACCATAAACAGAAATATTAATCTTAATCTTAAAATAATGAATCCTATGATACTCCAATACTGAAACTATGTACTGTGCCAAAACAAAAGCATTCACATTGCTAAACTCACAAACTAGTATTTAGTCACTTAGCCATAATACCAACTTACCTCATAATTTGTAATATTTTAAAACAAAGAATTAAACTAAGTCTGCCCGAAATGCCTAGCCATGCTAGGCGTTCTAGTGATACACTCTGTAATCATTATTTAACTACATGTAAACCACACAACAACCAAATTCTGTAAATTCAACATTGTAATCTTTATAGAGAATAAACTTTGAATTGAATTAAAGTTATACCAAAGTTATATTCTACATTCTCCTTCTGGGTACTCTTCTTGGCTAACATATCAACTTTATCATGAAGGAGTAATCCAATGTGTGATGGGATCCATAGCAATTGTACATATTGAGAACTTTCAAAACAAGGGAAATACAGTGGACCCCCGGTTAACGATATTTTTTCACTCCAGAAGTATGTTCAGGTGCCAGTACTGACCGAATTTGTTCCCATAAGGAATATTGTGAAGTAGATTAGTCCATTTCAGACCCCCAAACATACACGTACAAACGCACTTACATAAATACACTTACATAATTGGTCGCATTCGGAGGTAATCGTTATGCGGGGGTCCACTGTAATGCCAATGGTGACACTCTTCAAATCACAAGTGCTCCCTCACTTAAAATATTGCTCAGTGCTGACGGCCCCGTTCAAAACAGGAGAAATATCAGAGCTGGAACAAATACAGAGATCGTTTACGGCTTGCACTGAGCCAGTAAAGCACCTAAACTACTGGGAACACCTTCAACTCTTGAACATGTACTCACTGGAGCGGAGGAGAGAGATACATGATAATATATACCTGGAAAGTACTCGAGGGCCTGGTCCCAAATCTGCACACTGCCATAACAACATACTTGAGTGAGTGATATGGGAGGAAGTGTAAAATAAACCCAGTGAGGAGCAGGAGTGTGGTGGGGACAATAAGGGAACACTTTATCAACATCTGGAGTCCCAGACTATTCAACATCTTACCAGAAGATATCAGAAACACAGCTGGGACAAGTGTAGAAGCTTTCAAGAGGAAACTGGACAAGTATCTTCACGAGGTGCGAGATCAACCAGGCTGTGATGGATATGTGGGGCAGCGGGCCTCCAGCAGCAACAGCCTGGTTGACCAGGCAAGCACCAGACAAGAGTAGAGAAACTCTCAAAACTCTTCAAAGGTATATCAAAGGTATGCACTTCTGGAAAGACAGTTAGGGCACATATAATGAATGTTTTTTTTTTGTGTCTGGGGGGGGGAGGCTTACTTTAATCTGAAAAATACAAATAATAATGTACAAGTACATGTATTCTCTTCTTTGGGGTCACCCTGCCTTGGTAGGAGAAAGTCATTGAGAAAAAAGTACATATAAATTAATTTTACCTGATACATATGCAAAGTCTCCCTTCTTGAAAACATCGTTTATAATCTTTTGTTGTGTTGCCTCTGCATCTACATATCCATCGAAATTACTGAATGAATTTTTCTTGATCATTCCAATGATTTCTCCAGGCTCACCTAAGGAAGCCAAATCATGTGCTAAGAACTTCTGTAGCTATGATGGGTTAACTTTTTTAAATTCTAGATACCTATTTCTGAGCATTAAAATAATGATAAAAAATTAAAACTTGATATATTGGTATTGCTCCCAAAACTGTCAAAGTGCAATGGCATAACAGGAGGCCATAACTATAAACTGCAATAAGGAATAAAAGCTACCTAGACTTTTTCTTTATATAAAAAAAAAGTGGTAGAACAATGGAATGCTTAACAAGTGCTATAACCACTGAAAAATTGAAAAACTTAAGGATACAGTAGATTAAATGCTGAAGACAAGATACATGAACTTTGTTTTGCTCTTGTAGCTAAAAAAAAATAAACATGCATACTGCCGATTACTACTATATAAAGATCATTAGTGCGTAACTTTTTTTTTTTATATCAAGTCGGCCGTCTCCCACCGAGGCAGGGTGACCCAAAAATGAAAGAAAATCCCCAAAAAGAAAATACTTTCATCATCATCATTCAACACTTCCACCTCACTCACACACAATCACTGTTTTTGCAGAGGTGCTCAGAACACAACAGCTTAGAAGCATATACCTATAAAGATACACAACATATCCCTCCAAACTGCTAATATCCCGAACCCCTCCTTTAAAGTGCAGGCATTGTACTTCCCATTTCCAGGACTCAAGTCCGGCTATATAAAAATAACCGGTTTCCCTGAATTTTTTTTTTTTTTTTCAACAAGTCGGCCGTCTCCCACCGAGGCAGGGTGACCCAAAAAAGAAAGAAAATCTCCAAAAAGAAAATACTTTCATCATCATTCAACACTTTCACCACACTCGCACATTATCACTGTTTTTGCAGAGGTGCTCAGAATACAACAGTTTAGAAGCATACACATATAAAGATACACAACATATCCCTCCAAACTGCCAATATCCCAAACCCCTCCTTTAAAGTGCAGGCATTGTACTTCCCATTTCCAGGACTCAAGTCCAACTACAGTATATGAAAATAACCGGTTTCCCTGAATCCCTTCATTAAATATTACCCTGCTCACACTCCAACAGATTGTCAGGTCCCAAATACCATTCGTCTCCATTCACTCCTAACACGCTCATGCACGCTTGCTGGAAGTCCAAGCCCCTCGCGTACAAAACCTTCTTTACCCCCTCCCTCCAACCTTTTCGAGGACGACCCCTACCCCGCCTTCCTTCCCCTACAGATTTATACGCTCTCCATGTCATTCTACTTTGATCCATTCTCTCTAAATGACCAAACCACCTCAACAACCCCTCTTCAGCCCTCTGACTAATACTTTTATTAACTCCACACCTTCTCCTAATTTCCACACTCCGAATTTTCTGCATAATATTTACACCACACATTGCCCTTAGACAGGACATCTCCACTGCCTCCAACCGCCTCCTCACTGCTGCATTCACAACCCAAGCTTCACACCCATATAAGAGTGTTGGTACTACTATACTTTCATACATTCCCTTCTTTGCCTCCATAGATAACGTTTTTTGTCTCCACAAATACCTCAATGCAGTGGGGGGAAATAAATGGGATTACTACTATACTTTCATACATTCCCTTCTTTGCCTCCATAGATAACGTTTTTTGTCTCCACAAATACCTCAATGCAGGATGTACTACTATACTTTCATACATTCCCTTCTTTGCCTCCATAGATAACGTTTTTTGTCTCCACAAATACCTCAATGCCCCTCATCAATTCTATGATTAACCTCATCCTTCATAAATCCATCCGGTGACACGTCAACTCCCAAATATCTGAAAACATTCACTTCTTCCATACTCCTCCTCCCCAATTTGATATCCAATTTTTCTTTATCTAAATCATTTGATACTCTCATCACCTTACTCTTTTCTATGTTCACTTTCAACTTTCTACCTTTACACACATACCTTTACATATTTATGTTAACTATTTTTGACATGTTAATGATGCCTAATCTAATAATCCCTACAAACCTCTCATGCAGAACAGTGCTATAGGTCAAGATAAAAATTATATTAATATAATGCATTTGCAGTTGTAGTTTAAAGCAATTGGTTGAGGCTTAAGTTTAGATGAACATTTAATTAGTGCCAAATCTGTTATATAAGACATCTAAATATTAAGAAGCATTGTTCTGAGAGTCAGTGTAGATTCCTGCTGAATATTTTTGTTAAAGCTGAGATAGAAACCCAGAATCATTACACAGTACTTCAGAAACCTAAGGTGCGTTTGCATTAAAGGTTAATTATACTAATTTAAGCACTGTTGAGATACTGATAAAAATAAACAGCACATAATATTGTAAATCTGTCAACATGGGTCTATGAAGCTTTATAACACAGTATCTACACTGTTTTGCACAGGCTTCTTTGTTCCTAACACAAGTGCCAATCATGAAACAGCTTAGGTCAGAATTAATATTAGGGTACCCTAAAAATTAAATGAAAGTCTCTAACTCTGTCATTAAAAGTATGTTCCCAAACTGCCATAATGAACTACAGAACTCAAAATATAGGACAGAAACTACATATTCACAAATTATGTGCATCAAATTCTAACCTAAATGGTGAAAATATTATTAATAAGCTTGGTCACAAACCTATAACAAACACCACCCTTCTATACAACATAAAAATATGATTGGTTCCCACAAATTGTCAACAAGAAAAATGTGAATTAACTAAGACTACTTTCCATAATGCCTGGTACTAAGGCATATGCACACCTAGCTTGATTAAAAATGACTAATTAGTCAAATTACTTACCAGGATACTCTGTTATCTAGTAACAACAGTGCATATTAAATTATACTAAAGGAATGTGCATTTTGTTTTTGAATCAAAAAATTTTTTTTTTTCAACAAGTCAGCTGTCTCCCACAGAGGCAGTGACTCAAAATGAAAGAAAATCCCCAAAAAGAAAATATTTTCACCATCATTCAACACTTTCACCTCACTCACACATAATCAATGTCTTTGCAGAGGCACCCAGATGCAACAGTTTAGAAGCATATATAAAAAAAGAGCAGAGTATATGAAGAGTAAAAGAAAGGTGAAGAGAGTGGTGAGAGAGTGCAAAAGGAGAGCAGATGACAGAGTGGGAGAGGCACTGTCAAGAAATTTTAATGAAAATAAGAAAAAATTTTGGAGTGAGTTAAACAAATTAAGAAAGCCTAGGGAAAGTATGGATTTGTCAGTTAAAAACAGAGTAGGGGAATTAGTAGATGGGGAAAGGGAGGCATTAGGTAGATGGCGAGAATATTTTGAGGAACTTTTAAATGTTGAGGAAGAAAGGGAGGCGGTAATTTCATGCACTGGCCAGGGAGGTATACCATCTTTTAGGAGTGAAGAAGAGCAGAATGTAAGTGTGGTGGAGGTACGTGAGGCATTACGTAGAATGAAAGGGGGTAAAGCAGCTGGAACTGATGGGATCATGACAGAAATGTTAAAAGCAGGGGGGGATATAGTGTTGGAGTGGTTGGTACTTTTGTTTAATAAATGTATGAAAGAGGGGAAGGTACCTAGGGATTGGCGGAGAGCATGTATAGTCCCTTTATATAAAGGGAAAGGGGACAAAAGAGAATGTAAAAATTATAGAGGAATAAGTTTACTGAGTATACCAGGAAAAGTTTGGCAGTTTGGAGGGATATGTTGTGTATCTTTATATGTTTATGCTTCTAGACTGTTGTATTCTGAGCACCTCTGCAAAAACAGTGATAATGTGCGAGTGTGGTGAAAGTGTTGAATGATGATGAAAGTATTTTCTTTTTGGGGATTTTCTTTCTTTTTTGGGTCACCCTGCCCCGGTGGGAGACGGCCGACTTGTTGAAAAAAAAAAAAAAAAAAAAACCAGGAAAAGTATACGGTAGGGTTATAATTGAAAGAATTAGAGGTAAGACAGAATGTAGGATTGCAGATGAGCAGGGAGGCTTCAGAGTGGGTAGGGGATATGTAGATCAAGTGTTTACATTGAAGCATATATGTGAACAGTATTTAGATAAAGGTAGGGAAGTTTTTATTGCATTTATGGATTTAGAAAAGGCATATGATAGAGTGGATAGAGGAGCAATGTGGCAAATGTTGCAAGTATGTGGAATAGGTGGTAAGTTACTAAATGCTGTTAAGGGTTTTTATGAGGATAGTGAGGCTCAGGTTAGGGTGTGTAGAAGAGAGGGAAAATACTTCCCGGTAAAAGTAGGTCTTAGACAGGGATGTGTAATGTCACCATGGTTGTTTAATATATTTATAGATGGGGTTGTAAAAGAAGTAAATGCTAGGGTGTTCGGAAGAGGGGTGGGGTTAAAATATGGGGAATCAAATTCAAAATGGGAATTGACACAGTTACTTTTTGCTGATGATACTGTGCTTATGGGAGATTCTAAAGAAAAATTGCAAAGGTTAGTGGATGAGTTTGAGAATGTGTGTAAAGGTAGAAAGTTGAAAGTGAACATAGAAAAGAGTAAGGTGATGAGGGTATCAAATGATTTAGATAAAGAAAAATTGGATATCAAATTGGGGAGGAGGAGTATGGAAGAAGTGAATGTTTTTAGATACTTGGGAGTTGACGTGTCGGCGGATGGATTTATGAAGGATGAGGTTAATCATAGAATTGATGAGGGAAAAAAGGTGAGTGGTGCGTTGAGGTATATGTGGAGTCAAAAAACGTTATCTATGGAGGCTAAGAAGGGAATGTATGAAAGTATAGTAGTACCAACACTCTTATATGGATGTGAAGCTTGGGTGGTAAATGCAGCAGCGAGGAGACGGTTGGAGGCAGTGGAGATGTCCTGTCTAAGGGCAATGTGTGGTGTAAATATTATGCAGAAAATTCGAAGTGTGGAAATTAGGAGAAGGTGTGGAGTTAATAAAAGCATTAGTCAGAGGGCAGAAGAGGGGTTGTTGAGGTGGTTTGGTCATTTAGAGAGAATGGATCAAAGTAGAATGACATGGAAAGCATATAAATCTATAGGGGAAGGAAGGAGGGGTAGGGGTCGTCCTCGAAAGGGTTGGAAAGAGGGGGTAAAGGAGGTTTTGTGGGCGAGGGGCTTGGACTTCCAGCAAGCGTGCATGAGCGTGTTAGATAGGAGTGAATGGAGACGAATGATACTTGGGACCTGACGATCTGTTAGAGTGTGAGCAGGGTAATATTTAGTGAAGGGATTCAGGGAAACCGGTTATTTTCATATAGTCGGACTTGAGTCCTGGAAATGGGAAGTACAATGCCTGCACTTTAAAGGAGGGGTTTGGGATATTGGCAGTTTGGAGGGATATGTTGTGTATCTTTATACGTATATGCTTCTAAACTGTTGTATTCTGAGCACCTGTGCAAAAACAGTGATAATGTGTGAGTGTGGTGGAAGTGTTGAATGATGATGAAAGTATTTTCTTTTTGGGGATTTTCTTTCTTTTTTTGGGTCACCCTGCCTCGGTGGGAGACAGCCGACTTGTTAAAAAAAAAAAAAAAAAGATATATATAACATACCCCTCCAAACTGTCAATATCCCAAACCCCTCCTTTAAAGTGCAGGCATTGTACTTTCCCAAATTCCTAAAATGTATATTAGTGTTAATGCTTAAGGTTCGAATCTATCAACTCCGAGAAGGGAAATGCAAGTGTGTATGTGTACCCGGCAATATACCGGGCAAAATGATGATCTATTATCATCTGGAAATAGAATGGTAAAAAATCTGAAGGCAGCAAAACAATACTGTAGTCTTCAAACTGGAATGATGATGATGATAATACTAGTAATAACAGAATAATAGCAATAAAAACATTACTATTTATAACAGAAAAGATAAATTAACAGAGGCATATAAATCTGGAGTGACTGGAAAGAGTAGATGACATTCCAGTAAGAGTTAGGAGAGGATGAAAGAAGTTTTGAGTGGATGGGGCCTGAGCATCCAGCAGACATGTGTAAGCATGTCAGAAAGAAATGAATGAAGACAAATGGATTTTAATGGATGTGTTGCTAGTGTGAGCAAGGTATAAAGAATTCAGGAAAATCGGTTAGCCAGACTTGATTCCTGGAGGTTGGAAGGGTGTGCCTGCACTTTGAAGGGTAGGTCGAGTTGCTGCAGTTGAAGGGCAATCCGAGTTGTGATATCAGCATACCCCTGGCAAGGCATTGAATGAATGAAAAATCATCAATGTGTGGGAGATGGCCACTGGGGTAAAAAAAAAAAAATAATAATGGTAAAAATAATACAATTTTATAAATATTATGTAGAGAATTTGTAGTGTGGAAATTAGGTGATGTGGAGTTACTAGAAGTATTATTCAGAGAGCTGAGGAGAGGTTGTTGAGGTGGTTTGGTCATTTAGAAAGGATGGAGGAAAATAGGAGGATTTGGAGGGTGTATAAATCTGTATTGGAGGGGAGGATGGGTAGGGTTTGTCCTAGGAAAGGATGGAAGGAGGGTCGGGGGTTAAAGAGGTTTTGTGTGTAAGGGGCTTGGACATAAAGAAGGCATGTGTGAGCATGTTAGATAAGAGTGAATGGAGAAGAATAGTTTTGGGACCTAATGAGCTGTTGGAGTGTGAGCAGGGTAATATTTTGTGAAGAGATTCAGGGAAACCTGTTAGCCAGACTTGAGTCCTGGAGATTGGAAGTACAATGACTGCACTTTTAAAGGTTTAGGATATTTGCTGTTTAGAGTGACATCTAAACTGTCGTATCTGTGTGCATCTGTAAAGGCAGTGACGGTATCAATGATGGTGAAAGTGTATTTTTTTTTTTATGGGTCACCCTGCCTCGGTGAGAGATGGCTAGCGTGTTAAAAAAATAATAACAATGAAAATAATAATGAAAATATCAATAATAATAGTGAAAATAATAATAATAAAACAAATTAATAAAAACCGTTTTCTTAAAATTATTACTTTTATACTACAGAACCTCTAATACAACAAGTTAATACTAATTAAATACAGTAATTCTGTTAAAATTCCATGATACCTGGTTTACACTTGATGCACATTCCATCGACTCCTCTGACAATTTCTTTGGTCTTGTTATCAATCTTGAGGAGAGCTACTGGGTATATTTTAGGTGCCGTCAATAGCAGAAAACCAACAGCTCCAGTGTGGCCTTCCATGTTTACTGTTGAAGAAGTTACATACTGTACATAACTTTTCCATTTCATATGATAAATGATAAACTTTGTTTCTACAAAACATGGTTTACACTTGATCCCAAAAAGGCAACACTAATGACATACTTTATAGAAATCACCTGGTTATTCAGAGCATTTCGAGCTGCCTTAAAATAAACTTATAACTGCAGTATAACCAGAATTTTTGTAAACAATCGGTTGGAAGTTTCAGTAAAATAATTTGCTTTAATGTTTGTGGAAGTTATTACAAATGTTGGTCAAATACAAATGCAACTACTGATCAAAATTTCAGTACTACTCCACAGGACATGCAATAAACTGAAGGCCCAGAAAATGCATAGCATCTTGAGCAAAACTTAGCCTATACTAAACTTAAAATTTACTCAACTAATTTAAAATAAAAATCACAAAAAAAATCCTTGTCAAATTTAGCAGTGTGAGTGGGAGTAGTTACTTGACTTACAATACAAAATATAATGAGATAGTAAATGCCTATCTACTAATACATGGGAGTTGATGAAAAGTTGGAACAACAGGGACAGAATTAGATGAAAACAGGCTTTTTTTTGACACACTGTAAATTTTTTTTGTCAAGATAGCATTAACGTTAGGAGGTGCTTTGCTTTTTAACAGTAGCCAAAATGGTTGGGATCCTCTCTAAGATACATTACTACGTACCACAATCTGCCCTGCTCACACTATACTATTCACTTATCTATCCCTACCTCACATATGCCATTTGTGCTTGGGGATCGACAAAGCAACCTACCTAAAGCCAATAATAACCAGACAAAAAGCCTCAGTAAGAATTACTGTATCATGCAATCCAATACTAGGCAACACACACCCCCCCTCTTCAAAGACCTAAACTTAATCACTGTGCAGAATATCCACACTTACTACTGTGCAACCTATATTTACAGAACCATAAATTCCAATATTAACCCTGAACTAAAACGCTTTCTTGATAGTTGTGACAGGGCTCATAAGCACAATACCAGACATGAAAATCTCTACGACATTCCCCGTGTCCAGCTAAATCTATACAAAAATTCATTGTATGTAAAAGGGCCTAAAATCTGGAACTCCTTGCCTGAAAACTCTAGAACTGCAGACTCAACCACCATTTTCAAAACTACTGTTAAAAAACACTGTCAGCTAAGTACATGAAAACCACCTATACACTGGTACCTCGAATTTTGGCCATACGTAATTCGTTCCTGGAGTTTACCTGGAGAGAGTTCCGGGGGTCAACGCCCCCGCAGCCCGGTCTGTGACCAGGCCTCCTGGTGGATCAGAGCCTGATCAACCAGGCTGTTGCTGCTGGCTGCACGCAAACCAACGTACGAGCCACAGCCCGGCTGATCAGGAACTGACTTTAGGTGCTTGTCCAGTGCCAGCTTGAAGACTGCCAGGGGTCTGTTGGTAATCCCCCTTATGTGTGCTGGGAGGCAGTTGAACAGTCTCGGGCCCCTGACACTTATTGTATGGTCTCTTAACGTGCTAGTGACACCCCTGCTTTTCATTGGGGGGATGGTGCATCGTCTGCCAAGTCTTTTGCTTTCGTAGTGAGTGATTTTCGTGTGCAAGTTCTGTACTAGTCCCTCTAGGATTTTCCAGGTGTATATAATCATGTATCTCTCCCTCCTGCGTTCCAGGGAATACAGGTTTAGGAACCTCAAGCGCTCCCAGTAATTGAGGTGTTTTATCTCCGTTATGCGCGCCGTGAAAGTTCTCTGTACATTTTCTAGGTCGGCAATTTCACCTGCCTTGAAAGGTGCTGCTAGTGTGCAGCAATACTCCAGCCTAGATAGAACAAGTGACCTGAAGAGTGTCATCATGGGCTTAGCCTCCCTAGTTTTGAAGGTTCTCATTATCCATTCTGTCATTTTTCTAGCAGATGCGATTGATACAATGTTATGGTCCTTGAAGGTGAGATCCTCCGACATGATCACTCCCAGGTCTTTGACGTTGGTGTATCGCTCTATTTTGTGGCCAGAATTTGTTTTGTACTCTGATAAAGATTTAATTTCCTCATGTTTACCATATCTGAGTAATTGAAATTTCTCATCATTGAACTTCATATTGTTTTCTGCAGCCCACTGAAAGATTTGGTTGATGTCCGCCTGGAGCCTTGCAGTGTCTGCAATGGAAGACACTGTCATGCAGATTCAGGTGTCATCTGCAAAGGAAGACACGGTGCTGTGGCTGACATCCTTGTCTATGTCGGATATGAGGATGAGGAACAAGATGGGAGCGAGTACTGTGCCTTGTGGAACAGAGCTTTTCACCGTAGCTGCCTCGGACTTTACTCTGTTGACGACTACTCTCTGTGTTCTGTTAGTGAGGAAATTATAGATCCATCGACCGACTTTTCCTGTTATTCCTTTAGCACGCATTTTGTGCGCTATTACGCCATGGTCACACTTGTCGAAGGCTTTTGCAAAGTCTGTATATATTACATCTGCATTCTTTTTGTCTTCTAGTGCATTTAGGACCTTGTCATAGTGATCCAATAGTTGAGACAGACAGGAGCGACCTGTTCTAAACCCATGTTGCCCAGGGTTGTGTAACTGATGGGATTCTAGATGGGTGGTGATCTTGCTTCTTAGGACCCTTTCAAAGATTTTTATGATATGGGATGTTAGTGCTATTGGTCTGTAGTTCTTTGCTGTTGCTTTACTGACCCCTTTGTAGAGTGGGGCTATGTCTGTTGTTTTTAGTAACTGTGGGACGACCCCCGTGTCCATGCTTCCTCTCCATAGGATGGAAAAGGCTTGTGATAGGGGCTTCTTGCAGTTCTTGATGAACACAGAGTTCCATGAGTCTGGCCCTGGGGCAGAGTGCATGGGCATGTCATTTATCGCCTGTTCGAAGTCATTTGGCGTCAGGATAACATCGGATAGGCTTGTGTTAATCAAATTTTGTGGCTCTCTCATAAAAAATTCATTTTGATCTTCGACTCTCAGTCTGGTTAGCGGCTTGCTAAAAACTGAGTCATATCGGGACTTGAGTAGCTCACTCATTTCCTTGCTGTCATCTGTGTAGGACCCATCTTGTTTAAGTAAGGGCCCAATACTGGATGTTGTTCTCGATTTTGATTTGGCATAGGAGAAGAAATACTTTGGGTTTCTTTCGATTTCATTTATGGCTTTTAGTTCTTCCCGCGATTCCTGACTCCTAAAGGATTCTTTTAGCTTAAGTTCGATGCTTGCTATTTCTCTGACCAGTGTCTCCCTACGCATTTCAGATATATTGACCTCTTTTAGCCGCTCTGTTATTCTTTTCCGTCGCCTGTAAAGGGAGCGCCTGTCTCTTTCTATTTTACATCTACTCCTCCTTTTCCTTAGAGGAATAAGCCTTGTGCATACATCGAGTGCCACCGAGTTAATCTGTTCTAGGCATAAGTTGGGGTCTGTGTTGCTTAGTATATCTTCCCAGCTTATATCTGTTAGGACTTGGTTTACTTGGTCCCACTTTATGTTTTTGTTATTGAAGTTGAATTTGGTGAATGCTCCCTCGTGACTAGTCTCATTATGTCGGTCTGGGGCTCCACGCATACATGTCTGAACCTCAATTATGTTGTGATCTGAGTATATTGTTTTTGATATGGTGACATTTCTTATCAGATCATCATTGTTAGTGAAGATGAGGTCTAGTGTATTCTCCAGTCTAGTAGGCTCTATTATTTGCTGGTTTAAATTGAATTTTGTGCAGAGATTTAAAAGCTCGTGTGAGTGTGAGTTTTCATCAGAGCTGTCTCCTGGTGTTATTACTGCAACAATATTATTTGCTATATTCCTCCATTTTAGGTGCCTTAAGTTGAAATCCCCCAGGAGCAAGATGTTGGGTGCAGGAGCTGGAAGATTTTCCAGACAGTGGTCAATTGGAATTGCTGGGATGTTGCATCCGGAGGCTTGTAGACTACCACAATGACTAGGTTTTGGTTCTCGACCTTTACTGCTAAAACTTCCACTACATCATTTGAGGCATTAAGCAGTTCTGTGCAAACAAGTGACTCTGCAATGTACAGGCCAACCCCCCCTTTTTGCCTGTTCACTCTGTCACATCTGTATAGGTTGTAACCTGAGATCCATATTTCGTTGTCCAAGTGATCCTTTATGTGGGTCTCAGTGAAAGCCGCGAACATTGCCTTTGCCTCTGCAAGCAGTCCACGGATGAAAGGTATTTTGTTGTTTGTTCCTGGCTTTAGACCCTGTATATTTGCAAAGAAGAATGTTATCGGACTGGTGGTATTGTTGGTACTGGGGGGGGGATTTTTTTTCCGGCATTAGTATCTGTATCTGTTGGTTTGGAGTGGAGGCCATCGACTGTGGTTCCACTCCAGGAATGACTGGATTTGGTGTACGATTTCTACCATTTCCTGCCAGTTTTTTTTCCTTCCTGGGACTAAAAAACCTCTCCCTCTTGAGTGGCTGTGGCTACCCAGGTTTTCCCATGGCCTGGATGTTTTGTATCTTTTTGTCCCCTTTAGATGGTATGCCTGGCAATTTAAGTTATAGCACAGTCTTTCCTGTACTGAAGAGGTACACAGTTCAGGGTGAAAAAGCTTACAGGAAGGGAGTTTGCATTTTCCTGTTGCCATATGGGCATGGCATTTTCTAGGGTGGTCATAGTTGCACATCCCATCTGTTTTTCCAGATTTCCCATGCCAGCAGATACCAAGTGCAGAGTATGTGCACAGGCTTGGTTTCCGTTTGCCTTGGGTTTCTGTGACTTTATTCCCTGTTGGTGCATGTTTACCTGTCTTACTTCTATCCTCCCTAGCACCAACAATGGAGCTCCCACCAGTTGTTCTTGGTAATATATCCTCACTATTGCTAGTGGAGTCCTCTTGTTTGCTATTTCCTGCAGTATTTCTAGTTTGCAATATTGGTTTTATCTTATCTTTGACTACACTTGTTTCCCTACTATGGCTCCTGTCCCCTATGAGGTCATTTATATGTATTCCTTCCTGCGTATAATTCCCGACTACCTGGACAAAATCTCCAGCTTCACCATTACTGTCTCCCAGGACAGCATCTCCAGCTTCACCATTACTGTCTCCCAGGACAGCATCTCCAGCTTCACCATTACTGTCTCCCAGGACAGCATCTCCAGCTTCACCATTACTGTCTCCCAGGACAGCACCTCCAGCTTCACCATTACTGTCTCCCAGGACAGCACCTCCAGCTTCACCATTACTGTCTCCCAGGACAGCACCTCCAGCTTCACCATTACTCTCTCCCAGGACAGCACCTCCAGCTTCACCATTACTCTCTCCCAGGACAGCACTATCAGCCCCACATTTACTGACTACCAGGAGCTGTTACCGAACGAATTTGTTCCCATAAGGAATAATGTAAATTAGATTAGTCCATTTTAGACCCCCAAAAACACACTTACAAAAGCACTTACAAAAATATATTTACATAATTGTTCAAGTTGGGAGCTGTTCGAAATTTGAGGTACCACCGCACTATTACTCATATCATGCACACATCCAAAACAAAATAGACTTACTCTCGATATCTGTGATTCACCCTAATTTACATTTACACTCACCCAAATGACCATAAAAATAAAATTCCGAATATAACTATTACCTCATAAATCTTAAGCAATATAGGAGCTTTAATAGAAAATATGTATCATGCCAAGACAAAACCATTCTCATTACTAAATTTACAAATTGTAATATAGAGTAAGAATTAACATTAGTCTGCCAGAAATGCCTAGGCATGCTAGTGGCCTTCTTTGTAATTTCTATTTTATAATATGTAAACCACAAATTGTAATAAAAAAAAAAAAAAAAAAAAAAAAAAAAAAAAAAGGTAAACCCCACATTGTAATCTTTACAGAGAGATAAACATTTCAATTTCAAGTGGTTGGTAGATAGAGAACCTTAGAAATGCTCCGGTAGAGTTACAGATTTTAGAGCCATTGATGCAAAATGAGTTTTTACACAGATTGAGTTGGACATAAGAAATATTAGAGATATTTTTGTGATGAATTATGTCTATAGATTCTGTTGCAGCTATCATGGAAGTTTCAGAGCAGGGTTTATATTAGAACTGATTGTTCTGTACAATGCATGCAATTTAAAGGAGGGGTTTGGGATATTGGTTGTTAGGAATGACATCTAAATTGTCATATCTGAGTGCCTCTGCAAAGACAGTGATTAAGTATGAATGATGGTGAAAGTGTTGAACAATGATGAAAGTTTTTCCATTCTTTCTGGATGTCCCTCCAAACAGCCAATACCCCAAACCCCTCCTTTAAGGTGCAGGCATTGTACTTCCCACTTGGAGGACCTAAGTCTGGCTAACCAGTTTCCCTGAATCACTTCACAAAATATTACCCTGTTCACACTCCAGTAGAATGTACAGTAGTATGAGTGAATATTATGTACACTGATTAAGTTTTATACACAAATAAGTTGCACATAGGAATCTGAAACTTTGTGATGATGTTTCAGTCTGACTTGGATCATTAACTAGTCACAGAGAGAAGCATAAAGGGAAGGAAGCCAGCATACTGTGGATACAAGGGGGAGGTAGGGGACAGGTGGGGAAGAATGGTAGTAGGAAGTATGGAGAAAGTGCATGTGTTCAGATATTATGGAGTAGACTTGTCATGGATCTGAAAGATAAGGTGAAACATAAAATTGACAAGGCATCTGTAGAGACAAAGAACAATTATCCATGGAGCCAAAAAGGGGAATGTATCAGAGTACAGTGCTACTAAGACTTGTATAAGAGTGTGAAGCATGGGTCTTAAACATTGCAGTGAGGAGGAGGTTGGCGACAGCAGAAATGTCATGTCTGAAGGCAATGCATTGTCTGAATATTATACAGAAAATTAGTAGTTTGGAAATTAAAAGGAGGTACGGGGTTACTAAAAGTATTATCCAGAGAATTGAGGTGGTTTGGACATTTAGAGGATGAAGCAAAATAGGATGACTTGGAGGATGTAAAAATCTTTAATGAGGGGAAGGTGGGTTAGAGGTCATCCAAAGAAAGGTTGGAGTGACAGGGGTAAAGGAGGGTTTATATGCAAGATGTTTGGATGTTCAACAAGTGTGTGTGTGTGTGTTAGATAGGAGTGAATGGAGACGAATGGTTATTGGGACCAGATGAGCTGTTAGTGTGTGAGCAGGGTAATATTTTGTGAAGGAATTAAGGGAAACCAGTTAGCTGGACTTGAGTCCTGGAGGTGAGCAGTACAATGTCTGCACTTTAAAGGAGAATTCTGGGATATTGGCTGTTTGGAGTTACATCTAGACTGTTGCAACTGAGTACCTCTGCAAAGACAGTGATTATGTTTGAATGATGGTGAAAGTGTTGTTGAATGATGTGAGTGTTTTTTTTTTTTTTTGAGGGGGTCACCCTGCCTTGGTGGAAGAAGGCCGATATGTTAAAAAAAATAATCACAGGGAAGCATTAAACATGTAGGAGTCATACACTGTTTGGGAAATGGCCATTAATCAAGTTTCATCAAAGGATATAGTACTGTATATACTGTACATTAAAAAATCAAACTGATAGTGGTTGATAACAAGTGTTCACTCTCTGTTTGACTGTCAAGGTCCAGCAAGAAATTTCCTATTTTTAATTCCCTTGTCTACCTTATTATATTGTGATGAACTTATTTGAATTACAGTAGATAAAATTCATGATAGACAACAAATCTCCACCAACTGCAGTGCTACCACATTCATGCAAATTTCCTTTCAATTTTTTTTTTAACACGTCAGCCATTTCCCACCGAGGCAGGGTGACCCAAAAAGAAAGAAAAACCTATAAAGAAGAAAAAACTTTCATCATCATTCAACACTTTCATCATCACTCACTCATAATTACTGTCTTTGAAGAAGCACTCAGATACAACAGTTTAGATGTCCCTCCAAACTGCCAATATCCCAAACCCCTCTTTTAAAGTGCAGGTACTGTACATCCCATTTCCAGGACTCTAAGTCCAGCTAACTAGTGTCCCTGAAAAAACACTGCAAAGTCGCTGTTTTAATCGAAAATCACGGTCTCAGTTTTTTCTCATTATACACTGTGTGCTGCAGGATTTGTTTTATGTGGTGTACACATACCACATAGATGTATTCTCTCATATCTAGGCCCAAATTTACCACTCACAGCTTATCAGAGTGAGCTGAGCTCATGGCGTAGATCTACGGTTTGGACCCTGAACGTAAAGCCATAGATCTACAGCACGGACCCTGAAAGGGTTAATACATGTGATAACATTACTGACTGTAGCACATGCAGTATTTTGGATGAAACTAAAGGTACTGACATAGAAATTTTGTACAAAACCAGAAATAATAACAGTTAATTTTAAGTCAAATCTGCTTGTACTCGCCTAATTGTGGTTGCAGGAGTTGATTCATCGCTTCTGGCCCCGCTTCTTCACTGGTCACTACTGGGTCAGTCACTCCCTCTCTGCTCCGTGAGCTTATCATACTTCTTCTTAAAGCTATGTATGGATCCTGCCTCCACTAAATCACTTTCCAGACTATTCCACTTCGTGACAATTCTGTGACTGAAGAAATACACTGGAACCTCGGTTTTCACAATTAATTCGTTCCAGAAAGGCTGACGAAAACCGAATTGTACGAAAACTGAAGCAATATTTCCCATAAGAAATAATGTAAATCCAATTAATCCGTTCCAGACACCCAAAAATATTAACAAAAAAAAAATGCATTTTATAGAGAGTAACCAGTTTTACATACAGAAAACAATGAGAAATAAATATAAATGACAAATGAAATGGATAAATGAACATTTAACATCACTTTTACCTTTATTGAAGACTCTTGTTAGCGTATGGAAGACAGCGGAGGGGAGAGGAAGTTGGAGAGGTTAGTGTTTGGAAGGGGAATCCCCTTCCATAAGGACTTCAGGTATTAATTAAGGCCCTATCCCGGGTTACTTCCCTTCTTTGTCTTTTACTGCCGAGATCGGCCACATGTACGCCACTTTTGTACTTTGCTACGAGTTCTTACTTGAATATCGTGTTTCTCACCTTCTTTATCAAAGGGCTGCCACTTGGAACTCTCTTTGGCCCCATAATGGCTTATTTAGGAGTCCCACTCAATAAACAATGGATTACATGTATTACGAAATGTTTCAGATGAACACTCAGGGTAATGCTCACTCAACTAGAAACAAAACCAGACTGACTCAGAACGCGTGGAATGCTTTGTGTGGGTGCAATCAGGCGGACATGTTTGGTATGGTATACCATTGTCAACTCTTTGAAAACTGAGTGGATGTACAAAAACTGGGACAAAATTTCAATGAAAAGTCATCAAAAACCAAATCCTACGAAAACCAGGGTATGTGAAAACCAAGATTCCACTGTACGTGTACTTCCTATCATCCCTGCGACTCAAACGAGTCTTCGGCTTCCAATTGTGACAATTGTCCCAACTCTGAAACATCTTGTTCCTGTCCACCTTGTCAATTCCTCTCAGAATTTTATATGTTATCACGTCCCTCCTGTCCCTCCTGTTGATAAGTTACATTTATGTACTTAACAAGGCAACTACAGTGGTACCTCAAATTTTGGCCATAATTCATTCCAGAAGGCTGTTTGAGTGCCGTTACCAAATGAATTTGTTCCCATAAGGAATAATGTAAATTAGATTAGTCTGTTTCAGACCCCCAAAAATACACTTACAAAAATACACTTACATAACTATTTGAGTTGGGAGCTGTTCGAAATTCGAAGTACCACTGTACTTCAAAAAAATTTTTCTTTTTTTTCAACAAGTCAGCAGTCTCCCACCGAGGCAGGGTGACCCAAAAAGAAAGAAAATCCCCAAAAAGAAAATACTTCCATCATCATTCAACACTTCCGCCTCACTCACACATAATCACTGTTTTTGCAGAGGTGCCCAGAATACAACAGTTTAGAAGTATATACGTATAAAAATACACAATAAATCCCTCCAAGCTGCCAATATCTCAAACCCCTCCTTTAGAGTGCAGGCATTGTACTTCCCATTTCCAAGACTCAAGTCCAGTTATATAAAATAACCGGTTTCACTGAATCCCTTCACTAAATATTACCCTGCTCACACTCCAACAGCTAATCAGGTCCCAAATACCATTTGTCTCCATTCACTCCTATCTAACACGCTCACGCACGCTTGTTGGAAGTCCAAACCCCTCGCCCACACCTCCTTTACCCTCTCCCTCCAACCTTTTCGAGGACGACCCCTACCCCGCCTTCCTTCCCCATATTTATACGCTCTCCATGTCATTCAACTTTGATCCATTCTCTCTAAATGACCAAACCACCTCAACAAACCCTCTTCAGCCCTCTGACTAATACTTTTATTAACTCCACACCTCCTAATTTCCACACTCCGAATTTTCTGCGTAATATTTACACCACACATTGCCCTTAGACAGGACATCTCCACTGGCTCCAACTGCCTCCTCGTTGCAGCATTTACAACCCAAGCTTCATACCCATATAAGAGTGTTGGTACTACTATACTTTCATACATTCCCTTCTTTGCCTCGCTAGATAACATTTTTTGCCTCCACATATACCTCAATGCACCACTCACCTTTTTTCCTTCATCAATTCTATGATTAACCTCATCCTTCATAAATCCATCCGCCGACACGTCAACTCCCAAATATCTGAAAACATTCACTTCTTCCATGCTCCTCCTCCCCAATTTGATATCCAATTTTTCTTTATCTAAATCATTTGATACTCTCATCACCTTACTCTTTTCTATGTTCACTTTCAACTTTCTACCTTTACACACACTCCCAAATTCGTCCACTAACCTTTGCAATTTTTCTTTAGAATCTCCCCTAAGCACAGTATCATCAGCAAAATGCAACTGTGTCACTTCCCATTTTGTATTTAATTCCCCATAATTTAATCCCACCCCTCTCCCGAACACCCTAGCATTTACTTCTTTTACAACCCCATCTATAAATATATTAAACAACCATGGTGACATTACACATCTCTGTCTAAGATCTACTTTTACCGGGAAATAGTCTCCCTCACTTATACACACCCTAACCTGAGCCTCACTATCCTCATAAAAACTCTTTACAGCATTTAGTAACTTACCACCTATTCCATATACAGTGGACCCCCGGTTAACGAACTTTTTTCATTCCAGTAGTATGTTCAGGTGCCAGTACTGACCGAATTTTTTCCCATAAGGAATATTGTGAAGTAGATTAGTCCATTTCAGACCCCCAAACATACACGTACAAACGCACTTACATAAATACACTTACATAATTGGTCGCATTTGGAGGTGATCGTTAAGCGGGGGTCCACTGTACTTGCAACATCTGCCATATTGCTTCCCTATCCACTCTATCATATGCCTTTTCTAAATCCATAAATGCAATAAAAACTTCCCTACCTTTATCTAAATACTGCTCACATATATACTTCAATGTAAACACTTGATCTACACATCCCCTACCCACTCTAAAACCTCCTTGCTCATCCACAATTCTACATTCTGTCTTACCTCTAATTCTTTCAATAATAACCCTACCGTACACTTTTCCTGGTATACTCAGTAAACTTATTCCTCTATAATTTTTACCTGGTATACTCATTAAACTTATTCCTCTATAATTTTTACAATCTCTTTTGTCCCCCTTTCCTTTATATAAAGGGACTATACATGCTCTCCACCAATCCTTACGTACCTTCCCCTCTTTCATACATTTATTAAACAAAACTACCAACCATTCCAACACTATGTCCCCCCCTGCTTTTAACATTTCTGTCATGATCCCGTCAGTTCTAGCTGCTTTACCCTCTTTCATTCTACATAATGCCTCACGCACCTCCCCCACACTCACATCCTGCTCTTCAAATATAATCAAATAATCTACAATAGCTTATAATACATGACTGACTTACTTAAATTGGCATTGCCTTCTGTGGAGCCATAAAACTCACAAATCTTGGGTATCTGAAATCTATTCTTGAAATCATTCCATATGTGATGACGTAGCCCATTGCCAAACATTACACGTATCTGATGGACATGTCTTGGAATTATTATAATTATACATATAAAAATACAAATACAAAATTTATTTCTTCACAAGGGTTACAATGTGTGACTACATTTTATAATTTGTTAAGTACAAAGAAACCCACCATCATGCCAGGGCACTTCAGGCAGACTAATTTTGGTATGAGTAAGACTGATATGAATATTTAGAAAGAAAAACTAAAACAAATTGAATGATGAAAATAGATGTGTTGTTAAAATATGAGAAAGTTAACATTTATGAAGGAATTTAGGGAAACCAGTTAGCCAGACTTGAGTCCTGGAGGTGGAAAGGGCATTGCCTGCATCCTGAATGAGGGGTGGGAATGTTGCAGTTGGAATGTAATCTGAATTGTGGTGTCAGCACACTTCTGGCACAATAGTGACTGAATGAATGATGCAAGTGGAGGTCATTTTGAGAGCTGTTTGTTGGTGCACAGCTTGAATATAAAAAATATGAACCCTTAACCCCTGAACATATAATGAGTACAGTACAGTTTACCTTGTGCTTAGTATCCTCTGGCTTCTTTGGTTGATTAACCAGGTAACGGCACATCTCTCCAATGTATTGTCCAGCCTGAGAATAAGAGTGAATATATCTGAATTGATGAGAGGAAAAAGGTGAGTGGTGCACTGAGGAGTCTGTGGAGACAAAAAATGTTATCCATGGAAGCAAAGAGGGGGGAATGTATGAGAGTATAGTTACACCAATACTCTTATATAGGTGTGAAGCATGGGTGGTGAATGTTGCTACAAAAGGCTGGAAGCAGTAGAGAGGGCATAATGCAGAGAATCTGTAGTTTGGAAATTAGGTGTTGGATTACTAAAAAAGTACTGTCCAGAGGGCTGAGGAGGGATTGTTGAGGTAGTTCGGACATTTAGAGAGAAGTACTATTTGATTATTTAGAAAGTTGAAAACTAACATAGATAACAATAAAGTGATGATGGTATCAAATGATTTAGATAAAGAAAAACTGGATATCATATTGGAGGGAAGGAGCGTGGAAGAAGTGAACGTTTTTAGATATTTGGGAGCTGACTTGTCAGTGGATGGGTTTATAAAAGATGAAGTTAACCACATAATTGATGAAGGAAAAAAGGTGAGTGGTGCATTGAGGTATCTATGGAGACAAAAAATGTTATCCATGGAGGCAAAGAAGGGAATGTACGAGAGAATAGTAGTACCAACACTCTTATATGGGTGTAAAGCATGGGTTGTAAATGCTGCAGCGAGGAGGATGGCGGCAGTGGAGATGTCATGTTTAAGAGCAATGTGTGGTGTAAATATAATCCAGAGAATTCAGAAATTAGGAAGTGTGGAGTTACTAAAAGTATCAGAGGGCTGAAGAGGGGCTGAGGTGGTCTGGTCATTTAGAGAGAATGGAACAAAGTAGAATGACTTGGAGAGCACATACATCTGCAGGGAAAGGAAGGCGGTGTAGGGGTCATCCTCGAAACAGTTGGAGGGAGGGGGTAAAGGAGGTTTTGTGGGCGAGGGGCTTGGACTTCCAGCAAGTGTGCGTGAGCATATTAGATAGGAGTGAATGGAGACGAAGGATTTTTGGGACATGACAAGCTGTTGGAGTGTAAGAGATAAGATAAGATTTCGTTCGGATTTTTAACCCCAGAGGGTTAGCCACCCAGGATAACCCAAGAAAGTCAGTGCGTCATCGAGGACTGTCTAACTTATTTCCATTGGGGTCCTTAATCTTGTCCCCCAGGATGCGACCCACACCAGTCGACTAACACCCAGGTACCTATTTGCTGCTAGGTGAACAGGACAACAGGTGTAAGGAAACGTGTCGAAATGTTTCCACCCGCCGGGAATCAAACCCGGGCCCTCCCTGTGTGAAGCGGGAGCTTTAGCCACCAGGCCACCGGGCCTGGTGGCAGGGTAATATTATTTTGTGAAAGGATTCAGGGAAAGCAGTTAACCGGACTTGAGCCCTAGAAATAGGAAGTATAATGCCTGCACTTTAAAGGAGAGGTTTGGGATATTGGCAGTTTGGAGGGACATATAAACTGTCGTATCTGAGCACCTCTACAAAGACAGTGATTATATGTGAGTGATGGTGAAAGTGTTGAATGATGATAAAAGTTTTTTTCTTTCTTTTTGGGTCACCCTACCTTGGTGGGAAATGGCCGACGTGTTAAAAAAAACAAATTCCCTAATCAAACATGCAATAGTGTACACATATAAATGAGAAGCATAATTAAATATCTGGTACATTATTATTATTATAATCAAAAAGAAGCGCTAAGCCACAAGGACTATACAGCATATCTGGTACAATCATTAAAATTAAAACATTGCAAAACCTTAAGTAACAGAAAAATGTTCAGTTCTTTAGCAGGAATTACATACAGTTGCACCATACTTTATGGCATCTGTCCAATACTCTGTTGATGAAAATTTCTCTTTTATTACAGTACAGCAGCCAAACAACAAAGCCTGACCAGTTCCCAGCATGCCCCCTGATGAATGGAAGAGAGGGAGGGGGTTGTATATCACATCTCTGGGCTCAAGCTTCATGAAGTAATATATGCTGCTTGTGAACACAAGAAATCTGTGGAAGAAATATAATCATACACCTTAATATTTAGATAATTAAACTGCTAGTTTCAAAAGAAGAAATTCAACACACTAATACAATGAGAAAATGAAAACAAAAAGTTTTATAACAGAAAGAAACAGTCACTTACTCTCTTTATTACTACCAATGAGAAATGATTAATGCAATATCTCGTACCTCTGCTCATACCTGTCATGAGCAATAAGTAAAGCTGTCACAGACTATTAATAACAACTTGCATGAATTTGTAATACGTATACGAATGGTATATAATACCGACAAGATGAGAGTAAGACACATGTGCAACATCTGGGTATCTTTATTGTAGACGTTTCGCCATCCAGTGGCTTTATCAATACAAATTCTAGGACATAACTTGAAGACAGTAGAACTATGTACAGAAGATGAGGTAATCAGTCCCTCAACCTAGGAGTAGGTGCGAACAGCACCATAGTCGTGGTGCTGTTCGCACCTACTCCTAGGTTGAGGGACTGATTACCTCATCTTCTGTACATAGTTCTACTGTCTTCAAGTTATGTCCTAGAATTTGTATTGATAAAGCCACTGGATGGCGAAACGTCTACAATAAAGATACCCAGATGTTGCACATGTGTCTTACTCTCATTTGTAATACGTAGTTGTTTTTAAAGCCACCAATAAAACCACCTGAGACATCTCTAAGTTATTTTAAACCATACATATGGTCAGTTTTATTTTTCCCATTATGCACTGCATTCTCTTATATCTAGGCCAAAATTTACACTTCACAGCCTCTCTCAGTGAGTTGAACTCATGACATAGAACCAGGTGAGGGAGCCCTGGCTTCAATGGCGTAGTTCTATGTTATGGCCTCTGAAAGGGCTAAACTGGTGGAAAAAAAGATACTGTAATTCTAAGAAGTGTTATTCCTAAGCGATTCATTAGAACCTTTATGTAGAAACTACCACTTGAGAAAAATGATTACCTAGAATGCGTGATTCTGACAGCTTTGGGCAAGCCAGTTGTTCCTGAAGTATAAATGTAAAGCATGTCATCACCAAAGTTGACATACTGAAGTTGCACTGGGCGAGTTGGATCCCCATTGTAGACAGCAGCATCTAAGTTCACCCAATCTAGTCAATTTACATCAAACATTGTCATTAAATTTTTCTTGTCTTTCATAATTTTCAAAGAAAAAGCAAATTAAACACACTCACTAATTTTTTTTTTCAACAAGTCAGCCGTCTCCCACTGAGGCAGGATGACCCAAAAAAAGAAAGAAAATCCCCACAAAGAAAAAACTTTCATCATCATCAACACTTTCACCTTACTCACACATAATCACTGTTTTTGTAGAGGTGCTCAGAATACAACAGTTTAGAAGCATGTAAGTGTAACGATACACAACATATCCCTCCAAACTGCCAATATCCCAAATCTCTAATTATAGACATTATTTATTTATGAACCATCAAACTAAAATGATGTAACATTTGAAGCATAGGTGGCGAATGTTGCAACATGGAGAAGGCTGGAGGCAGTAGAGATGTCGTGTCTGAGAACAATGTATGGTGTGAATATACTGCAGAGAATTTGTAGTTTGGAAATGAGAAGGAGGTGTGGGATTACCAAAACTATTATCCAGAGGGCTGAGGAGGGGTTACTGAGGTGGCTTGAAATAGAATGACTTCGTGAGTGTATAAATCTGATGTGGAGGGAAGGCAGGGTAGGGGTTGGCCTTGGAAAGGTTGGAGGGAGGGAATAAGGGACATTTTGTGAGCAAGGGGCTGGGGCTTCCAGCAAGCATGTGTGAGTGTGTTAGATAGGAGCAAAAGGAGACAAATGGTTTTTGGGACTTGATGTGCTGTTGGAGTGTGAGCAGGATAACATTTATGATGGGATTCAGGGAAACCAGCAGGCCAGACTTGAGCCCTGGAGATTGGAAGTACAGTGCCTGCACTCTGAAGGAGGGGTGTTAATGTCGCCGTTTTATAACTGTAGTGTAAGCGCGCCTCTGGGAAGACGGTGATGGAGTGAATGATGGTGAAAGTTTTTCTTTTTCAGGCCACCCTACCTTGGTGGGAAATGGCTGATGTGTTAATGATAATGATATAAAAAATTATTTATTTAATAGGAGGGCCCCACTTATACAGCAGGTCAGGTTGTGGGCTACTGCTGTAAAGCAAAAATTGCTGTAAAGTGAATCATAGCCTTTTTTCACTTTCAAATGTATATAAAAGCCTGATACCATGTTTACACTATCATATATTAAGTGAGCAATATTGCCAGGCCCAAAAAAATGCTTATACAGTACACACATTACTTACCTTACAATTTTTCATCCTTAGTTTATGGTCATGAATATACTTATTGCAGGAAGTCCAAATAAAAGAAGAACGGGTATAAATGAAAACCGCTGTATTAGTGAAATGCTGAAAAGTAAAGCACTAAAACGGGGCCTGCCTGTAAACACTAAGTGGCTTTCATTCACCAACTTCAGTCAATAATATATTCATAGATCATAGAAACTATGCTTAAATAGTTCATAAATTGTCACACAATTTTGTATTTCATACCTTTGATTACAAGCTTCCTCTCATCAACACCACTCACAAAGACCTGAAGTTTTGAGATTTCTTTATCATCTTGTATGTCACAGATTTCTGAAATATCAAAGATGGAAGCATTTGTTAAAGACTCTTGTTATGACCAGTAGTTTTGGTTAAAAATTAAAATTAATATTATGATTCTTTAGTTCCATTAATTGCATTACAAAGTATATGATAATCAGAAGACTTTTTGTCTGAAAAAAATTTGTACTATTTATTCTATCAATGTTTACCCCAAGATGAAAAGTGACTGTACTCCTCTTTACAGAGTCTCTATTTACTGTGTCACTTCTTTCATTCCCCAATGTCCAACTAAAAATTGGAAAACTTAATATAAATAACAGCACTTACTGAGAACACTGCTTTATGTACAAAGATTTTAAGTATGAAAAACTACTTTCTGTACAGGTTTCAATGAACTACTTATAAATAACTCAAAATCCCCTTATCACTACAACTTTTAGCTCAGTATGCTTCCTTAAGACTCGACTGAACAAAGGAAAGCAAAGTGATGAAGGTAACAAATAAATTGGATATCAGATTGGAAAGAGAGAGTATGGAAGGAGTGAACGTGTTCAGATATTTATGAGTGAACTTATCAGCAGATGAGTATATGAAAGAGACACAATGAACAATAGAACTGATAAAGGAAAAAAGGTGGGTGGTGCATTGAGGCATCTGTGACGACAAAGAACATTAGCCATAAAAGCAAAAAGGTATAGTGGTATCAACACTCTTATAGGGGTGTGAAGCTTGGGTTGTGAATGTTGCAGCTAGGAGGTCAGAGGCAGTGGAGATGTCATGTCTGAAGGTAATTTTTATTATTATTATCACACTGGCCGATTCCCACCAAGGCAGGGTGGCCCAAAAAAGAAAAACTTTCACCATCATTCACTCCATCACTGTCTTGCCAGAAGGGTGCTTTACACTACAGTTTTTAAACTGCAACATTAACACCCCTCCTTCAGGTAATGTGTGGTGTAAATATTATGCAGAATATTTGTAGCTTGGATATTAGGAGGAGGGATTGTTGAGGTAGTTTGGACATGTAGACAAGGTGTATAAACCTGTGGTGGAGGGAATGCAGGGTAGAGGTCATCCTAGTTACTATGTACCTCAAACAGCACTACTTATATTATACTACTCTCTAATCTATGCCTACCTTACCTATGCTATTTGCACCTGTGGATCCACCACAGCAAATCACCTTAAGCCAGTAACAAGAAAAAGCAGCAGTACGAATGATCACCCAGTCTACTGCCTGACATCATCCCCCAACTCTTCAAAGACCTAAACTTACTTGATACAGACACTCCTCACTTAACGACTTACCTGTTTAACAAATGCGCAGACTTACGACCAGCTCTCTGATGAATCGGTTTTGTATGCTGTCCAAGAACTTTGGTCATGGAAATGGCAGTTCTAACATGCTTAATTTAGATGATGAAGTGGAAGATACTGCAGAATTAGTGGAATATGTCAAGGGATAGCTAACTAACAAAGATTTAATAAAGAATATACGTAGTTGGAAGCACAGCAGTACTTGGAAGAGGAAGAAGAGGAAAGAATAGAAGTACAAAAGAAAGTCACTGTCAAGGGGTTAACTGGTGTGTTCTTGAAAGTGAATGCGGCTATATTAGAACTAGAGGGTATGGACCCGAATGAAAGTGGAACAGCAAATGGATAAACATTTATGCTATCATGAAATTTATGAAGAAAAAAAAAATTACAAAGTAGGCCAAATTAATGGGATTCTTCTTGAAAGTTACACCCCAGACCCCTACTCCTACAAGTCCTTCCATTCCTTTACTATCATCTCCCTTACCTTGGTCCTCTACAGCTCCTGACAACTCTACTGATAACTCTGATGATGACGCTCCTCACTTATCGACCAATTCGCTTATCAATCTAGTCGTAGGAACGTAATTTGGTTAAGTGAGGAGTGCCTGTACACACACACACACACACACACACACACACACACACACACACACACACACACACACACACACACACACACACACACAATACACACACACACAATACACACACACACAATACACACACACACACACAACACACACACACACACACAACACACACACACACACACAACACACACACACAACACACATACACAACACACACAACACACACACACACACACACACACACACACACACACACACACACACACACACACACACACACACACACACACACACACACACACACAAAAAAAAAAAAAAAAAAAAAAAAAAAAAAAAAACTACAGCTCCTACTACATATACTGTACGAGACAATAAATTCAAATATTACTACTACTGTATCTACTAGCACTACCTATCTTTTACCTCACGTGGTACCTACATACGTATATATGTTCTGTGTCATCGTGACTCACAAAATTGTAAGAACACAATTGCAAACAAACCATGGTACATGAGGGGCTCGAACTCACAGTGAGTAAGTCATAAACTCCAAGCCAGTGCATAAGCCACTGACCAGCTGGCTCAGTGCCTTATGCACTCCAGTGGCCTGGAGTTTTACAACTCACTTGCCATGAATTTGAGCACCACATGCACCGTGGTTTATCCTCTGTGTCCTTGTAATGTTTGTAACGGCTTGACAAAGCTTCTGGAGAGCAAAACGTTGCCACAATAAAATGTCACACAAATTGCATCTGTGTCCATTTACCATTATGTATATGTAAGAAGTAGTAAATTAATATATTTTCCTGAGACAAGTATACCTGGAGAAGGTAAATTTCACAAATGATAACAAAGTTTCATAAATGATAACAAAACTTCATAAATGATAAGGTGAATACCTTGCTGAAGCTCTGCTCCACAGATAACAGCCTTGCATGCTGCCATTTTGATGCAATGCTGAAGAGATTTCAAGCGTATGCTGCTACTAATCAGAGCTGGTATTGCTCCTATCTGAAGTGAAAATTAAGTATAAGACTTACAAAAATTAAATTCATCATAAAAGGTTTCTTTCAACATAATATAAACAAGAGTAGGTCTACTGGGACAAGTTAGGCAGGTTCTACTCTACATACTCTTGTATAATTCAGCAGGATGATACATATTTATAGGTGGTAAAAAATGAGTTACCTGAATCAAGCAGGCATATAGTGCCCTAGTTTCATTTCATGAACAGTATCTTTGCAGCAGATTTGAACAGTGCTTGTTGATCTTCAGGGATTGTGTAAAATGAGTTTTTCAGCATCATCAAAATTTTAGCAAAGCAGCCAATTTCCTCTGATCTTTGAAAATTACTATATTGCTACTCTTAAGGAGTGGAAATTCATGGATCATGCAAGAGGCTTAGTGCTCAACACCATTTCCTTCAACATTAGTTTGACCAAAGGAGTTTGCAACAAAATACAGGCTGCCATTAACTGGGAGATTATCTGGATTGCTAGTCATCACTATGTCTTGGAAGTGGGTCTCCCTGATATCCCCAAGGAGTATGGACTCAATTCCCTTTTCCTTGTGTGTTCAATGACAAGTGGGGAATCACTAATGTATCTTGTTGGAAGTCAGCAACTGATGATGAGAATTTCAAGTTAGTTCTCTGGTTTTTATGGCAGGATTCAGACAGCAATGAGGAGCCTGAAGGTGGCCATCAAGCCAAAGGATCACCCTAGGTGTGATTACAAGGAACTCCTTGTCCTATTGTACATTTTCCTTTGGGAGATTTCAGAGGTGAGAGAATCAGGGCACCTGAAGCTTTCCATCAAGCCAGATGGATGGCAAAAGCCATCCATGCTCTGAAGATCTTCCTCTTCAGAGAGAGCAGTTATGTACCATTTTTCATGAAATATGTGCAGTGCAGAATTTCAACCTCTTAATTTCTCTCTTCTGCATCAGGTACAGTACTTGCATCAAGCAGTGATTACGTGAGCCCCCCAAAATGACAGATCTTCATGAAGATTTTTAGGTGTGAAATTCTGAATCATCATTGGACAAACACTGCCCTCATCACTTTCAGGTGCCACTTGTGGTATGTGTCCAAAGTACTAGTTGGTCTTGCATACTTCAGTGGCCGGACTGGAGAAGAGAAGGCTGCATTGGAAGAGAATCTCAAAAAGAGAGAGCAAACGGGACTGAAGAGTCTTGATGGCAAGA
Source organism: Cherax quadricarinatus (assembly GCF_038502225.1). Taxonomy (NCBI): domain Eukaryota; kingdom Metazoa; phylum Arthropoda; class Malacostraca; order Decapoda; family Parastacidae; genus Cherax; species Cherax quadricarinatus. The sequence goes on from NC_091342.1 coordinate 11,833,318, forward strand.
GATTCTCTTGTCAAAACCTACTTTATAAAGCGGCATGAAAACATGAAACATCTTCGATATAATTTTCCTTAATAGTCATCAGCAGTCTTCCAAGTTCTTCCTCACCAGGCCACCTTCTTGGAATGAAGACAAAATATACCTAAATTTCATGGCCCTTGTCATTTCACTGAAGGCTGTGACTTAGAGTGCCAAAAGAGGTATTGCTCTGATCTCACAATCCGCTTATTCGTCACCATGGATGAGACCCAAAAGCAGTATATACCACCAAGAGCTATAGATCAGCACAGGAAAACAATGCCCTTCATGTCAACAGCTGTATTCCTAAAATAAATTAATTCTATACCAATGTTGTTTATTTTTTCCTGGTTTTTATGATAGCCAGAATGCTTAATTTTTGCAGGGCTCTTATATATTAAACTAAAGTACTGAGATTTCACCCAACAATATGTTTGAAGTAAAGGGTGACATGAGGAAGGTTAAATTACATATACGTACCTATAAAAACATATTTAACCTCAAATAAGTAAATTAGACAAATAAGCCACAATACATCCTCCAACAAGGTGGCTAAAGAAAAATAGGAAGAATTTAAATTTGAGCATTGCAGTCTGTACCAGGATGTACACTCAAACCATTTGAGTGGAGATAAAATCTCCATCATGACAATGCTGCAGCTGTACTGTACAATACTAGTAAACAATAAGATTAGAGTGGGTATCACCATAATCCTAACATAAATTTGAGTGTGAGATCAATTTATTTTTAGTTATATATGGGTACTGTATTGAGAGTGGTTTTGATCTAGATGTACTTAAAAAGTATATAGTGCAGTATCCATGCATGAATTTCACCTGCTTATTAATAAAATTAACAAACTGGTATACAGAGTCCAATAACAATATTAAGCTTTCATCTAGTATTATACATCAGTATTAAGAGTTTGAAATTGATCAGAAGAGGCTTGCTTAACTTACTGCAGTGTCTGTATTCCCTCTTATTGCCAAAAATTTTGTAGGAAAAATCATAACTAGTATAGGAATTTCCTTTTGGGCCATACCTAATTTACATGTGAAAAACTTCCAGTTAACTCACCTTACAAAGCCCAAGCCAAATGCAAATATACTGGACACGGTTCTCCATGAAAAGGCCAATGACATCCCCATGCTCCACTCCCTTGAAGGCAAAGTAATTGCCTATTTGATTACTCAGCATATCCACCTAGAATAAATGAAGGTATTAGTTGTAAAAATACATGTAAGAAAACCTAAGAAAATGAGGGTACTGCTATAGACCTACTAACTACCCCTAAGATTCCAATTCATGAAACTGTCCAATCAATCCTTAAAGCTGCCCAAAGCACTTTCTTTGATAGCATTATTTTTTTTAACACGTCGCCGTTTCCCGCTGAGGCAGAGTGACTCAAATAGAGAGAAAAACCTAAAAAGAAAAACAACTTTCATCATTTAACACTTTCACCATCACTCATACATAATCACTGTCTTTGCAGAGGCGCTCTGATACGACAGCTTAGACATCCCTCCAAATTGCCAATATCCCAAACCCCTCCTTTAAAGTGCAGGCATTGTACTTCCAATATCCAGGACTCAAGTCAGGCTAAACGGTTTCCATGAATTCGTACACAAAATATTACCCTACTCACACTCCAACAGCTCGTTAGGTCCCAAAAACCATTTGTCTCCATTCACTCCTATCTAACACGCTCACACATGCCTTGTGTATGTCCTAGTCCCTTGTCCACAACACCTCCTTTACCCCCTCCCTCCAACCTTTTTGGAGAGCCCCTACCCAGCCTTCCTTTCCCTACAGATTTATACGCTTCCAAGTCATTCTACTTTGTTCCATTCTCTCTAAATAACCAAACCCCCTCAAGGTGTACTGTAGTAGGTCTACTGAGTGACCCAGAGGTGAATCTACTATGAAACTAATGAAGCTTAACCCTTTGGGGGTTTCGGCCGTACTAGTACGGCTTATGCCCCAGGGTTTTTGATGTACTAGTACGCCTAAATTCTAGCGCCCTCAAATCTAGTGAGAGAAAGCTGGAAGGCCTACATATGAAAGAATGGGTCTATGTGGTCAGTGTGCGCAGTATAAAAAAAAAACCCTGCAGCACACAGTGTGTAATGAGAAAAAAAAAAACTTTGACCGTGTCTTTGGAATAAAACAGCGACTTTGCACTGTATTTTCGTATGGTATTAATTGTTATATTCTAGTTTTCTTGGTCTCATTTTATAGAATGGAAGACATATTACAGAAATTGAGATGATTTTGACTGGTTTCACAATGAAAAGTACCTTGAAATTGAGCTCAAAGTAGCAGAAATGTTCCATTTTTACCAAAGTTCAAAAGCAAACAAATCATGCCAAGTGTCCAATACACGTCAACTGGTGAGTCTAATATTTGTTCACAAGTGCGCTGATATTATTTATACCATTTCTACACTAATGCAGTAGTCTGCATAACAGTAAATCTTCTATTTTTTGTAAGAATAAAAATTCAAAGTGGAAAGCCAAAGAAATACAAAAGGGGCCTGGGGATGTAACTAACGAACAGAGAACTTGTTATTTTAGTGCAAGAAATGTCTTTCTTGTTTATTCTGGACCCTATTCGGAAATTGGCATCTTTTGAAATTTGTGTGAAATTGGCAAAATTGCTAAATTCTGACCACTTTATTGGATATTTGAAATCAGTAAATGGGTGGTTTCTTGTACTCATTCGATAGAAAAAATGGAGTTCTGGCGAAATAGTTTTGAATTTTGTCAACTAGTACATTGGAATTGGCCGAAAATAGGGCTCAAAGTGGGCAAAATCACCAATGCGTAAACATCGTCAAGACTGCTAACTTCGCAAGAGCATAATTCCATAAGTTTTCCATCAAATTTCATACTTTTGGTGTCATTATGATCGGGAAAATATTCTCTAACTTTTCATAAGAATTTTTTTTTTTTTTTTTTAAATTTTGGCGACCCTGAGAACAAGTCTCTAAGAAGGCCTGGCGACCCCCAAAGGGTTAAGCTTCAAGACCCTTAATCCTGGAGGGGCCCCAGAAGTGATTTCTGTTCACATTGTTAAATATTTTGGGTCTACTCTATGAGAAGGAGTTTTTAAAAAATGTTAATAATATAGTGCAATTCAGTACAAAATAATAGTTAAAATAAAAGTTAAAAAGTTATTAATGTATCATGTAGGCTAGCTGTTACTGGTTGTGAAGGGGCCCCATAACAGTTCAGGCTTCAGGGTCCCAAAAATGTAGGTATGCCAATGACTGAGCCATGCTAAATATGTTGAACTACTTACTCTACTGTAAGCATTTCTCACTTTTGCATTCATTTAATCCATATTTAAAGGTGCTCAAAACATTTACTACAATAACATCACCTGCACTGGGCACCTTGTTCCACTCATCAAGAACTCTACTGCCAACCTCTGTCTGACTTTTTTGGGTTATCCTAGGTTCTCTACACATATGCTGCTATGTATGATAATTCTATGTAACTGTATTTGTGTATACCTGAATAAACTTACTTACTTACTTACTTAACCTAGTAATTTCCAGATTCCTCTCTGAATCTGAATGTATTCAACTTAAATCTCCACCATTCCAGGTTTTGTTTTGTTTGGATAACTTCAGAGCCTTTTTTTTTTAACACACTGGCCATAGGTGACTCATAAAAGAAGAAACACATTCAATGTCACTCATTCAAATCCATCTTGCCATAAAAGTGCTGACATCACAGTCACATCCTTCAAATTGCAACATCCTCACCTCTCCTTTAGAGTTTAGGTACTGTACTTCCTGCTTCCTAGAATCTAGTTCAGGTCATCAGTTTCCTTGAATCCCTTCATAAATGTTACCCTGATCAACACCTTCCTTTTTATACCCCTCCTTGTACTGTTTGTATTGGCTTGATAAAGATTTTGGCAAGGGAAATGCAGTAATAATAAATGACATTCATTAGCTACTCTTGTGTCCATTCAGCTAATAGGTAACCTCGACATGACAAGTTACATTCCAACCCCCCACATCATGAAGTAAGACAAAATAAAAAATACAAAAAATTGAAATTCCACTTGTGAAAATGTCCAAAACTCATTTGTAAATAGAATGCAGACAAAATGTTAAATTAAAAAACTGAGAACCCACCTGTGAAAATGTCCAAGACTCATCTTTAAAATAGAATGCAATGTCATTTCTCTTCTTATATGCAACAGTTTCAAAAAGTTCAGGAACACAGAGATTGTTCCTTTTGGCATGCCAAACCTTCCACTGTAATTTTGTGTAGCACACTAGAGCCCTGAAATAAAATGCAGTATTCATACCCTCAGTTAAATAATGTGTGATAGTCTAGGTGAAAAATCAGCAGGTAACATAACCTGAGTTTATTTCTGCCATCAGTTACAAATTTTCACAATGGAAAGCAATTTGACTGGCTGCTCAAGTTTACCAGTAGTCACCCAGGCTCTTTCCCATGTTGTACCACAGACACCCCTTTAAACACAAATTTTATATCCTTAGAACTTATATGAATATTACAGTGACTTAGTTCTATTAACACAATTTTTATATGTTCCAAGGAAAGCTAATTCTATGCTTAGCACTTCAGGCATATTAGAGTTACAGAAATTTTTTGCAAGCTACTGAACACTAGTACTGTATATACTAACAAGAGTGCACATCTTATTAACAGATAAACTTGGGGAAGACAAACAAAATACACAGTGATAACAAATGATTATATGTCATCCTCAAGTCAGGCTGGCTTTTTTTTCTCTAATGTACTTTTCTGGTGAGTGTAGCTATTAACAGGCTGTCATCCACTAGCCGTGGACTCATACAAACCTACAGCCCCTTGTGGGCCTCACAATAAATCTAGAAAGTCTAGGAGGAAAGGAAGGAAGGAAGGAAGGAAGGAAGGAAGGAAGGAAGGAAGGAAGGAAGGAAGGGAATTGTTAGATTTGCAAAGCACTTTGACAAAAAGCCTCACTGTGGATTGATATGTCGTTTTATCCTGATTGTAAACACTGGAGTCAGACTACGCCTGTGGATTTCCTCTCACACTGGCTTTCAAATGCATGATAAAAATGATGAATTGACAAGGAGGGAGGGAGTAAATTACAATGCTGGACTGTCCACAAGTAGTTTGCAGACAATACAAAATAAACCTAAAATAAACCTCAACTGAACATTACTGGCTTGAAACAGGAGACTGACACAAGTCAGTCCATCTATTTTAATTCTAAGATGCAGGAAGAGTTGCAAATATACTGTATGGTGTATACAACAAAACCAGAAGACTCCTGGATGTCACCAATGCCAAGTTTTGGATGGGTTACAGGTAGCTGTGGGAATTTACACTAGTTAATGTAGCTGTAACTAAAAACAAACCTTGCCATCATTATATGATGGAATGCAAAAGCATGAATTCAGAGACAACTTACTCACAAATGCTTAAGAAATGTCAAAGCATTTTATCCACAGTGGTATATTACCATTCTGGAAAACTACTGACTCTGCTTATTGTAAATATGGTAACTCATTACCACTTAAATGTTTCTAAATTCAATCAGTATATTGCATACATAAGGGTGATTACCAACAGACCCTTGGCTGTCTTCAAAAATGCTCTGGATAGGCACCTAAAGTCGGTACCTGATCAGCCAGGCTGTGGCCCGTACGTCGGTTTACGTGCGGCCAACAGGGCTGGTTGATCAGGCCCTGATCTACCATGAGGCCTGGTCACAGAGGCATTAACCCCCAAAACCTTCTCCAGGTATTATAACTACATAATTCATAATCATTCATGGACAGAGCAGGATTTGAATCTATGGCAAAATAAGTCCTCAAGTTAGTAGGCTAGTGCTCTTACCACTGTACAATTCTGACTTAATCAGATTCAACCTATTAGGTACTGTATACAGTCTCTCCTCACTTAGCGATGTACTCGTTTACTGACAACTCAGACTTATGATGGTCTCTCTGACAAGTATGCATACCTAAATAATGTATATTAGAGCTGATTTCCTCTATTCTGTTTATTACATTATAGTATACACTGCTGTATAAAAATTTAAAAATATATTAAAAATGTTATAAATGGTGCTAAGGTACATTAAGACAATATCAAAGATGGCTGACAGACCCATTACCATTATAGTATGCTCCTTGCTTAGCAACGAATTCATTTACCGACGTGGTCTTAGGAACGGAACTCCGTTGTTAAGTGAGGAGAGGCTGTATTTCTATACACTGCCTGTTCCATGAGTTATTTACAACTGCCTAAGTCAGTAACTCATAACCACATATAAGCTACTTCTTTTGTGACTGAATTCATATTTGAATAAACCCATTACAATCATTACTAATTCATAAATATGCAGTTAATTGTTATTGTAATGTGCTTAGCAATAAAAACTGTTGGGGTCAGGTGGACTCATTAAGTGCCTCTGTAATCTTTTAACCACCATCCATAGGTTGAGTATGAGGTGCATTATAAAGCTGTGGAAGGAAATCAACCAAGCAGTATAAACTTTGGGCTTCTTTGTATAATTCCAAGTAGTTTACCAGCCTTACTGCAAATGCTTACCATATGTGCCGGTGTTAAATTTCTGAGCAGACCTACTAGTCCATGCCTAGCATAGACCAGTAGGCCTGCTGCAGTAATCATTTTTTCTTAGCTTCTGTCAATGAGATTAGCCCTGCCATGCCTTGTCTGAGGAGTAATAAGACATGTAACCTTGAGTCTATCCTGGTGTGATAAGACATGTAACCTTGAGTCTATCCTGGTGTGATAAGACATGTAACCTTGAGTCTATCCTGGTGTGATAAGACATGTAACCTTGAGTCTATCCTGGTGTGAAGTAATTTACATTTTTCTCATCCCAAATCAGTATTGTGAAGAAAATAATAATTATAATAAAAAATTAGAAACAAAAATTCACATACCTCAAATCCCGAGGAACTGTTGATAACATGTAAAACCATTTTCTGACATACATAATTGCCTTCCTTATGAACTCTATGTCCATTGGATGAAGTCTTCTGGAAAAAATTATAATATGAACATACACGTATTATTATTATTATTAACACATCGGCCATTTCCCACCAAGGCAGGGAGGCTCAAAAAAGAAAAACTTTCATCATCATGCACTCCAACACTGTCTTGCCAGAGGCCAGGGAGGTGTACCATCTTGTAGGAGTGAAGAAGAGAAGGATGTGAGTGTGGGGGAGGTGCGTGAGGCATTATGTACAATGAAAGGGGGTAAAGCAGCTGGCATTGGCGGGATCATGACAGAAATGTTAAAAGCAGGGGAAGATATAGTGTTGGAGTGGTTAGTATTTTTGTTTTTTTATTTATTTATTTATTTATTTATTTATTTATTTCCAATTTGTGCACACATACAGAGGTACAAAAAAATACAGATAAGAGCAGTATGCCAAAGCCACTTATACTATGCATAGCATTACGGGCTGGCTTAAAATTAACTTAAGATTAACTAAGCAATGATTATTATTATTATTATAATCAAAAAGAAGCGCTAAGCCACAAGGACTATACAGCGCTGCTACTAAGCAATGATGAAATCAGTGATAAAACATTAATGTAAACAGATAACTATAAAGCACAAGTGAGTATTACAAAGACAGGTCATATGGTTGCATTCAGTTAGGTAGTGATTCTGTTTGGTAGTGTATTTAAAAAATAATAAAGTTAGATTGGGTTTTAGGTTTAACATTTATGTGATATAATTGTGAGAAACATTTAAGATATACAATTTATAATGTTCAGTTATTCAGTATTTATTTGGTTTTGGGTGAGTAAGTAATCTTTGAGAAGAGACTTGAATTTATAAACAGGTTGTGTTTCTTTTATATTTACAGGTAATGAATTCCAGATTTTAGGGCCTTTTATGTGCATTGAGTTTTTGCATAGTGTGAGATGGACACGAGGAACATCAAAGAGTGATCTGTGCCTTGTGTTATGGTCATGTGTTCTGTTGAGGTTGGCAAGGAGATGTTTGAGGGGAGGGTTAATATCAGAGTTAAGTGTTCTATGTATGTAATAGGTGCAGTAATAAGTATGGATGTTTTGTATGGTGAGTAGGTTTAGTGTATTGAATATTGGTGGAGTGTGCTGCCTGTAGTGAGAATTTGTTATCATTCTAACTGCAGCCTTTTGTTGGGTAATTAGTGGTCTGAGATGGTTAATTGTTGTTGAGCCCCATGCACAAATTCCATAGGTGAGATAGGGGTAAATAAGAGAGTGATATAGGGCCAGGAGGGCTGACTGTGGAACATAGTACCGTATCTTCGATAGTATGCCTACAGTCTTGGAAATTTTCTTAGAAATTTGATGTATATGTGTATGAAATTTGAGTCTATTATCAAGGTGGATTCCTAAGAATTTTCCCTCTGTTAGTTTTGTGATAGGTGATCCATTTATCATTATGTTAAGAGGGACATCTGTAGCTCTGTTACCAAACTGAATGAAGTAGGTTTTGTCAATGTTTAGTGTAAGTTTGTTAGTCCTCATCCAGGTAGATATTTTCTGTAATTCGGTATTTACAGTATTGGCTAGCGTGACTGGGCTCGGGTGAGAGAAGACGTATGTAGTGTCATCTGCAAATAGTGTGGGTTTGAGTAATTGCGAAGCATTTGGAAGGTCATTTATGTATAGGAGAAAGAGAAGAGGGCCAAGGACACTTCCCTGTGGGACACCAACTGTAATTGGTTGTGCAGAAGAGTTTGCCCCATTTGCGTACACATATTGGCTTCTGTTGCTGAGGTAAGACTTGAGGTAGTTGAGGGAGTGCCCTCTTATACCATAGTGTGACAATTTTACGTGGAGCAAGTCATGGTCAACTGTATCAAAAGCTTTACGTAAGTCAATGAAGATCCCCAGTGGGACTTCTTTTTTCTCTATTGCAGTGTATATATGTTCTAGCATGTGTATAATAGCATCATTAGTATTTTTATTAGGCCTGAATCCAAATTGGCAGGGGTTGAGTATGTTTTGGGAGATAAGGTAGGAGTAGATTCGTTTATGAATTAATTTTTCGAAGATTTTTGAGAGAGGGTGTAAGTTGGATATTGGCCTATAGTTATTCAACTCTGTTTGGTCTCCTCCTTTGTGGATCGGGGTGACCCTTGCTATTTTGAGTACTGTAGGGAAGGTGGAGGATTCAATGGATTTGTTAAAGAGTGTTGCAATGATTGGTGATAGCACTTGTGACACTTTTTTGTATATAAGGGGTGGTAAGGTATTTAAATCTCCTGCCTTGTTTTTTAGTGCGTTGATAATAAGGGAGACTTCGTATGGGTTAGTCGGAGCTAGGAACAGTGTGTTCGGGTAGTTGCCGGTGAGGTAGTCATTTGGTGGGGTATCTGAGCTTGGGATTTTATTGGCAAGGTTTTGTCCTATAGTGGAGAAGAAATCATTGAGTCTGTTTGCTGTTTCTGTTGGTGGGAGTTGGGGTTCATTTGTTTTTGCTAATTTTATTTCGCTATTTCGTGATATCTTTTTTGTTCCCAGAATTTCTGATAGGGTTTTCCAGGTCTTTTTTATATCACCTCGTAAGTTGGATAATCTGTTCTCATAATACAATTTTTTTGCCCTTCTTATCAGGCTGGTTAGGATTGACGAGTAACGTTTTGTTTGGTCTCTGGTTATGTGACCCATTCTGTACTGTTTTTCATATTGGTGTTTTGTATTTATGGATTTGAGAATGCTGGGTGTTAGCCAGGGACTGTTCAGTCTCTTTGCTGTCATCTGTTTAGTTTTTTTAGGGCAGTGCTTGTTATAGAGGTATTGGGTTTTTTTTAGAAAATTATTAATACATTCGTCAATATCTGTATAGGTTTCTAGCTCAGTGTACCAATCAATGTTTGCTATTGCTGTTGTGAAGTTATTAATGGCTGCCTCATTGTGAAGTCTGAAGGTGACTTTAGTAGTGTCTTGGGGTAGTTTACCAAGAGTTGTTATGAGGAAAGTAGGGTAGTGGTCTGTGGTATTATCTGTAATTATGCCTGATTTTAAAGGGGATATGGTGTTGGTCCAGATGTGGTCAAGTAGGGAAACACTAGTCTCTGTAACTCTTGTAGGTTTTGTTACTGTTGGTAGTAACATACAGTTACTCATTGTGTTTGTGAATTCAGTAACGTGTGGGTCCTGGTCTTGCAGGAGATTTATATTGAAGTCACCTGAGAGTAGTAAGTGATCTTTGTTCATGCGTGCATCAGTTATCATACTTCCTAGATTTTGACTAAATTGGCTAATGTTTGACTGTGGAACTCTGTAGATGTTTATCAATGTGAGAGGTTTTTGTAGGTACTTTGATTTGAATTTAGCTATTATATATTCCCCATGTTCATCCCTTGTGCAAGTATTAGTGATACATTCTAGTTGGTCTGAGTAGTATATGGCTGTGCCACCCCCTTGTTGATCAGGCCTACAGTTGTGTATGGCTGTGTAACCAGGAATGGCATAGACATCTGTACTATCAGGCTTTAGCCAGGTTTCAGTTAGTGTAATGATGGACATATTGGCATGTAAGGAATTTAGTAATGCTATGAGGTCATCGTAATGCTTGCTTAAAGATCTGATATTGTAGTTAAATATAGTTATGTTGTTGTTGGCACTGAGAAGTGCCTTTGATTGTTCTGCAGTGTAGTAATTACAGTTACTGTTTGATTCATTTAAGTCATTAAATAAGAGGTTGGTATCAGGATCAATGCTTGTAATCATAAGATTTGTAGTGAATCTATAGTTTGAATTAAGTATAAAACAAAGTAAATAGTCTTAAGCTAAAAAATAGCACCTGGATTATTTAACAAATGTAAAATAATGAGCTAAGGGACTAATACAAATAAAGTGATGATAAAATAGTGGAGCTTGGGAATATGATAGTAGGTAGTACTATAAAGGTAATTTTTTAAAGTTAGAATTATAGTATAAAATTATAATATAAAAGGGACTAATATAGGTTGTGGTGACCAATAAAGTGGTAATCAAAAAATGAGCTTTGGAATATAATGGCAAAATTGTGAACTTATTCTACTTTAGCACCTAAGAATAGCACCTTGATTATTTTAACAATTGTGAATATATAAACTAGGATAGTTATATAAAGCTAAAATAAAGGAGAAAACATATAAGGGACTACAATTAAGTAATGGTTAACAAAGTTAAATGGACAGATGGTAGGAATTATAATATAAACTTATAATATAAAAATACAATTTGAAATGGTACTTGCAATTGCACTAGAGTCTGGTATAGGTTGTTGACAAGATCAAGATTATACCTAGATTTAAATTGACAAAATAAAATTCACAATTAAAGTACCAAAAGAATAATAGTAAAAAAATAACAATGGTAATGTCTTGATTATAATATGATAGTAAGAGGGTAGACAGGTACACAGGTACAAGGGATAATATAAAGGTTGGGGTTGAATATAAAAACTTGAAAATTTGGCTACAAAATGTTATGAGAAGTATAAAATAATGTTTAATGTACAAAATTAAAATTGACTGGTAGTAAATATGGTGTTTAGTAAAATTTTAGTAAGTAATAATGATTACAAAAAAGTGAAAAAGTAATGTTTATTTCATTCAATATTGCACTGGTAGTTATACTTGAGGTTATATGGCAGTACAAGGTAATTAAGAGTAATCTAGGATAGTAAATGTGGTATTAAAACAGGTAAAGGTAATTAGACAAGTAATGGTTATTAAATGTCAAAATTGTTAAGAGTAAATTGAAATTTTAGTAAAAATGATATTTATTAATTTTAGTAAGTAATATCAATTGATAGTATTTAAAAAAAAAAAATATGAGGTAGTAATATGGACAGAGAAAGTATCAATTCAGCTAATGTTTAAGCGAACAATAGTAAATAACAAAATCACATAAGGTGACCTATGCTTACTAGTAAAATCACAAAATGAGGTAGTTGATTATTTAATTACTAAGAGATTGTACAATGAAATTTGATAAATGTATGAAGGAGGGGGAGGGACCTAGGGATTGGTAGAGAGCATGTATAGTCCCTTTATATAAAAGGAAAGGGGACAAAAGAGACTGTAAAAATTATAGAGGAATAAGTTTACTGAGTATACCAGGAAAAGTGTATGGAAGGGTTATTATTGAAAGAATTAGAGGTAAGACAGAATGCAGGATTGCGGATGAGCAAGGTTTCAGAGTGGGTAGGGGATGTGTAGATCAAGTGTTTACATTGAAGCATATATGTGAACAGTATTTAGATAAAGGTAGGGATGTTTATATTGCATTTATGGATATAGAAAAGGTATATGATAGAGTAGATAGGGAAGCAATGTGGCAGATGTTGCAAGTACTATATGGAATAGGTGGTAAGTTACTAAATGCTGTAAAGAGCTTTCATGAGGGTAGTGAGGCTCAGGTTAGGGTGTGTAGAAGAGAGGGAGACTACTTCTCAGTAAAAGTAGGTCTTAGACAGGGATGTGTAATGTCACCATGGTTGTTTAATATATTTATAGATGGGGTTGTAAAAGAAGTAAATGCTAGGGTGTTCGGGAGAGGAGTGGGGTTAAATTATGGGGAATAAAATACAAAATGGGAATTGACACAGTTACTTTTTGCTGATGATACTGTGCTTATGGGAGATTCTAAAGAAAAACTGCAAAGGTTAGTGGACGAGTTTGGGAGTGTGTGTAAAGATAGAAAGTTGAGAGTGAATATAGAAAAGAGTAAGGTGATGAGGGTATCAAATGATTTAGATAAAGAAAAATTGGATATCAAATTGAGGATGAGGATTATAGAAGAAGTGAATGTTTTCAGATATTTGGGAGTTGATGTGTCAGCAGATGGATTTATGAAGGATGAGGTTAATCATAGAATTGATGAAGGAAAAAAGGCGAGTGGTGCATTGAGGTATATGTGGAGACAAAAAATGTGATCTATGGAGGCAAAGAAGGGAATGTATGAAAGTATAGTGGTACCAACACTCTTATATGGGTGTGAAGCTTGGGTTGGAAATGCTGCAGCGAGAAGGTGGCTGGAGGCAGTGGAGATGTCCTGTCTAAGGGCAATGTGTGGTGTGAATATTATGCAGAAAATTTGAAGTGTGGAAATTAGAAGGTGTGGAGTTAATAAAAGTATTAGTCAGAGGGCTGAACAGGGGTTGTTGAGGTGGTTTGGTCATTTAGAGAGAATGGATCAAAGCAGAATGACATGGAGAGCGTTTAAATCTGTAGGGAAAGGAAGGCGGGGTAGGGATCATCCTCAAAAGGGTTGGAGGGAGGGGGTAAAGGGAGTTCTGTGGGCGAGGGGCTTGGACTTCCAGCAAGCATGTGTGAACGTGTTAGATAGGAGTGAATGGAGACGAATGGTATTTGGGACCTGACGAGCTGTTGGAGTGTGAGCAGGGTAATATTTAGTGAAGGGATTCAGGGAATCCGGTTATTTTTATATAGCCGGACTTAAGTCCTGGAAATAGGAAGTACAATACACTTTAAAGGAAGAGTTTGGGATATTGGCAGTTACGAGTGCCCCAACTTACGAGTTTTCCGAGTTACAAGCCATTGCTCGGTTGATTTTTTGCTTTGAGTTGCAAGCCAAAGTCAGAGTTATGAGGGAGCTTCAGATACACCACTAATTGGCGGCATATCTGAAGTCAAATCCAACTCCGTACCCAGAGGAATGTCAGGTACTTCATCCCACCTCACATGCTCTTCCAACACATAACTGGAAGGATAATACTCCCATACTAATCCCAGATTGTAGTGAGGCATCTTGTCTCTTCTTTGGTTCTCGTATAAATCAGGGGATAAGGTAACCTCCATTTCAACATCAGTAGGAGGGGTGGAGTACTGATAGTGGTGGGTGAAGTAGTGATGGTGGTGGGTGGAGTCCTGATAGTGGTGGGTGAAGTAGTGATGGTGGTGGGTGGAGTCCTGATAGTGGTGGGTGAAGTAGTGATGGTGGTGGGTGGAGTCCTGATAGTGGTGGGTGGAGTAGTGACAGTGGTGGGTGGGATAGTGATAGTGGCAGGTGGAGTAGTGATAGTGATGGGTGGAGTAGTGATGGTGGTGGATGGAGTAATGATAATGGTGGGTGTAGTAGATATGGTGGTGGGTGGAGTAGTGAGGGTGGTGGATGGAGTATTGATAATGGTGGGTGGAGTAGTGAGGATGGTGGGTGTAGTAGAGATCATGGTGGATGGAGTAGTGAGGGTGGTGGGTGGAGTAGATATGGTGGTGGGTGGAGTAGATATGGTGGGAGGTGGAACAGTGAGGGTGGTGGGTGTAGTAAGATAAGAGATAAGATAAGATTTCGTTCGGATTTTTAACCCCGGAGGGTTAACCACCCAGGATAACCCAAGAAAGTCAGTGCGTCATCGAGGACTGTCTAACTTATTTCCATTGGGGTCCTTAATCTTGTCCCCCAGGATGCGACCCACACCAGTCGACTAACACCCAGGTACCTATTTGCTGCTAGGTGAACAGGACAACAGGTGTAAGGAAACGTGTCGAAATGTTTCCACCCGCCGGGAATCGAACCCGGGCCCTCCGTGTGTGAAGCGGGAGCTTTAGCCACCAGGCCACCGGGCCACCAGCCAGGCCACCGGTGGTGGGTGGAGTAGTGAAGGTGGTGGGTGGAGTATACAATATTTCTTATTTATAAATACATTTTTCTTATTTAAAAACCTGTAACAAAAAAATTGGGGTGGTTTTCTGGGGGCTGGAATGGATTAATGTCATTTCAATTAATTTCAATGAGGAAAATTTATTTGATACACGAGCAAATTGAGTTACAAGCTCAGTCACAGAACGAATTAAACTCGTAAGTCAAGGTACCACCGTATATTATTCATTTCACTTGGAGACCAAGCTTGGCAACCAACTGTGCTTCCTTCTCATGAGAGAGAAATGCTAGATTTGAGGCAATGCATAGCAGCAGGCCTGCTGCAAGTATTTCTCCATTCTTGTGTTCTTATTCCAATTTGTCAAATGATTTCAAGAATTTCACTGGACTACAAAGGCACTGTTCAAAATGTTCACCCTGCTGACATGCTGGTGTTCTGAAATGTATTTAAGTTTATGTCACAGCTGACCTATTTTATTTTCTGCAGTCCAGCTATTTATATAGAAGATATTAAGGAAGTTTTTGTCTTGTTGATCTTATGTCTCTCTATATTTGTAGACCAATTCCCAAGTTTTTACCAGTACGTACTTGCATATAAGCTAGCTTGTTTTTTGAGTATTTTCCTAACATACCTTGACAATTATTGTTCTTTACCTGGAGTTTACCTGGAGAGAGTTCCGGGGGTCAACGCCCCCGCGGCCCGGTCTGTGACCAGGCCTCCTGGTGGATCAGAGCCTGATCAACCAGGCTGTTACTGCTGGCTGCACGCAAACCAACGTACGAGCCACAGCCCAGCTGATCAGGAACTGACTTTAGGTGCTTGTCCAGTACCAGCTTGAAGACTGCCAGGGGTCTGTTGGTAATCCCCCTTATGTATGCTGGGAGGCAGTTGAACAGTCTTGGGCCCCTGACATTTATTGTATGGTCTCTTAACGTGCTAGTGACACCCCTGCTTTTCATTGGGGGGATGGTGCATCGTCTGCCAAGTCTTTTGCTTTCGTAGTGAGTGATTTTCGTGTGCAAGTTCGGTACTAGTCCCTCTAGGATTTTCCAGGTGTATATAATCATGTATCTCTCCTGCCTGCGTTCCAGGGAATACAGGTTTAGGAACCTCAAGCGCTCCCAGTAATTGAGGTGTTTTATCTCCGTTATGCGCGCCGTGAAAGTTCTCTGTACATTTTCTAGGTCGGCAATTTCACCTGCCTTGAAAGGGGCTGTCAGTGTGCAGCAATATTCCAGCCTAGATAGAACAAGTGACCTGAAGAGTGTCATCATGGGCTTGGCCTCCCTAGTTTTGAAGGTTCTCATTATCCATCCTGTCATTTTTCTAGCAGATGCGATTGATACAATGTTATGGTCCTTGAAGGTGAGATCCTCCGACATGATCACTCCCAGGTCTTTGACGTTGGTGTTTCGCTCTATTTTGTGGCCAGAATTTGTTTTGTACTCTGATGAAGATTTAATTTCCTCATGTTTACCATATCTGAGTAATTGAAATTTCTCATCGTTGAACTTCATATTGTTTTCTGCAGCCCACTGAAAGATTTGGTTGATGTCCACCTGGAGCCTTGCAGTGTCTGCAATGGAAGACACTGTCATGAAGATTCGGGTGTCATCTGCAAAGGAAGACACGGTGCTGTGGCTGACATCCTTGTCTATGTCGGATATGAGGATGAGGAACAAGATGGGAGCGAGTACTGTGCCTTGTGGAACAGAGCTTTTCACCGTAGCTGCCTCGGACTTTACTCTGTTGACGACTACTCTCTGTGTTCTGTTAGTGAGGAAATTATAGATCCATCGACCGACTTTTCCTGTTATTCCTTTAGCACGCATTTTGTGCGCTATTACGCCATGGTCACACTTGTCGAAGGCTTTTGCAAAGTCTGTATATATTACATCTGCATTCTTTTTGTCTTCTAGTGCATTTAGGACCTTGTCGTAGTGATCCAATAGTTGAGACAGACAGGAGCGACCTGTTCTAAACCCATGTTGCCCTGGGTTGTGTAACTGATGGGTTTCTAGATGGGTGGTGATCTTGCTTCTTAGGACCCTTTCAAAGATTTTTATGATATGGGATGTTAGTGCTATTGGTCTGTAGTTCTTTGCTGTTGCTTTACTGCCCCCTTTGTGGAGTGGGGTTATGTCTGTTGTTTTTAGTAACTGTGGGACGACCCCCGTGTCCATGCTCCCTCTCCATAGGATGGAAAAGGCTCGTGATAGGGGCTTCTTGCAGTTCTTGATGAACACAGAGTTCCATGAGTCTGGCCATGGGGCAGAGTGCATGGGCATGTCATTTATTGCCTGTTCGAAGTCATTTGGCATCAGGATAACATCGGATAGGCTTGTGTTAATCAAATTTTGTGGCTCTATCATAAAAAATTCATTTTGATCTTCGACTCTCAGTCTGGTTAGCGGCTTGCTAAAAACTGAGTCATACTGGGACTTGAGTAGCTCACTCATTTCCTTGCTGTCATCTGTGTAGGACCCATCTTGTTTAAGTAGGGGCCCAATACTGGACGTTGTTCTCGATTTTGATTTGGCATAGAAGAAATACTTTGGGTTTCTTTCGATTTCATTTATGGCTTTTAGTTCTTCCCGCGATTCCTGACTCCTAAAGGATTCTTTTAGCTTAAGTTCGATGCTTGCTATTTCTCTGACCAGTGTCTCCCTACGCATTTCAGATATATTGACCTCTTTTAGCCGCTCTGTTATTCTTTTCCGTCGCCTGTAAAGGGAGCGCCTGTCTCTTTCTATTTTACATCTACTCCTCCTTTTTCTTAGAGGAATAAGCCTTGTGCAAACATCGAGTGCCACCGAGTTAATCTGTTCTAGGCATAAGTTGGGGTCTGTGTTGCTTAGTATATCTTCCCAGCTTATATCGGTTAGGAATTGGTTTACTTGGTCCCACCTTATGTTTTTGTTATTGAAGTTGAATTTGGTGAATGCTCCCTCGTGACTAGTCTCATTATGTCGGTCTGGGGCTCCACGCATACATGTCTGAACCTCAATTATGTTGTGATCTGAGTATATTGTTTTTGATATGGTGACATTTCTTATCAGATCATCATTGTTAGTGAAGATGAGGTCTAGTGTATTCTCCAGTCTAGTAGGCTCTATTATTTGCTGGTTTAAATTTAATTTTGTGCAGAGATTTAAAAGCTCGTGTGAGTGTGAGTTTTCATCAGAGCTGCCTCCTGGTGTTATTACTGCAACAATATTATTTGCTATATTCCTCCATTTTAGGTGCCTTAAGTTGAAATCCTCCAGGAGCAAGATGTTGGGTGCAGGAGCTGGAAGATTTTCCAGACAGTGGTCAATTTTTAACAGCTGTTCCTGGAATTGCTGGGATGTTGCATCCGGAGGCTTGTAGACTACCACAATGACTAGGTTTTGGTTCTCGACCTTTACTGCTAAAACTTCCACTACATCATTTGAGGCATTAAGCAGTTCTGTGCAAACAAGTGACTCTGCAATGTACAGGCCAACCCCCCCCTTCCTTTTGCCTGTTCACTCTGTCACATCTGTATAGGTTGTAACCTGGGATCCATATTTCGTTGTCCAAGTGATCCTTTATGTGGGTCTCAGTGAAAGCCGCGAACATTGCCTTTGCCTCTGCAAGCAGTCCACGGATGAAAGGTATTTTATTGTTTGTTGCTGGCTTTAGACCCTGTATATTTGCAAAGAAGAATGTTATCAGACTGGTGGTATTGTTGGTACTGGGGGGGATTTTTTTTCCGGCATTAGTATCTGTATCTGTTGGTTTGGAGTGGAGGCCATCGACTGTGGTTCCACTCCACTCCTAGTACTGCAACCACATTTCTACTTTTTTTTTACCCAGTACCACAACCAGGATTTTATTCTGGGGATAGGGAGTCTGCTTAATCCAGGATTAAATATGAGGCTTAAAAATTATAAGGTACTGAAAAAAGCTAAGAAATCATCTTTAAAACGATTTTTAGTGTATATGTGAAATTTATGAAACTACTGTCCTTTGGTTACTAATCAATACAGTGAAAATTAGCCAGTAATTTAAAGTATTTGCTTCTGTGGGGAGTTGGGGATGTTTTAGCCCTTTTAGCCATCCCTCCCATGGCTGTGCCACTGCTTCTACTGCACATACCTGTACCCCTATCTTGTATCAGTTTGAAGTCTTACACAATTCAGCAGCAGCCCCTTCGAATGAACTGGCACCTCATCCCTTGCATGTATATCATGGCTGCCATAGAAATTATCCCATTGGTAGCCCTTGGCCTGGTGGCAAAGCTCTCAATTTGCACGTTGAATGTCCGGGTTCGATTCCTGGCAAGGGTGGAAACATTGGGCGTGTTTCCTTACACTAGTTGTCCATGTTCACCCATCAGTAAAAATGGGTACCTGGGTGTTAGTCGATTGGTGTGGGTCTGAAATGCTCTGCATAACAGGGGGCATTCTATATAGTAGTATGTCATTGATGTCAGCTAGGCCTGTATACCTTGTATTACCTGGAGTTTACCTGGAGAGAGTTTCGGGGGTCAACGCCCCCGCGGCCCGGTCTGTGACCAGGCCTCCTGGTGGATCAGCGCCTGATCAACCAGGCTGTTGCTGCTGGCTGCACGCAAACCAACGTACGAGCCACAGCCCGGCTGATCAGGAACTGACTTTAGGTGCTTGTCCAGTGCCAGCTTGAAGACTGCCAGGGGTCTGTTGGTAATCCCCCTTATGTGTGCTGGGAGGCAGTTGAACAGTCTCGGGCCCCTGACACTTATTGTATGGTCTCTTAACGTGCTAGTGACACCCCTGCTTTTCATTGGGGGGATGGTGCATCGTCTGCCAAGTCTTTTGCTTTCGTAATGAGTGATTTTCGTGTGCAAGTTCGGTACTAGTCCCTCTAGGATTTTCCAGGTGTATATAATCATGTATCTCTCCCTCCTGCGTTCCAGGGAATACAGGTTTAGAAACCTCAAGCGCTCCCAGTAATTGAGGTGTTTTATCTCCGTTATGCGCGCCGTGAAAGTTCTCTGTACATTTTCTAGGTCGGCAATTTCACCTGCCTTGAAAGGTGCTGTTAGAGTGCAGCAATATTCCAGCCTAGATAGAACAAGTGACCTGAAGAGTGTCATCATGGGCTTGGCCTCCCTAGTTTTGAAGGTTCTCATTATCCATCCTGTCATTTTTCTAGCAGATGCGATTGATACAATGTTATGGTCCTTGAAGGTGAGATCCTCCGACATAATCACTCCCAGGTCTTTGACGTTGGTGTTTCGCTCTATTTCGTGGCCAGAATTTGTTTTGTACTCTGATGAAGATTTAATTTCCTCATGTTTACCATATCTGAGTAATTGAAATTTCTCATCGTTGAACTTCATATTGTTTTCTGCAGCCCACTGAAAGATTTGGTTGATGTCCGCCTGGAGCCTTGCAGTGTCTGCAATGGAAGACACTGTCATGCAGATTCGGGTGTCATCTGCAAAGGAAGACACGGTGCTGTGGCTGACATCCTTGTCTATGTCGGATATGAGGATGAGGAACAAGATGGGAGCTAGTACTGTGCCTTGTGGAACAGAGCTTTTCACCGTAGCTGCCTCGGACTTTACTCTGTTGACGACTACTCTCTGTGTTCTGTTAGTGAGGAAATTATAGATCCATCGACCGACTTTTCCTGTTATTCCTTTAGCGCGCATTTTGTGCGCTATTACGCCATGGTCACACTTGTCGAAGGCTTTTGCAAAGTCTGTATATATTACATCTGCATTCTTTTTGTCTTCTAGTGCATTTAGGACCTTGTCGTAGTGATCCAGTAGCTGAGACAGACAGGAGCGACCTGTTCTAAACCCATGTTGCCCTGGGTTGTGTAACTGATGGGTTTCTAGATGGGTGGTGATCTTGCTTCTTAGGACCCTTTCAAAGATTTTTATGATATGGGATGTTAGTGCTATTGGTCTGTAGTTCTTTGCTGTTGCTTTACTGCCCCCTTTGTGGAGTGGGGCTATGTCTGTTGTTTTTAGTAACTGAGGGACGACCCCCGTGTCCATGCTCCCTCTCCATAGGATGGAAAAGGCTCGTGATAGGGGCTTCTTGCAGTTCTTGATGAACACAGAGTTCCATGAGTCTGGCCCTGGGGCAGAGTGCATGGGCATGTCATTTATCGCCTGTTCGAAGTCATTTGGCGTCAGGATAACATCGGATAGGCTTGTGTTAATCAAATTTTGTGGCTCTCTCATAAAAAATTCATTTTGATCTTCGACTCTCAGTCTGGTTAGCGGCTTGCTAAAAACTGAGTCATATTGGGACTTGAGTAGCTCACTCATTTCCTTGCTGTCATCTGTGTAGGACCCATCTTGTTTAAGTAGGGGCCCAATACTGGGCGTTGTTCTCGATTTTGATTTGGCATAGGAGAAGAAATACTTTGGGTTTCTTTCGATTTCATTTATAGCTTTTAGTTCTTCCCGCGATTCCTGACTCCTAAAGGATTCTTTTAGCTTAAGTTCTATGCTTGCTATTTCTCTGACCAGTGTCTCCCTGCGCATTTCAGATATATTGACCTCTTTTAGCCGCTCTGTTATTCTTTTCCGTCGCCTGTAAAGAGAGCGCCTGTCTCTTTCTATTTTACATCTACTCCTCCTTTTTCTTAGAGGAATAAGCCTTGTGCATACATCGAGTGCCACCGAGTTAATCTGTTCTAGGCATAAGTTTGGGTCTGTGTTGCTTAGTATATCTTCCCAGCTTATATCGGTTAGGACTTGGTTTACTTGGTCCCACTTTATGTTTTTGTTATTGAAGTTGAATTTGGTGAATGCTCCCTCGTGACTAGTCTCATTTTGTCGGTCTGGGGCTCCTCGCATACATGTCTGAACCTCAATTATGTTGTGATCTGAGTATATTGTTTTTGATATGGTGACATTTCTTATCAGATCATCATTGTTAGTGAATATGAGGTCTAGTGTATTCTCCAGTCTAGTAGGCTCTATTATTTGCTGGTTTAAATTGAATTTTGTGCAGAGATTTAAAAGCTCGTGTGAGTGTGAGTTTTCATCAGAGCTGCCTCCTGGTGTTATTTCTGCAACAATATTATTTGCTATATTCCTCCATTTTAGGTGCCTTAAGTTGAAATCCCCCAGGAGCAAGATGTTGGGTGCAGGAGCTGGAAGATTTTCCAGACAGTGGTCAATTTTTAACAGCTGTTCCTGGAATTGCTGGGATGTTGCATCCGGAGGCTTATAGACTACCACAATGACTAGGTTTTGGTTCTCGACCTTTACTGCTAAAACTTCCACTACGTCATTTGAGGCATTAAGCAGTTCTGTGCAAACAAGTGACTCTGCAATGTACAGGCCAACCCCCCCCTTTTGCCTGTTCACTCTGTCACATCTGTATAGGTTGTAACCTGGGATCCATATTTCATTGTCCAAGTGATCCTTTATGTGGGTCTCAGTGAAAGCCGCGAACATTGCCTTTGCCTCTGCAAGCAGTCCACGGATGAAAGGTATTTTGTTGTTTGTTGCTGGCTTTAGACCCTGTATATTTGCAAAGAAGAATGTTATCGGACTGGTGGTATTGTTGGTACTGGGGGGGGATTTTTTTTCCGGCATTAGTATCTGTATCTGTTGGTTTGGAGTGGAGGCCATCGACTGTGGTTCCACTCCAGGAATGACTGGATTTGGTGTACGATTTCTGCCATTTCCTGCCAGTTTTTTTTCCTTCCTGGCACTTGAAGAAATAAAGATATTATTATTATTAAATTATATTATTATTATTTATCTAGGCAGTAGGTTGGTAGACAGCAACCGCCCAGGGAGGTACTACCGTCCTGCCAAGTGAGTGTAAAACGAAAGCCTGTAATTGTTTTACATGACGGTAGGATTGCTGGTGTCCATTTTTCTGTCTCGTAAACATGCAAGATTTCAGGTACGTCTTGTTACTTCTTCTTACACTTAGGTCACACTACACATACATGTACAAGCATATACATATATATATGTACACACCCCTCTGGGTTTTCTTCTATTTTCTTACTAGTTCTTGTTCTTGTTTATTTCCTCTTACCTCCATGGGAAAGTGGAACAGAATTCTTCCTCTGTAAGCCATGCGTGTTGTAAGAGGCGATTAAAATGCCGGAAGCAAGGGG
Source organism: Cherax quadricarinatus (assembly GCF_038502225.1). Classification (NCBI taxonomy): domain Eukaryota; kingdom Metazoa; phylum Arthropoda; class Malacostraca; order Decapoda; family Parastacidae; genus Cherax; species Cherax quadricarinatus. The sequence continues at coordinate 11,856,067 of NC_091342.1, forward strand.
CTAGTAACTCCCTTCTCCTGTATATATTATTAAATGTAAAAGGAGACGCTTTCGTTTTTCCTTTTGGGCCACCCCGCCTCGGTGGGATACGGCCGGTGTGTTGAAAGAAAGAATAAGATTATTATTTATCAATGAATCAAATACGTATCAAGTTCCCTGCAGTAACTGTCCAGCAAGCAGTTTACACCAACTGCCCTAGATATCTATTTACTGCCCACTCCTCTTCCAGACAAAATGCTACATATGAATAGGATCTCTACCTTTGACCTAATTATATAAATTGTTGCCTTGTATTTGGCTAGCAGCTCTTACATTTCCTAATATGATGTTATCTGACCTGTTAACTAATACATCCTGTGAAAATTGGGGACAATAAACATTTACTATCTTGAAATGTGTAGAATGAGGGGAGATACATGTACAAATGGAAGGATGGTGTACTTATTATATAAATAGATAATCACTAAACCAGTAAGTCATACATTGTCTGAGGAAGGGGAGACAATCAGATTTTGATCCTTGAATCAAGAGCTCTTCAAGAAAGTCAAGGCATTTAGTACCTCCACCACCCAACTTCTTGAAGGAAAAAAAAAAAAAAAAAAAAAAAAGGCACAACCAGCAATTACAAAATGCCTCTCTCCATTAAAAATTATATTAAGGAAAAAAAATTTAAGTCCAGTCCCTGGGCTTATTATGTGACTCAATTTTTTTGGGGACCCTGTATGACCCATATGGGTTTAGCACTTCCCTCAAATAATAATAATATTTTTGACCACTTCCTTCAATAGTAATTAAAAATGTATCACATCACCATATAATTCCCATCCATGACCAACTCCACCCTTGAAAATGAACTGGTTGAGCACTATACTTATTGCACTCAAACACGTGAAACGTGCCATGTATCAAAAGTTGACATTTTAATTGTGAGTCCCTATCATCTACAAATTCTCTTAAATCCGTGTCAATTATGGCAGACCAGTGACAAGCCACACAGGTATAGATTTGTAGACAATGGAACAATGCAGTAGGCCTATTGGCCCAGGCTAGGCAGGTTCAATTCACACCCACTTATGCACCTGTCCAACCTGTCTACAAGTCTACTGCCAAACCTGTACTTCCCAATATCCTTTTTAAATCTAAATTTCCCCAGTTTAAATCCACTGCTGCGAGTCCTATCGTAATCAGATATTTTCAAAATGATATGTATATACCTTTCATTTATTCTTGTACACTTAAATCATCTCCCTCCTAATTCTGTTTTTTCAGAGTCGAGAGTACCTTGTGTGGATTCCCTCTCACATTGGCCTTTCCTTTAAGGCTCTTTAATGACAGTAAAGGGCTCTTGATCCAAGGAATTGGGCCTCCCCTTTTATCAAACTGGAGTGCTCCCCATGATCCCCCCCCTGCTGTCATACCTACCTGGAGGGTATTCATGACCCCTATAGGTTTAGCATTCCTCTATGAATGTACTAATCAATGGATTTATTACATTCATTGGGCAGCGCTAAACACACAGGGGTCATACATTGCCCGGAGAATTGGAAGGCATTCAGATTCAATTCATAGAATTAGAACATCAATCCAATTCCTTACATTAAGAGCCCCTAGCCAGCATCAAGGCACCTCCCCTGAAGGGACAATGAATTTCAAATACAGGATAGAATTGATAAATTGTTATAGGTGTATGTCTTCAAAGAGGGAGTAGATTACAGCTTTGGGCTGTCAGCTGGTAGTTATCAGGACAATAATATAAAAAAAATCATTAACTGAACTACATTAACTTGAGATAGAGTGACACCCATCAGTTCAAAATATTCATATTATCATGCAAGAGGAACCTCTGTGAGAGTTATTTGTGGGCAATATAGACCATCTTAACCACCTGAATTTGGAAGGTGAATAAAAGGTTGACTCAGTAGATGAGCCTCCAAATCCCCATTACCCTGGAGAGGGTTTCGGGGGTCAACGCCCTCGCGGCTCAGTCTGAGACCAGCCCTCACGGTGGATCAGCGTCTGATCAACCAGGCTGTTACTACTGGCTGCACGCAAGCTGCCGTACGAACCACAGCCCAGTTGATCAGGTACTGACTAGGTGCCTGGTCAGTGCCTTCTTAAAGATAGCCAGGGGTCTATTGGTAATCCCCATTATGGTGGGTGGGAGGCAGTTGAACAGTCTTGGACCCCGGACACTTATTGTGTTGTCTCTCAATGTACTCGTTGCGCCCCTGGTTTTCACTGGGGAAATGTTGCATCTCCTGCCGAGTCTAGGTGTCAGGTTGACCAAAAGGAAAAAGCACACGCTAGAGCATTGTATAACGCAGTGCCCACGCAGCAGGACCTAGATAATGGTTCAGGAGGAACGATAACGTCGTATAAAGTGTCAAGCAGCGCTTGGAAATGACAGAGCATTAGGGCTGATCCAAGTAAGTTAATGTTAATTTACGTTAGGCTACATTAGGTCAGTAAGGTATGGTGAAAGTACTTGCATTAGGTTAGTTAAGTTAGCGTTAAAATTACCAGCATACACCAGGGTTGAATTTCAGGCAGACTGTCTCCTACCTTCCACCGGCAATAAAACCTCTCAATATTTTGTAATTTTCAAAACTTTACGGCTCTGGATATGTTCGTGCCTGCACCTAGATAAGTAAAGGACGTTGCGGTTATCATATCTGAACTTACAACCAGTATAGTTATGAACAAAAGTTGGTAAATATGACGAGAATAACGTTCGTAGTCCACCAGCGGCCGCTCACCTGCCTCACTCAAATCACCTCCCATCTTATCATTCACGTTGAAGTCAAAATAACATAATAAATCTTCGTTTCCCTACCGAATTGCGCTATAAAATTTAACAAAACGTGGTACTTCAATAGCATATAATTTTCTAATTAATTTTAATTACGATATAAGTTTTGAATTGACAAGTTAAGAACCTTTAAGAGGGAGACATTTAGATGTGAGACGAGAGAATAAATCCAGTTCCATGGATCAAGAGCCCCTCACCATCATCAAAGACCCTCCTCTGAAGGATCCTTGACGTTAATGAGGGGTTTTTGATCTAAGGAACTGGATCTGTCCTTCCTTTGGACTGAACCTGATTACCTCCGTTTCCCAGGCGCTGCATAACCCCTATGGGTTTAGTGGTCACTGTTTAATATAACGAACTCAGCTAAATGTTGCAACTTATCTTTTCTGAACTCTAGTATACACGGTGCTAGCTCGTGTGAGTGTGAGTTTTCATCAGAGCTGCCTCCTGGTGTTATTACTGCAACAATATTATTTGCTATATTCCTCCATTTTAGGTGCCTTAAGTTGAAATCCCCCAGGAGCAAGATGTTGGGTGCAGGAGCTGGAAGATTTTCCAGACAGTGGTCAATTTTTAACAGCTGTTCCTGGAATTGCTGGGATGTTGCATCCGGAGGCTTGTAGACTACCACAATGACTAGGTTTTGGTTCTCGACCTAGATTAGATTTAGATTAGCGACCTTTACTGCTAAAACTTCCACTACATCATTTGAGGCATTTAGCAGTTCTGTGCAAACAAGTGACTCTGCAATGTACAGGCCAACCCCCCCCCCCCTTTTGCCTGTTCACTCTGTCACATCTGTATAGGTTGTAACCTGGGATCCATATTTCGTTGTCCAAGTGATCCTTAATGTGGGTCTCAGTGAAAGCCGCGAACATTGCCTTTGCCTCTGCAAGCAGTTCACGGATGAAAGGTATTTTGTTGTTTGTTGCTGGCTTTAGACCCTGTATATTTGCAAAGAAGAATGTTATCGGACTGGTGGTATTGTTGGTACTGTGGGGGGATTTTTTCTCCGGCATTAGTATCTGTATCTGTTGGTTTGGAGTGGAGGCCATCGACTGTGGTTCCACTCCAGGAATGACTGGATTTGGTGTACGATTTCTGCCATTTCCTGCCAGTTTTTTTTCCTTCCTGGCACTAAAAAACCTCTCCCTCTTGAGTGGCTGTGGCTACCCAGGTTTTCCCTTGGCCTGGATGTTTTGTATCTTTTTGTACCCTTAAGATGGTGTGCCTGGCAATTTAAGTTATAGCACCGTCTTTCCTGTACTGAAGAGGTACACATTTCAGGGTGAAAAAGCTTACAGGAAGGGAGTTTGCATTTTCCTGTTGTCATATGGGCATGGCATTTTCTAGGGTGGTCATAGTTGCACGTCCCGTCTGTTTTTCCAGATTTCCCATGTCTGCAGATACCAAGTGCACAGTATGTGCACAGGCTTGGTTTCCGTTTGCCTTGGGTTTCTGTGACTGTATTCCCTGTTGGTGCATGTTTCCCTGTCTTATTCCTATCCTCCCTAGCACCAACAATGGAGCTCCCACCAGTTGTTTTTGGTAATATATCCTCACTTTAGCTAGTGGAGTCCTCTTGTTTGCTATTTCCTGTGGTATTTCTAGTTTGCATGACCAGTGACATCACTACTGCATGACCAGTGACATCACTACTGTGGAAAATACTGCATATATTTTCCAGAAATTCAGTATTTATATGTAAATAGATGGCCATACTGTATTTAATAATATTTATGTCATAGAAAACGGAAAGCCTGTGTCTGCGCAGACGAGACTCACCATCTTGGTTTTGAATTTTGTACAAACGTTGGTGTAATGGGAAGAATTTTTCGTGCTCTAGAGGCTAAAATTGTGTTGACACCTCTCAAATAGGAGGCGAAATTGGTGGATGTGCATTCCTGCATAACTTGAGATATCAGACAACTGGACAAGACAGCTCCAGGAACCTCAGATAAGCTCTCTAGATTTGTGTGCAATTCTGGCCAGCATTATTTTCATAGATTTAGTTAGAGTGAGGTTTTCTGAGTATGATGCACATTAATCTCCAGTCAAATTGGTGAGTGATATTAAGATATATTTTCCTCCTGTTATGTAATTGTGAATATACATAACCATTTATTATTTTTAATATACAGTCCACAAATTTATATATTTACCAGTATTCCTGGTGTATGTATATTTCATTTAATTAATAGGTCCAGAGCAACTTGTGGTTATGACAGTAGTAGGTATCGAAGGGGGACATTTTTTGCGACCTAGGTGTCCCAAATTCCTACTTGTCTATGTAACATTGATAAATAATAATTATCTTTGTTATCATTTATTGCTATGTACATAATTAGTTACATTCAGATAAATGCAATTTTCCACATTTAATATGCCCGTTGGTCCTTCTTGAACCGGAGGTAATTAGTGAAGTCATTAATTAGTTAATTACTTAATAATTATATGTGAAATGACAGAAGGAGGTGGATATTAAGTTCACAAATTTGTTTAATGTGTAGTGGATTATAATAATTACAATATTAATTTTGATAAGATAAGCCAAGTGTAGCTAATTATATTAATGTGTATATTAATTTTGCAAAGCCAAAGTGGCTAGGATTTATATTAATGTATTTGCATAATGTTAATTTTGATAAGCCAATTCTGGCCAAGATTTATATCAATGTATGTGTAATTGATAAGCCAAGTGTAACTAATTATATTAATGTGTATATAAATTTTGCTATGCCAAATTCTGGCAAGGATTTATTAATTTGTGTAATATTAATTTTGATGAGCCAAGTTTGTATTAACGTACATTTAAAATTTATATAATTTTTTTGCACATGTAATTGCTGAGCTCAAGTAGCTAGAATTTATTTAAAGGTAAGTTGCACTATTTACCTTTATAAAGTGCATAATTTAGTACATAATCAGTGTTATTAAGTTGAATTTAATACATTGCATCATGGCTGAAAATGAGGAAATTAATATAGAAGACAAACATATGGAATATAGAGTAAAGAAAGCATTAATACAGGCTAGAAAAGTTCATGTAACCAAGGCATATAATAAGTGCTTGGAATTAATGAATCAAGAAACTGTGAATACTGATGATTTAAAATTGTATTTAGATGCTTTTAGCCTGGTGGCTAAAGCTTCCGCTTCACACACGGAGGGCCCGGGTTCGATTCCCGGCGGGTGGAAACATTTCGACACGTTTCCTTACACCTGTTGTCCTGTTCACCTAGCAGCAAATAGGTACCTGGGTGTCAGTCGACTGGTGTGGGTCGCATCCTGGGGGATAAGATTAAGGACCCCAATGGAAATAAGTTAGACAGTCCTCGATGATGCACTGACTTTCTTGGGTTATCCTGGGTGGCTAACCCTCCGGGGTTAAAAATCCGAACGAAATCTTATCTTATCTTATCTTATTTATTAGTAAACTGTGTAGATGAGACTGAAATAGATCTCATGATTAATCAGTATTATGAATTAGACGAAAAGATTCTTGTAAAAGTCAGGCCTTGAATAAATTAAAATGTGGAAACCAGGAAGTTGGTCAGTCTGCTCCAACAAATAATATGTCTTTGCCAAAACTCCCAGAATTGTGTTTGCCTGTGTTTAATCCTGGAGAAAATTGGGAGGAATTTTGGTCAATTTTTAAAGCAGCTGTGCATGATAGGAGTGATCTAGCCTGTGTAACTAAATTATTTTACCTCAAAGGACAGGTGAGAGGAGATGCTCACCTGGGAGACAGTAATGGTGAAGCTGGAGGTGCTGTCCTCGGAGACAGTAATGGTGAAGCTGGAGGTGCTGTCCTGGGAGACAGTAATGGTGAAGCTGGAGATTTTGTCCAGGTAGTCGGGAATTATACGGAGGAAGGAATACATATAAATGACCTCATAGGGGACAGGAGCCGTAGTGGGGAAACAAGTGTAGTCAAAGATAAGATAAAACCAATATTGCAAACTAGAAATACCACAGGAAATAGCAAACAAGAGGACTCCACTAGCAATAGTGAGGATATATTACCATAAACAACTGGTGGGAGCTCCATTGTTGGTGCTAGGGAGGATAGGAATAAGACAGGGAAACATGCACCAACAGGGAATACAGTCACAGAAACCCAAGGCAAACGGAAACCAAGACTGTGCACATACTATGCACTTGGTATCTGCCGACATGGGAAATCTGGAAAAACAGACGGGACGTGCAACTATGACTACCCTAGAAAATGCCGTGCCCATATGACAACAGGAAAATGCAAACTCCCTTCCTGTAAGCATTTTCACCCTGAAATGTGTACCTCTTCAGTACAGGAAAGACTGTGCTATAACTTAAATTGCCAGGCACACCATCTAAAGGGGACAAAAAGATACAAAACATCCAGGCCATGGAAAACCTGGGTAGCCACAGCCACTCAAGAGGGAGAGGTTTTTTAGTGCCAGGAAGGAAGAAAACTGGCAGGAAATGGCAGAAATCGTACACCAAATCCAGTCATTCCTGGAGTGGAACCACAGTCGATGGCCTCCACTCCAAACCAACAGATACAGATACTAATGCCGGAAAAAAAATCCCCCCCCCAGTACCAACAATACCACCAGTCCGATGACATTCTTCTTTGCAAATATACAGGGTCTAAAGCCAGCAACAAACAACAAAATAACTTTCATCCGTGGACTGCTTGCAGAGGCAAAGGCAATGTTCGCGGCTTTCACTGAGACCCACATATAGGATCACTTGGACAACGAAATATGGATCCCAGGTTACAACCTATACAGATGTGACAGAGTGAGCAGGCAAAAAGGGGGGGTTGGCCTGTACATTGCAGAGTCACTTGTTTGCACAGAACTGCTTAATGCCTCAAATGATGTAGTGGAAGTTTTAGCAGTAAAGGTCGAAAACCAAAACCTAGTCATTGTGGTAGTCTACAAGCCTCCGGATGCAACATCCCATCAATTCCAGGAACAGCTGTTAAAAATTGACCACTGTCTGAAAAATCTTCCAGCTCCTGCACCCAACATCTTGCTCCTGGGGGATTTCAACTTAAGGCACCTAAAATGAAGGAATATAGCAAATAATATTGTTGCAGTAATAACACCAGGAGGCAGCTCTGATGAAAACTCACACTCACACGAGCTTTTTTAAATCTCTGCACAAAATTCAATTTAAACCAGCAAATAATAGAGCCTACTAGACTGGAGAATACACTAGACCTCATCTTCACTAACAATGATGATCTGATAAGAAATGTCACCATATCAAAAACAATATACTCAGATCACAACATAATTGAGGTTCAGACATGTATGCGCAGAGCACCAGACCGACAAAATGAGATTAGTCACGAGGGAGCATTCACCAAATTCAACTTCAATAACAAAAACATAAAGTGAGACCAAGTAAACCAAGTCCTAACCGATATAAGCTGGGAAGATATACTAAGCAACACAGACCCCAACTTATGCCTAGAACAGATTAACTTGGTGGCACTCGATGTATGCACAAGGCTTATTCCTCTAAGAAAAAGGAGGAGTAGATGTGAAATAGAAAGAGACAGACGCTCCCTTTACAGGCGACGGAAAAGAATAACAGAGCAGCTAAAAGAGGTCAATATATCTGAAATGCGTAGGGAGACACTGGTCAGAGAAATAGCAAGCATCGAACTTAAGCTAAAGGAATCTTATAGGAGTCAGGAATCGCGGGAAGAACTAAAAGCCACAAATGAAATCGAAAGAAACCCAAAGTATTTCTTCTCCTATGCCAAATCAAAATCGAGAACAACGTCCAGTATTGGGCCCCTACTTAAACAAGATGGGTCCTACACAGATGACAGCAAGGAAATGAGTGAGCTACTCAAGTCCCAATATGACTCAGTTTTTAGCAAGCCGCTAACCAGACTGAGAGTCGAAGATCAAAATGAATTTTTTATGAGAGAGCCACAGAATTTGGTTAACACAAGCCTATCCGATGTTACCCTGACGCCAAATGACTTCGAACAGGCGATAAATGACATGCCCATGCACTCTGCCCCAGGGCCAGACTCATGGAACTCCGTGTTCATCAAGAACTGCAAGAAGCCCCTATCACGAGCCTTTACCATCCTATGGAGAGGGAGCATGGACACGGGGGTCGTCCCACAGTTACTAAAAACATCAGACATAGCCCCACTCCACAAAGGGGGCAGTAAAACAACAGCAAAGAACTACAGACCGATAGCACTAACATCCCATATCATAAAAATCTTTGAAAGGGTCCTAAGAAGCAAGATCACCACCCATCTAGAAACCCATCAGTTACACAACCCAGGGCAACATGGGTTTAGAACAGGTCGCTCCTGTCTGTCTCAACTATTGGATCACTACAACAAGGTCCTAGATGCACTAGAAGATAAAAAGAATGCAGATGTAATATATACAGACTTTGCAAAAGCCTTCGACAAGTGTGACCATGGCGTAATAGCGCACAAAATGCGTGCTAAAGGAATAACAGGAAAAGTCGGTCGGTGAATCTATAATTTCCTCACTAACAGAACACAGAGAGTAGTCTTAGTTTAATATGTTTATTATGCACCCCATACCCATCCTACCGAGAGTAGTCGTCAACAGAGTAAAGTCCGAGGCAGCTACGATGAAAAGCTCTGTTCCACAAGGCACAGTACTCGCTCCCATCTTGTTCCTCATTCTCATATCCGACATAGACAAGGATGTCAGCCACAGCACCGTGTCTTCCTTTGCAGATAACACCCGAATCTGCATGACAGTGTCTTCCATTGCAGACACTGCAAGGCTCCAGGCGGACATCAACCAAATCTTTCAGTGGGCTGCAGAAAACAATATGAAATTCAACGATGAGAAATTTCAATTACTCAGATATGGTAAACACGAGGAAATTAAATCTTCATCAGAGTACAAAACAAATTCTGGCCACAAAATAGAGCGAAACACCAACGTCAAAGACCTGGGAGTGATCATGTCGGAGGATCTCACCTTCAAGGACCATAACATTGTATCAATCGCATCTGCTAGAAAAATGACAGGATGGATAATGAGAACCTTCAAAACTAGGGAGGCCAAGCCCATGATGACACTCTTCAGGTCACTTGTTCTATCTAGGCTGGAATATTGCTGCACACTAACAGCACCTTTCAAGGCAGGTGAAATTGCTGACCTAGAAAATGTACAGAGAACCTTCACGGCGCGCATAACGGAGATAAAACACCTCAATTACTGGGAGCACTTGAGGTTCCTAAACCTGTATTCCCAGGAACGCAGGCGGGAGAGATACATGATTATATACACCTGGAAAATCCTAGAGGGACTAGTACCGAACTTGCACACGAAAATCACTCACTACGAAAGCAAAAGACTTGGCAGACGATGCAACATCCCCCCAATGAAAAGCAGGGGTGTCACTAGCACGTTAAGAGACCATACAATAAGTGTCAGGGGCCCGAGACTGTTCAACTGCCTCCCAGCTTACATAAGGGGGATTACCAACAGACCCCTGGCAGTCTTCAAGCTGGCACTGGACAAGCACCTAAAGTCGGTTCCTGACCAGCCGGGCTGTGGCTCGTACGTTGGTTTGCGTGCAGCCAGCAGTAACAGCCTGGTTGATCAGTCTCTGATCCACCAGGAGGCCTGGTCACAGACCGGGCCGCGGGGGCGTCGACCCCAGGAACTCTCTCCAGGTAAACTCCAGGTACTCATACAAGCCTTTCCCAATGTAAATGACTCTTACAAGGAAGCAGTTGACTTGTTGAAAGTCACTTATGGTAATATAGAACAAAGTAGGTTGGATCTAGTGAATATTATTGTTAATTTAAAATCTCCAGATCACACTTACAAAGGTTTACAACAGTTTAGAGTTAAACTGGAGAGCACTCTCAAAACTTTAAGTAATAAATATAATCTGAAGGAATCAGACTGGTTATTGAGTGCCATTGTACAGAATAAATTACATTATTAAACTCTTGAATGTCTCTCAAACAAATATCACAAGGGTTATTTTGGTCTGGAGGAAATAAGACTAGGTCTACAAGAATTAATTGTGCAGTTGCAGACCAGCCAACTAACTCATTTTAAAGATGCAACACATAATAATTCCGAGGTATCTGTCAAGTTTCATAAAGGGAAAAAATTTACCAATAGTAATAATCAAAATTCATTTCCTAAAAAGAGTTGCATAGGTGCATATCAAGTAGCAGGAATCAGAAATAATGATTCTCAACAAGGTAAGAAGAATAAGTACCCTTCTAAGAGTAGCCCAGTTAATAAGAAACCAGTCAAAGAAAGGAGAGATTGTCTCTTCTGCAGGGGTACTCATTTTTCTAAGAATTGCAATGCATACAATTCATGGAATGATAAAGTTGAAAGATTGGAGGAACTTGACAGATGTATCAGGTGTTTGGGTAATCACAATGTAAAGGATTGTTATGCCAAATTAAACTTCTGTTAACAATGTCACAAAGGAAGACACAATATAGTCATGTGTAAAGGTCTATATGATAATGTTGATAATAATGATAATGTTGACAATCCTGACACATCAGTAGCTAATGTAAAAATTGCTGCTAATGTTAATAATGCTGGTTTTGCTGAAGTAGCCTTACCTGTGTTACAGGTAAAAATTGATAATAAAAGGCATAAATCAAAAAATGTAAATGCATTATTGGACCAGGGATCACAGCGTACCTTCATAAAACATAAATGTCTTGATGGTATAAAAGTACAGATGGGAGATCCCACAACTTTAAAATTATCTGGTTTTCTCTCGGATAAAAGGTCTCAATTGTATGACACTGTTTATGTAACTGTCAGGTTGGGCAATGAGAAAAATCGTGTTAATGCAGTAATTGTAGATAGACTTCCAGAGAAAATATCTACAGTAGGGCTTAGTAAAGCTACAGAAAGACTCTCACATAATGTAAATTTAGCACCTTCTGGTGTAAGTGATGATTCTGTAGGCCCAATAAATATTTTGATAGGTAGTGACTATTATGCCTCCTTTGTAAAGGATATGGTAAAGAAATGTGGTGTCACCCTTTTGAAGACTGCTGGAGGCCATGTGATGTATGGTAGGATTCCTCGTAATAATAATTCTTGACTAGAGGAAACTACAAATACCATAACTGTGTGTCTTACTCATGAAGTTGTACCCCAGTATAATTCTTTCATAGAGGATGGTGTTGAGCCAGTGCATAAATTGTGGGAATTAGACAGCATTGGAATAAATGTAAATGAAGAAAGTCCGGATGATTCTTTTACTCAGGAGCAGTACCTGAAAGATGTAAAATTTGAATCTGGACAATACTGGGTACGACTTCCGTGGTGACTGAACCATCCAGAATTGCCCACTAATTACAGAATGGCATATGGACAGTTAAAAGCTCAGCTCCACGAACTGAGTAAGACACCAGAATTGTTAACTGCCTATAATGATATAATTGCTGAGCAGTTAATTAATAAATTTATAGAAGAGGTACCTCCTGAGCAAGCCAAAATTTATGGTCACTATTTGCCACATCACGGAGTGAAGAAGGATTCTAAGACCACTCCTCTGAGAATTGTGTTTAATTGTAGTGCCAGGAGTAACAAAAACGTACCTAGTTTAAATGACTGTTTGATGACAGGTCAGCTAACAAAGGGGGGCAGCAGAGGGCAGCAAGGGACTAGCTCCCTTAAGGTTTACTATACTAATAGCAGGAGTGTTAGAAATAAGATAGATGAGCTAAGATTAATTGCAAGTGCAGGAAACATAGATATTATTGCTATAACAGAGACCTGGCTCAATCTGAAAGATAGAGAGATGCCCTCTGAATGTCACATACAAGGCTATAAATTATTCCACACTGACAGGGTCAACAGGAAAGGTGGTGGAGTAGCGATGTATGTCAGAGACAATTTAAATTGTTGTGTAAGACAAGATATTAAATTAGAAGCGTCAGCCACTGAATCTGTTTGGTTACAGCTTCTCGAGGGCCGAGAAAAACTAATTTTGGGTGTGATTTACAGGGCCCCAAATCTTGATAGGGAGTGCAGTAAACTTCTATGGGACGAAATTCGTAAGGCATCTACATACGAAAATGTTGTGCTAATGGGAGATTTCAACTATAGACAGATTGACTGGAGCAATTTGACAGGAAATTTAGAGTCGGGTGACTTTCTTGATACGATCCAGGATTGTTTTTTAAAACAGTTTGTGACAGAGCCAACTAGGGGAAATAACCTCCTTGACTTGGTTCTTGCCAGTAGGGAAACACTAATTAATAATCTTGAGGTTAATGATGAGCTTGGGGAGAGTGATCACAAATCACTCAGTTTTAATATATCATGGAATTCCCCTAATAATGGCAATCAAGTCTCCGTCCCTGACTTTCGCTTGGCTGATTTCATAGGACTGAAAAATTACTTAGGTGGGCTGAACTGGAATGACCTGACTAAGGGTCAGGTAGGTGGTGATGGTTGCCGATATGATGCTTTCCAGGGCATAGTTCTAGCTGCTCAGTCAAATTATGTTCCAAATAGGGAAATCAGATCAAACAAAAATGATCCTAAATGGATGAACAATAGATTAAAATATCTGATTGGTCAAAAGAGAGGCATATATAGGCAAATCAAAAGAGGAGAGGGGCAATTAAGAAATCGATATATTCAGTTAAAGAGAGAAATAAAAAAGGGAATTAGAAAAGCAAAAAGAGATTATGAGGTTAAAGTTGCAAGAGAATCGAAGACTAACCCAAAAGGATTCTTTCAGGTATACAGAAGTAAGATCAGGGACAAGATAGGCCCACTCAAAAGTTCCTCGGGTCAGCTCACTGACAGTGATAAGGAAATGTGTAGAATTTTTAACACATACTTCCTCTCAGTTTTTACACAGGAGGATACCAGCGATATACCAGTAATGATAAATTATGTAGAACAGGACGATAATAAACTGTGCACTATTAGGGTCACAAGTGACATGGTCCTTAGGCAAATAGATAAATTGAAACCTAACAAATCCCCAGGCCCTGATGAACGGTATGCAAGGGTTCTAAAGGAATGTAAAGAGGAGCTTAGCACACCTTTGGCTAATCTTTTCAACATATCACTACAAACTGGCATGGTGCCAGATAAGTGGAAAATGGCAAATGTGATACCTATTTTCAAAACAGGTGACAGGTCCTTAGCTTCGAACTATAGACCAATAAGCCTAACCTCCATAGTGGGAAAATTTATGGAATCAATAATTGCCGAGGCAGTTCGTAGCCACCTTGAAAAGCATAAATTAATCAACGAATCTCAGCATGGTTTTACAAAGGGGCGTTCCTGCCTTACGAATTTATTAACTTTTTTCACTAAGGTATTTGAGGAGGTAGATCATGGTAATGAATATGATATTGTGTATATGGACTTCAGTAAGGCTTTTGACAGGGTCCCACATCAGAGACTATTGAGGAAAATTAAAGCACATGGAATAGGAGGAGAAATTTTTTCCTGGATAGAGGCATGGTTGACAAATAGGCAGCAGAGAGTTTGCATAAATGGGGAGAAATCAGAGTGGGGAAGCGTCACGAGCGGTGTTCCACAGGGGTCAGTGTTGGGCCCCCTGCTGTTCACAATCTACATAAACGACATAGATGAGGGCATAAAGAGCGACATCGGCAAGTTTGCCGATGACACCAAAATAGGCCGTCGAATTCATTCTGACGAGGACATTCGAGCACTCCAGGAAGATTTGAATAGACTGATGCAGTGGTCGGAGAAGTGGCAGATGCAGTTTAATATAGACAAATGCAAAGTTCTAAATGTTGGACAGGACAATAACCATGCCACATATAAACTAAATAATGTAGATCTTAATATTACGGATTGCGAAAAAGATTTAGGAGTTCTGGTTAGCAGTAATCTGAAACCAAGACAACAGTGCATAAGTGTTCGCAATAAAGCTAATAGAATCCTTGGCTTCATATCAAGAAGCATAAATAATAGGAGTCCTCAGGTTGTTCTTCAACTCTATACATCCTTGGTTAGGCCTCATTTAGATTATGCTGCACAGTTTTGGTCACCGTATTACAGAATGGATATAAATTCTCTGGAAAATGTACAAAGGAGGATGACAAAGATGATCCCATGTATCAGAAACCTTCCCTATGAGGATAGACTAAGGGCCCTGAAACTGCACTCTCTAGAAAGACGTAGAATTAGGGGGGATATGATTGAGGTGTATAAATGGAAGACAGGAATAAATAAAGGGGATGTAAATAGTGTGCTGAAAATATCTAGCCTAGACAGGACTCGCAGCAATGGTTTTAAGTTGGAAAAATTCAGATTCAGGAAGGATATAGGAAAGTACTGGTTTGGTAATAGAGTTGTGGATGAGTGGAACAAACTCCCAAGTACCGTTATAGAGGCCAGAACGTTGTGTAGCTTTAAAAATAGGTTGGATAAATACATGAGTAGATGTGGGTGGGTGTGAGTTAGACCTGATAGCTTGTGCTAACAGGTCGGTTGCCGTGTTCCTCCCTTAAGTCAATGTGACCTGACCTGACTAGGTTGGGTGCATTGGCTTAAGCCGGTAGGAGACTTGGACCTGCCTCGCATGGGCCAGTAGGCCTTCTGCAGTGTTCCTTCGTTCTTATGTTCTTAACTACTGACGAAATTAAGACACATGTGCGGCGTCTGGTTGTCCTTGTTGTGGACGTTTCGCCATCCAGTGGCTAGCTGGATGGCGAAACGTCTACGATGGGGATGCCCGGGTGTTGCGCATGTGTCTTAATTTCATCTTGAAGGTATTATATACCATTCTTGTACTACTACTACTACTACCACCACCTCTTCCTGCCTATACGTATATAGCCGTCCTGCTCCACCTCTGGTTAGTGTGACTTTGTCAATGGTCCAAGTCGGACCGAAACGTCGTCGTAAGCTTCTCTCTTTTATGTGCGGGTTATTTGTGTAAAGTATTCCCCTCCCCATAAAGGGGCAAATATATTGTATGGTGTACCAAGTTGAAAGTTTGAGGCTCATCTGAAGAGACATACTCGTGGCATCAAAAAATGCAAGAGTAAAGTACTCTAATATCATTTTTTTTATTTCATATTTCATGAGTGTGTTCAGCCTGTAAGGGAGAGAGAGGTAGCTCCAACTCTTTGAATCAAGAGCCCTTCAGCAGCATCAAGGCACCTCCCTTGAAGAGTCTAGTAATCAGTGTACATCTTCCTTTTGGAGATACTGAATCGCTACCCCCAACATTCATTGTCAATTACTTGGCAACCTATATCCTGTATTTCCATGAAATATTAACATCATACTGTACTACATAAATTTAATTTAACTTACAACTCTGAGGTTGATAACCATTTACTTTGCTAAATTATTATTACATGTATTGTAATCATGAGAAAATGCTAAACCCTGCTCAAGAAGAAATTTCTCGCCTAGCTGGTAGTAATAAGTTATCACAAGTTATATACACTGATGGATCTAAACAGGAGTCTTCTGGCAGGGCTGCATCTGCTCTTGTTGCCACCTCCCTAGTTAAGAACAATAATAAACTTGTTGAACTACGTATAAGAATTAACAACAAGGCGTCTACATTGCAACCTGAACTGTTTGCAATCCTAATGGTGCTAAAGCTAATTTATGACATTGAGCATGACACTATCATCATTACTGATTCTGTCATCACAGTAAATCAACCATTCAAATCATTATGAAGCTCTGTGTAGTCTGCAGTCAATCAAACAAACGGGTTTCCACATGGATAAATTGCCATTTTTGTGGAAATTGGTGTCATGCCCCTTGTGCAGATATCCAAGAACTAGCTACAAGTAGTATTAAAACAGGGAAGTGTTTTTGGGTATGCCCAAATGAGATAAATCTGTGGACTAAAATCACAAGGGTATTAAAAGAGGATAACATCAAAGCTGCTTTCATAGAAAACCTGGAAGCTTTCTACAACAGATGGGAACATAAAAAGTCTGGGCTGAATGGTACTGCCCTTGATACTGGCCATGTAGTCAGAAACTGTAAGCCTGGAGGTGATGCCCTGGTAGTCAGTAAATGTGGGGCTGATAGTGCTGTCCTGGGAGACAGTAATGGTGAAGCTGGAGGTGCTGTCCTGGGAGACATTATTATTATTATTATAATCAAGGGGGAAGCGCTAAACCCGTAGGATTATACAGCGCCTGAGGGGGGGGGATGTGGAAGGCATTCAGGCTTAATTCGGGGAACTGGAGCACAGATCCAATTCCCTAAATCAAGAGCCCCTCACCAACATCAAGGAACCTTCCGTGAGGGGTGTCCTGGGAGACAGTAATGGTGAAGCTGGAGGTGCTGTCCTGGGAGACAGTAATGGTGAAGCTGGAGGTGCTGTCATGGGAGACAGTAATGGTGAAGCTGGAGGTGCTAGTAAGTAAGTTTATTCAGGTATACACAAATACAGTTACATAGAATTATCATACATAGCAGCATATGTGTAGAGAACCTAGGATTACCCAAAAAAGTCAGACAGAGTGACTTATTTCCATTGGGGTCCTTTTACCTTATTATTATAATATAAAGGTTATAAAATGTTCTTATTATTCTATAATGAAGATAACATCTTATTATCATACTAAAAAGACTATCTACAATACGAGGGTCATTACTAGGAATAAGGTAAAATTTACACGTGTGTTAGCTAAAAAATAGAAAATCATTCCCCTCCCTTTCTGTAGCTACATTCATCAGACACCTTTTGGCACTCTTCTTGAACTGGTTCATGCTATGACTGGCTTTGACATGTGAGGGCAGTCTGTTCCATTCCTTTATTGCTGTACAATAAAAGGTGTTTGAAGCCTGGCCACTGACTGTGGGTACTACAAAGTTGTGCTCTCTCCCCCTAGTACTATGATTGCTTTGGTTCCCAACCTTGACAAAATTGACAGCAAGATATTCTGGACATTGTTTGTGAGCAATTTTATAAACATGATTTAGCTTCAGTTGTTTTACTCTGTCTTCAACATTCAGCATATCCAACTGCTGTAATTCATCCTGGCCTACATGTTCTCTTGGTCCCAGCCCCAGGATGAATCTTACGATTTTGTTCTGGGTGATTTGCAGTCTATCTTTCAGTTTTTTTGTCAAGGCAGAGTACCAAGAAGAGCAAGCGTAATCCATATGGCATTGTATAAGGGCTAGACATAGGGTCCTGCGAGCCTCAGTAGGTAGACACTGTGCTTGTCTATACAGGAACTTCAGTCTGGCATTCGCTTTCTTTACTACACTGTTCCCTATCAATTCTCCTGACATGCATGGGTCAAAGGGGATTCCCAAATATTTTACTGATGAAACCAAGTGATGGGCTCCTCATTACATTGAACATTAAAATTATTTACCCTTCTCAGTTTATGTTTCGTGCCAAAGAGAATGGCTTCAGTTTTCCCTAGGTGTAATGATAGTTTGTTGTCTACTAACCATTTGCTGCAGGACTCCAGTTCCAGTGTTAAAACATTAGCAATATCTTGTGGGTCTTTACCTGACACTAACAGAGCACTGTCATCTGCATACAGTAGGAGTTTGCACTTGACACTGATAGGCATATCATTGACATAACATAAGAATAATAAGGGACCCAGAATACTACCTTGGGGAACTCCACATGTTATCGGCAGGGGTTCTGATTCTGTTTTGTTGATTTTGACTATTTGTCTCCTGTTGCTAAGGTAGGACTTAAACCAATCTACAGAACCTATACCGATAGCTTGAAGTTTCTTACATAATATATTGTGGTTGACAGTATCGAAGGCCTTTTGCAGGTCTAAGGTTACCATACCTATGAGGTTCCCCTTTGACATTTCAGTTCTCAGGTAATCCATCAGATTAATAAGGGAGGTGTCGGTTGAGTAGGATCTTCTAAAGCCCGATTGATAGCTATGGAGAATGTTGTTGTCATTAAGGTACTTAACTACTTGAGAATACACCGCCCTCTCTAGAATTTTAGATATTATACTGAGTATACTAACAGGCCTATAGTTGCTTACATCAGACCTACTATTTTTCTTGAAGATAGGAGTAACTGCTGTCCTGGGAGACAGTAATGGTGAAGCTGGAGGTGCTGTCATAGGAGACAGTAATGGTGAAGTTGGAGGTGCTGTCCTGGGAGACAGTAATGGTGAAGTTGGAGGTGCTGTCCTGGGAGACAGTAATGGTGAAGCTGGAGGTGCTGCCCTGGGAGACAGTAATGGTGAAGCTGGAGATTTTGTCCAGGTAGTCGGGAACTATACGCAGGAATACATATAAATGACCTCATAGGGGGCAGGAGCCGTAGTGGGGAAACAAGTGTAGTCAAAGATATGATAAAACCAATATTGCAAACTAGAAATACCACAGGAAATAGCAAACATGAGGACTCCACTAGCAATAGTGAGGATATATTACCAAAAACAACTGGTGGGAGCTCCATTGTTGGTGCTAGGGAGGATAGGAATAAGACAGGTAAACATGCACCAACAGGGAATAGTCACAGAAACCCAAGGCAAACGGAAATCAAGCCTGTGCACATACTATGCACTTGGTATCTGCAGACATGGGAAATCTGGAAAAACAGACGGGACGTGCAACTATGACCACCCTAGAAAATGCAGTGCCCATATGACAACAGGAAAATGCAAACTCCCTTCCTGTAAGCTTTTTCACCCTGAAACGTGTACCTCTTCAGTACAGGAAAGACTGTGCTATAACTTAAATTGCCAGGCACACCATCTAAAGGGGACAAAAAGATACAAAACATCCAGGCCATGGAAAACCTGGGTAGCCACAGCCACTCAAGAGGGAGAGGTTTTTTAGTGCCAGGAAGGAAAAAAAACTGGCAGGAAATGGCAGAAATCGTACACCAAATCCAGTCATTCCTGGAGTGGAACCACAGTCAATGGCCTCCACTCCAAACCAACACAGATACTAATGCCGGAAAAAAATCCCCTCCCCCCCAGTACCAACAATACCACCAGTCCGATGACATTCTTCTTTGCAAATATACAGGGTCTAAAGCCAGCAACAAACAATAAAATACCTTTCATCCGTGGACTACTTGCAGAGGCAAAGGCAGTGTTCGAGGCTTTCACTGAGACCCACATAAAGGATCACTTGGACAACGAAATATGGATCCCAGGTTACAACCTATACAGATGTGACAGAGTGAACAGGCAAAAGGGGGGGGAGGGTTGGCCTGTACATTGCAGAGTCACTTGTTTGCACAGAACTGCTTAATGCCTCAAATGATGTAGTGGAAGTTTTAGCAGTAAAGGTTGAGAACCAAAACCTAGTCATTGTGGTAGTCTACAAGCCTCCGGATGCAACATCCCAGCAATTCCAGGAACAGCTGTTAAAAATTGACCACTGTCTGGAAAATCTTCCAGCTCCTGCACCCAACATCTTGCTCCTGGAGGATTTCAACTTAAGGCACCTAAAATGGAGGAATATAGCAAATAATATTGTTGCAGTAATAACACCAGGAGGCAGCTCTGATGAAAAATAACACTCACATGAGCTTTTAAATCTCTGCACAAAATTCAGTTTAAACCAACAATTAATAGAGCCTACTAGACTGGAGAACACACTAGACCTCATCTTCACTAACAATGATGATCTGATGAGAAATGTCACCATATCAAAAACAATATACTCAGATCACAACATAATTGAGGTTCAGACATGTATGCGCGGAGCCCCAGACCGACATAATGAGATTAGTCATGAGGGAGCATTCACCAAATTCAACTTCAATAACAAAAACATAAAGTGGGACCAAGTAAACCAAGTCCTAACCAATATAAGCTGGGAAGATATACTAAGCAACACAGACCCCAACTTATGCCTAGAACAGATTAACTTGGTGGCACTCGATGTATGCACAAGGCTTATTCCTCTAAGAAAAAGGAGGAGTAGATGTAAAACAGAAAGAGACAGGCGCTCCCTTTACAGGCGATGGAAAAGAATAACAGAGCAGCTAAAAGAGGTCAATATATCTGAAATGCGTCGGGAGACACTGGTCAGAGAAATAGCAAGCATCGAACTTAAGCTAAAGGAATCTTATAGGAGTCAGGAATCGCGGGAAGAACTAAAAGCCATAAATGAAATCGAAAGAAACCCAAAGTATTTCTTCTCCTATGCCAAATCAAAGTCGAGAACAACGTCCAGTATTGGGCCCCTACTTAAACAAGATGGGTCCTACACAGATGACAGCAAGGAAATGAGTGAGCTACTCAAGTCCCAATATGACTCAGTTTTTAGCAAGCCGCTAACCAGACTGAGAGTCGAAGATCAAAATGATTTTTTTATGAGAGAGCCACAGAATTTGGTTAACACAAGCCTATCCGATGTTATCCTGACGCCAAATGACTTCGAACAGGCGATAAATGACATGCCCATGCACTCTGCCCCAGGGCCAGACTCATGGAACTCCGTGTTCATCAAGAACTACAAGAAGCCCCTATCACGAGCCTTTACCATCCTATGGAGAGGGAGCATGGACACGGGGGTCGTCCCACAGTTACTAAAAACAACAGACATAGCCCCACTCCACAAAGGGGGCAGTAAAGCAACAGCAAAGAACTACAGACCGATAGCACTAACATCCCATATCATAAAAATCTTTGAAAGGGTCCTAAGAAGCAAGATCATCACCCATCTAGAAACCCATCAGTTACACAACCCAGGGCAACATGGGTTTAGAACAGGTCGCTCCTGTCTGTCTCAACTATTGGATCAGACTTTGCAAAAGCCTTCAACAAGTGTGACCATGGCATAATAGCGCACAAAATGCGTGCTAAAGGAATAACAGGAAAAGTCAGTCGATGGATCTATAATTTCCTCACTAACAGAACACAGAGAGTAGTCGTCAACAGAGTAAAGTCCGAGGCAGCTACGGTGAAAAGCTCTGTTCCACAAGGCACAGTACTCGCTCCCATCTTGTTCCTCATCCTCATATGTGACATAGACAAGGATGTCAGCCACAGCACCGTGTCTTCCTTTGCAGATGACACCCGAATCTGCATGACAGTGTCTTCCATTGCAGACACTGCAAGGCTCCAGGCGGACATCAACCAAATCTTTCAGTGGGCTGCAGAAAACAATATGAAGTTCAACGATGAGAAATTTGAATTACTCAGATATGGTAAACACGAGGAAATTATATCTTTATCAGAGTACAAAACAAATTCTGGCCACAAAATAGAGCGAAACACCGTCAAAGACCTGGGAGTGATCATGTCGGAGGATCTCACCTTCAAGGACCATAACATTGTATCAATCGCATCTGCTAGAAAAATGACAGGATGGATAATGAGAACCTTCAAAACTAGGGAGGCCAAGCCCATGATGACACTCTTCAGGTCACTTGTTCTATCTAGGCTGGAATATTGCTGCGCACTAACAGCACCTTTCAAGGCAGGTGAAATTGCTGACCTAGAAATTGTACAGAGAACCTTCACGGCGCGCATAATGGAGATAAAACACCTCAATTACTGGGAGCGCTTGAGGTTCCTAAACCTGTATTCCCTGGAACGCAGGCAGGAGAGATACATGATTATATACACCTGGAAAATCCTAGAGGGACTAGTACCGAACTTGCACACGAAAATCACTCACTATGAAAGCAAAAGACTTGGCAGACGATGCAACATCCCCCCAATGAAAAGCAGGGGTGTCACTAGCATGTTAAGAGACCATACAATAAGTGTCAGGGGCCCGAGACTGTTCAACTGCCTCCCAGCATACATAAGGGGGATTACCAACAGACCCCTGGTAGTTTTCAAGCTGGCACTGGACAAGCACCAAAAGTCGGTTCCTGACCAGCCGGGCTGTGGCTCGTACGTTGGTTTGCGTGCAGCCAGCAGTAACAGCCTGGTTGATCAGGCTCTGATCCACCAGGAGGCCTGGTCACAGACCGGGCTGTGGGGGTGTTGACCCCCAGAACTCTCTCCAGGTAAACTCCAGGTAATGCTCTTAACTCATATAATGACTCCAACAACATGCTCATTGGAGAAGTCAGGTATAGATACTCAAAAATCAGGGACAAAGGAATTAATGTACACTTGCTATGGATCCCATCACACATTGGATTACTCCTTCATGATAAAGTTGATATGTTAGCCAAGAAGAGTACCCAGAAGGAGAATGGAGAATATAACTTTGGTATATCTGTGTCTAGCATTAGGAATAATATTAAGAGGGAAGTAAACAATGAAAATGATTGTTTTAGGAATGCAGTTAGAAGCCTGAGTAGATCTATAACTCACTATGATAACATGAACATAGATAAGCATGTTTATGGAGCATCTTGCAATGTGAACAGACTGACTGATGCTGTAGTGGCCAGGCTTAGGCTTGGTTACAAGTACTTCTGGCAGTTTGGGAGACACACAGATGATAATCAAACTAAACGTAAATTATGTGATCAGGCATATGGTCACTGTCTTGAACAATATGTGTTTAATTGTCCACTTATTGAGGAATACAGAGATAGACAGTATAATAACCTATGTGACATGTCAAGATAACTTATTAATGAAAATAAGATGCCAGATATACTAAGCAAATTTCCTAAATTTGCTTGTAACAGATAAGTGAACTATAGATTTTTTTTTTTTTTCAACAAGTCGGCCATCTCCCACCGAGGCAGGGTGGCCCAAAAAAAAAATACATTCATCATCATTCAATTCTTTCACACATAATCACTGTTTTTGCAGAGGTGCTCAGAACACTAACAGCTTAGAAGCATATACGTATAAAGATACACAACATATCCCTCCAAACTGTCAATATCCCGAACCCCTCCTTTAGAGTGCGGGCATTGTACTTCCCATTTCCAGGACTCAAGTCCGGCTATATAAAAATAACTGGTTTCCCTGAATCCCTTCACTAAATATTACCCTGCTCACACTACAACAGATCGTCAGGTCCCAAATACCATTCGTCTCCATTCACTCCTATCGAACACGCTCACGCACGTCTGCTGGAAGTCCAAACCCTTCGCCCACAAAACCTCCCTTACCCCTTCCTTCCAACCTTTTCGAGGACGACCCCTACCCCGCCTTCCTTCCTCTACAGATTTAAATGCTCTCCATGTCATTCTATTTTGATCCATTCTCTCTAAATGACCAAACCACCTCAACAACCCCTCTTCAGCCCTCTGACTAATACTTTTATTAACTCCACACCTTCTTCTAATTTCCACACTTTGAATTTTCTGCATAATATTTATATTTACACCACACATTGCCCTTACACAGGACATCTCCACTGCCTCCTCGCTGCTACATTCACAACCCAAGCTGCACACCCATATAAGAGTGTTGGTACTACTATACTTTCATACATTCCCTTCTTTGCCTCCATAGATAATGTTTTATGTCTCCACATATACCTCAATGCACCACTCACCTTTTTTCCTTCATCAATTCTATGATTAACCTCATGCTTCATAAATCCATTCGCCGACACGTCAACTCCCAAGTTATCTGAAAACATTCACTTCTTCCATACTCCTCCTCCCCAATTTGATATCAAATTTTTCTTTATCTAAATCATTTGATACCCTTATCACCTTACTGTTTTCTATGTTCACTTTCAACTTTCTACCTTTACACACACTCCCAAACTCGTCCACAAACCTTTGCAATTTTTCTTTAGAATCTCCCATAAGCACAATATCATCAGCAAAAAGCAACTGTGTCAATTTCCATTTTGTATTTGATTCCCCATAATTTAATCCCACCCCTCTCCCGAACACCCTAGCATTTACTTCTTTCACAACCCCATCTATAAATATATTAAACAACCATGGTGACATTACACATCCCTGTCTAAGACCTACTTTTACCGGGAAGTAGTCTCCCTCTCTTCTACACATCCTAACCTGAGCCTCACTATCCTCATAAAGACTCTTTACAGCATTTAGTAACTTACCACCTATTCCATATACAAGTACTTGCAACATCTGCCACATTGCTTCCCTATCCACTCTATCATATGCCTTTTCTAAATCCATAAATGCAATAAAAACTTCCCTACCTTTATCTAAATACTGTTCACATATACGCTTCAATGTAAACACTTCATCTACACATCCCCTACTTACTGTAAAACCTCCTTGCTCATCCGCAATCCCACATTCTGTCTTACCTCTAACTCTTTCAATTATAACCCTACCGTACACTTTTCTTGGTATACTCAGTAAACATATTCCTCTATAATTTTTACAATCTCTTTTGTCCCCCTTCCCTTTATATAAAGGGACTATACATGTTCTCTGTGAATCCCTAGGTACCTTCCCCTCTTTCATACATTTATTAAACAAAAGTACCAACCACTCCAACACTATATCCCCCCCTGCTTTTAACATTTCTGTCATGATCCCGTCAGTTCCAGCTGCTTTACCCCCTTTCATTCTACGTAATGCCTCATGCACCTCCCCCACACTCACATCCTGTTCTTCTTCACTACTAAAAGATGGTATACCTCCCTGTCCAGTGCATGAAATTACCGCCTCCCTTTCTTCGTCGACATTTAAATATTCCTCAAAATATTCCCGCCATCTACCCAAAACCTCCCTCTCCCCATCTACTAACTCCCCTACTCTGTTTTTAACTGATAAATCCATATTTTCCCTAAGCTTTCTTAATTTGTTTAACTCCAAAATTTTTTCTTATTTTCATTAAAATTTCTTGACAGTGCCTCTCCCACTCTATCATCTGCTCTCCTTTTGCACTCTCTCACCATTCTCTTCACCTTTCTTTTACTCTCCATATACTCTGCTCTTCTTATAACACTTCTGCTTTGTAAAAACCTCTCATAAGCTAACTTTTTCTCTTTTATCACAACCTTTACTTCATCATTCCACCAATCACTCCTCTTTCCTCCTGCACCCACCCTCCTATAATTACAAACTTCTGACCCACATTCTAATACTGCATTTTTAAAGCTATTCCAACCCTCTTCAACCCCCGCACTGCTATAGATTTTTTTTTTTTTGCAACAAGTCGGCCATCTCCCACCGAGGCAGGGTGACCCAAAAAGAAAGAAAGAAAATCCCCAAAAAGAAAATACTTTCATCATCATTCAACACTTTCACCACACTCGCACATTATCACTGTTTTTGCAGAGGTGCTCAGAATACAACAGTCTAGAAGCATACACATATAAAGATACACAACATATCCCTCCAAACTGCCAATATCCCAAACCCCTCCTATAGATATGGAGATATAAATCCATATGTATTCCTCTTAACCCTTTGGGGCCTAGTCCCTTGGCCTTTTGTGTATCCATATGCTCTTGCGCTACCATTCACAGGATGGATATGGGGTGCACAATAAACTAGCCACTTTGGTGGAAAAATCTAAATCCCTGGGAACTGAGAAATTCAGGTTTTATCTGAGGAATGAGGCTAGTTTAAATTCCCCTGATATTGAGCTAATAAAAAAAAAAAAAAAAAAAAAAAAAAAAAAAAAAAAAAAAAAAAATTAACTCTTTGGCAACACAGTGGTCCAAGAATCATTGTTCTATGATGTTCCTACAAGGAATTATAGTCATTTATAACATGTATGGATGCCACCACCCATAGCGTGCCTGCTCACGTTGTCAATTTTCATTTTTTTTCAGATTTTTTCATTTATTTCTTGTATTATTCTTTCTAATATAATAACTGATGATTTGGCTTCATAACAGAGTGGGTGGAGCTAATACAGAGTCTGAGAGCCAATCCGGAACCATCTGGGAACATATGCTTATGTCAGCAGGAATTCCCGAGTCTCGTGAGGCAGGGGATTATTCATTATGATGCTAATATCAACACTACGGCTTATTTACCTATCACAATTGATCTAATATGACATAATACCAAGCAGTCCGATGGAGAGATCAAGTTACCGCTAAGAGGATAGGGGATAAACCTACATCCTCTTATACCCCCCTGGGTACTTGTATTAGAGAAAATGGAGTGTAGTACAGGGCTAACTATGATATACTCATAATACACCATAAAACTGGAAAAAAGCTATTTTCTCAATTTTTTTTCCCCCGGCGTGTGCTCATTTTTGTTGATTATCTTGGAAGTAAATTATTCATTTATATCATTAAACAGAGCCATTAATAATGATAGAAATGCAATGAATTTCACAAACAACATAAAAGAATGACTGTTTTACACACGGGTGAAATTATTTTATTATCACAATTTTTTTTTGTATGTGTGGGGGAAAGGAGGCAGATTTTTGCTAAATGTCAAAACCATACTAACTTTATTTTTTTTAAGAATGAAGATAGAATAAATTACAGTATGTATTCTTTTTACATTTCATTAATCTTTTCAAGAAAATATTGAAAATTTAAAGAGGTTGGAGCAAAATAGTATATTAAAAGGGTGGCTAAAGCTCCCGCTTCACACACGGAGGGCCCGGGTTCGATTCCCGGCGGGTGGAAACATTCGACATGTTTCCTTACACCTGTTGTCCTGTTCACCTAGCAGCAAATAGGTACCTGGGTGTTAGTCGACTGGTGTGGGTCGCATCCTGGGGGACAAGATTAAGGACCCCAATGGAAATAAGTTAGACAGTCCTCGATGACGCACTGACTTTCTTGGGTTATCCTGGGTGGCTAACCCTCCGGGGTTAAAAATCCTAACGAAATCTTATCTTATCTTATCTTAGGGTGGAGGGAAGGAGGGGCAGGGGTTGTCCCAAGAGAGGCAGTAAAGGTTTTGAGTGCTAGGAGCTTGAACATTTAACAGGTCTGTGTTTTAGAAAAGAGTGCGTGGAGGCAAGTGGTGTTTTTGACTATACATGTTGATTGTGAGGAAGGTAAAATTAATGAAGCTAGTCAGGGTAAACTTGGTTAGCTGGACTTGAGTCCTGGAGGTGGGAAGTATTGCCTGCATTCTAAAGGAAGGGTGAAGGTGTTGTAGTTCAGAGGGCTATCTGAACTGTCATATCAACACTCTTCTAGTAAGACTGGGATTGAATAAGTAAAGTGAGCATTTCCTCTCTCTTTCAGGTCAACCCTACCTCATTGGGAGATGGGCAGTGTTAAAAGAAAAAAAAAAAATTGAGATCTGCACTCATAAGATGGGGGAAAAGATATTAATGTATAGTCAAAGAGGTCATCATATGGTTGGTAATATAAGATTCAAAAGTTTTTTTAGTTTATTTACAAGGAATACTTCTGACATATATTATGTTAAATATTTGTCAGAGATGAAAGGAAAACTGTCGAGGTTCTACTCTCTGACAGCTATGACTGGTGATAAAAATGTATGAAGATGATTCATGTTCCTCTTCTTCAATATCTGCAAGAAAAAAAAACAAGTTTCAGTACAAGATTATCTAGAGAGATAAGTTTAAGACAAGAAATATTTTAGTAATATATACAACAGCATGGAGAAACACTACCAGTTCTGCAACCACTATAAATGTAATTGTTTAATATTTCAGGATTTTACTCTATTTCTTTTCCCTTTTGCCCTCTGCAATCCACTGTTGAAATAGGCCACTTCCTTTGTGACAGATTTAAAGAACACAAAAGAAATATTAACCTTACAGACACTGACAATGGCATTGGCTGTCATGTTAGAGACCATAGAAATGACAGCCCTGCTGACTGATAGGAGGAAAAGAGGTTATAAGATTAAATGGGATATGAAATAATTAATAATAAAGGCTCATAACACCCTCAACAGAAACCAGGAGGCTATAGTTTTAGACTACAAAGAGAAAACTGCCAAATGGATATTAGAAAGTTATTCTTCATAGTAGTAGAACAATGAAATGGTTTACAAGAGGAGGTATTAAGTGCTATGACCACAGGAAACTTGAAAAAATGTACAAGGTTAAATACTGATGATGGGGCACCTTGAGCTCAGCTCTGCTCCTCTTGCTATAAATAGATACAGCAAATTGACATTAACATGCATTGTTCACCATGGCATTATAGTAACAAAAAATTTTTTATAACCTAGAACTTACCATATGATCTGTAGTGAATTGACAGCAGCTGGAGGTGTAGTTTTTCTTGTACAGTACCAAGAAACCAGCCTCTTCCTCAAGCAAGGATGAACTGAGAGACTGCCTTCTCTCTGTTATGTTGTCTGGCCAAAACATTTTCAGAAAGTTCAAGAGATGGTCTGTGTATGCTTAGCTAGAAAAAATACAGTGTTACACAGTTTTGCCAGTAGACAAAAATAAGTACAACAGTAGCCATTAAAAGTGTATGATAAATGAAATGCCAGTAAATTAAAAATAAGGTGAACATGTTACAATATTAAGTGCTGCATTCACTTCACTCTTCTACCACTACTTCCCCAACTCGTGTTGTCACCAAGGGGTTAGTTATATGTTTCACCTCTTTCTTCTATCACTATTTTCATAGCAGCCAGGTTTATGGAGGATGACACATATCTTAAATATTTGGATCCAGCTCATTCTTTTGTGAAATCTTGGCCTTTAAAGTAGCATTTACTCTTCTCAACTTCATGAAAGTATGGTATAATATACAAAACAACTCAGAGGAATTGCAGTCTACAACAGGCTTATGCCTCAATCCATACAAAGGTTTTCCTGGTTATGTACTTCTTTCAATGCACTGGCCGTATCCCACTGAAGCAGGGTGGCCCAAAAAGAAAAACGAGGGAAGATGTGTAAAGATAGAAAATTGAAAGTGAACATCGATAAGAGTAAGGTGATGAGGGTATCAAATGATTTAGATAAAGAAAAATTGGATATTACATTGGAGGGAGGGAGTATGAAGAAGTGAACGTTTTCAGATATTTGGGAGTTGACTTGTCAGCAGATGGGTTTATGAAGGATGAAGTTAACCATAAAACTGATGAAGGAAAAAAGGTGAGCGGTGTGTTGGGCAAAGAAGGGAATGTACAAAAGTATAGTGGTACCAACACTCTTACATGGGTGTGAAGCATAGGCTGTAAATGCTGCAGCGAGAAGGAGGCTGGAGGCAGTGGAGATGTCCTGTCTAAGGGCAATGTATGGTGTAAATATTATGCAGAGAATTCATAATGTGGAAATTAGGAGGTGTGGAGTTACTAAAAGTATTAGTCAGAGGGCTGAAGAGGGGCTGTTGAGGTGAATTGGTTTGGAGAGAATGGAACAAAGTACAATTACTTGGAGAGCATATAAATCTGTAGAGGAAGGAAGGTGGGGTGGGGTTGTCCCCAAAAAGGTTGGAGGGAGGGGGTAAAGGAGGTTTTGTGGGCAAGGGACTTGGACTTTCCAACAAGCGTGCGTGAGCGTGTTTGATAGGAGTGAATGGAGACAAATGGATTTTGGGATCTGACGAGCTGTTGGAATGTGAGCAGGATAATATTTTGTAAAGGGATTCAGGGAAACCGGTTAGCTGGACTTGAGTCCTGGAAATGGGAAGTACAATGCCTGTGCTTTAAGTAAGGGGTTTGGGATATGGGAGTTTGGAAGGACGTCTAAGTTATCATATCTAAGTGCCTCTGCAAAGACAATGATAATGTATGAGTGATGGTGAAAGTGTTGAATGATGATGAAAGTTTTTTTTTCTTTCTTTATGGGTCACCCTGCCTTAGTGGGAAATGGCTGATGTGTGAAAAAAAGAAAAAGAAAGGGATACAGACTATGCTGTCCGAAAAATCTCTAACATAGGTTTCTGTAAAATCGACAAACATTGCATATGTTTCTAAAAGGAGACCATTTATTTGAGGAACTTTATTTTTCATCTTGTTTTAAAAAGAAAGGTACATATATGTATATACCTGGTTTTCACTTAACTAGTGATTTTGTTGGTTGATTTAATACTGGCGGAGGGACTAGATCAGCACACACTTGTGCTGGGATACAATCAAACAGGTACCTGCTACATTTGATACCCAAGTAAAAGGAGGCATGGAGACAAATTCAGAATATCAACTCACCTGATTATTCTTCTGATCCTGAATATCTTGATTACATCCCTCACTTTTCTCATTTATTTCAACTTCATCCAACTTGTGATTTGTGTTTTTAACAAGATGAATCCCGACATTGCCAGTTTTTGCTTCCACTGCGGCTTGTTGGGCACATGGCACTGCAAGGAAAATGACCATCAACCATATACCATTTGCTTTTATATGCATTTTCAAATGCATATAAAAGCCTGATAACATGTTTTTACTATCATATATACTGTATTAAATGAGCAATAGAGCTAGGCCTAAACAACACATATACAGTATACACATTACTTACTTTAAAATATTTTCATCCTTAGCTTATAGTGAATGGTGAATATATTTAATGAAGGAAGTCTGAATAAATGAAGAATGGGTATAATTGAAATCAGCTGCATTAGTGAAATGCTGCAAAACGGGGCCCTCCTATAAGTACAGTGGACCCTTGAGTTACAAGCCTACCGATTATCGAACTTTTGGAGTTCAGAACACTTTGTTCTAACCAATTTTGTTCTGAGTATCGAACTCTACCCATCTTTTGAACCACCGGGTACCGGACCTGTCTGCCAGCCCACTCTGTCCTCATCCCCTTGTAAGTCAGTATGGCTTTGTTGATGCTTGAGTGAACACTAACCTGCCACTCATTTAAACATTTCACAATTTATTCATTGTGTTTGGTGCTTGTTTATTAAGTGTGACTGTGAAATAAGCGGTGGTGGTGGTGGTGGATGGTATTGGTGGATGGTATTGGTGGAAGGTATTGGTGGATGGTATTGGTGGATGGTGGTGGTGGTGGTGGTGGTGGCTATCTGGCTGGCTGGCTGGCTGGTTATCTGGCTATCTGGCTGGCTGGTTATCTGGCTATCTGGCTGGCTGGCTGGCTATCTGTCTTACAGGTATACATAAATACAATTATACCTAGTGTAAATTACCTAGGATAACCCAAAAAATCCAGTCTGGCAAATAATATGTATCAGGTCTCGGATGTGACGTAGTGACTACTGTGTCGTGTGTAATACATGTTGGTTCTGAGTCAGAGAGAGAGGCAAGCAGACAGACAGACATGTTTATGTGTAAGGTGAAAACAAATAAAGTGAAGGCAGTGTACCCTCATCAAATGTTACCACTATCATTAGTGGAGTGATAAGAAAGATGCTAATCAAATGTTACTACTGTCATTAGTTTAGTGATGAGTGCCAGCCAGCCAGCCAGCCAGCCAGCCAGCCAGCCATCTAGCCAGCCAGCCATCTAGCCAGCCAGCTATCTAGCCAGCCAGCCAGCCATCAAGCCAGCCAGTCATTTAGCCAGCCAGCCATCTAGCCAGCCAGCCAGCCATCTAGCCAGCCAGCCAGCCATCTAGCCAGCCAGCCAGCCATCTAGCCAGCCAGCCAGCCATCTAGCCAGCCAGCCAGCCAGCCATCTAGCCAGCCAGCCAGCCATCTAGCCAGCCAGCCAGCCAGCTATCTAGCCAGCCAGCCAGCCATCAAGCCAGCCAGTCATTTAGCCAGCCAGCCATCTAGCCAGCCAGCCAGCCATCTAGCCAGCCAGCCAGCCAGCCATCTAGCCAGCCAGCCAGCCAGCCAGCCATCTAGCCAGCCAGCCAGCCATCTAGCCAGCCAGCCACAGCCATCTAGCCAGCCAGCCACAGCCATCTAGCCAGCCAGCCACAGCCATCTAGCCAGCCAGCCACAGCCATCTAGCCAGCCAGCCACAGCCATCTAGCCAGCCAGCCACAGCCATCTAGCCAGCCAGCCAGCCATCTAGCCAGCCATCTAGCCAGCCATCTAGTCAGCCAGCCAGCCATCTAGCCATCTAGCCAGCCAGCCAGCCATCTAGCCAGCCAGCCAGCCATCTAGCCAGCCAACCAGCCAGCCATCTAGCCAGCCAACCAGCCAGCCATCTAGCCAGCCAGCCAGCCATCTAGTCAGCCAGCCAGCCATCTAGCCAGCCAGCCAGCCATCTAGCCAGCAAGCCATCTAGCCAGCCAGCCAACCAGCCATCTAGAGGGCCTGTCGATCCTGAAAGGGTTAAGGACGTGTTACCTAAAGTCTTTATGGAAGGGGATTCCCCTTCCAAACAATAAGTGCCCCTCCCTATCTTCCAGATGTCATCAACAATCTTCAATAAATGTAAGTAAAAATGTTATTTTATAGGTTTATTTATCTATTACTAATTGTACTATGTATGTTTGTTGTGTGTATGTAAAACTATAATGTAATCTATATAAAATATATTTTTGTGTGATTTTTTTGGGGTTTCTGAAACAGATTAATTGTATTTCCATTATTTCTTATGGGAAATATTGGTTCGACTTTCAAACATTTCGACTTCACAACTAGCTCCTGGAACAGATTAAATTCTAAACTCAAGGGTCCACTGTACATGTATACTGTAATATACTATTAAGAATTTTAGAAAAACCACAAAAAGTAGATAGGAGGTAGATAGCAGGTAACCCCTTCTTCTGCATAAATTACTGCAAGGGGTTTGGACTTCCAGCAAGCGTGCCTGAGCGTGTTAGATAGGAGTGAATGGAGACAAATGGTATTTGGGACCTGACGAGCCGTTGAGTGTGAGCAGGGTAATATTTAGTGAAGGGATTCAGGGAAACTGGTTTCTTTATATAACCAGACTTGAGTCCTGGAAATGGGAAGTACAGTGCCTACACTCTAAGAGAGGGGTTTGAGATATTGGCAGTTTGAAGGGATATATTGTATATTTTTATACGTATATACTTCTAAACTGTTGTACTCTGGACACCTCTGCAAAAACAGTGATTATGTGTGAGTGAGGTGAAAGTGTTGAATGATGATGAAAGTATTTTCTTTTTGGGGATCTTCTTTCTTTTTGGGTCACCCTGCCTCAGTGGGAGACTGCCAACTTGTAAAAAAAAAAAAAAAAAAAAAAAAAAAAACTTTAATTTTTCTTCATAGGTCACCATGCCTCAGTGAGATACAGCTGGTTTGTTGAAAAAAAAAAACATTCATTTTTCTTTATATGTCACCCTGCCTTGGTAGGAGATGGCTAGAGTTAAAAAAAAAAAAGTAGATAATCCCATAGCCAGTAGCATTAACCCTTTCAGGGCCGAGAGGCCCTCTACTAAACTCGTTCTCAGGGTTGAAAATTTTTCGGAAAAAAAAAAAAAGAAAAAAAAAATTCTTATGAAATGATAGAGAATCTTTTCACAATCATAATGACGCCAAGAGTATGAAATTTGATGGAAACCTTTCGGAATTATGCTCTCGCAAAATTAGTGGTCTCAACGATGTTTACGCATTGGCGATTTCGCCCACTTTGAGCCCTATTTTCGGCCAATTCCTGTGTACTAGTCGACATAAATTATATTTATTTTGCTAGAACTCCATTTTTTCTATCGAATGAGTACAAGAAACCACCCATTTACCAATTTCAACTATCCAATAAAGTGGTTAGAAATTGGCAATTTTGCCAATTTCACACAAATTTCAGATGCAAATTTCCAAATAGGGTCCAGAATAAACAAGACAGACATTCCTGGCACTAAAATAACAAGTTCTCTGTTCGTTAGTCATGTCCCCAGACCCCTCTTACATTTCTTTTGCTTTCCACTTCGAATTTTTATTCTCACAAAAAATAAAAGATTTACTGTTATGCAGACTACTGCATTAGTGTAGAAATGGTATAAATAATATCAGCGCACTTGTGAAAGAATATTAGACTCACCAGTTGACGTGTATTGGATGCTTAGCATGATTTGTTTACTTTTGAACTTTGGTAAAAATCGAACATTTCTGCTACTTTGAGCTCAATTTCAAGGAACTTTTCATTGTGAAACCAATCAAAATCATCTCAATTTCGGTAGTATGTCTTCCATTCTATAAAATGAGACCAGGAAAACTAGAATACAATCATAAATACCATACAAAAACACAGTGCAGTCACTGTTTTAATCCAAAAACACTGTCAAAGTTTTTTTTTTTTCATTACACACTGTGTGCTGCAGGATTTTTTTTATACTGCACACACTGACCCCATAGACCCATTCTTTCATATGTAGGCCTACCAGCTTTCTCTTGCTAGATTTGAAGGCACTAGAATTCTAGTATGTCAATAACCCTGGTGCATAAGCCGTACTAGTATGTCAGAAACCCTGAAAGGGTTAATGTGCAGTGTGTACAATTACCAACCTCACCCTTAGCTTTGGTACAGTACCAAGTCCCCACAGCAACCCGTCTTAGTGACTACCTTAACCACTGCTACACACACTTCTGATTGATACTGCCAGATAGACAAGTATCTCCCACCACCCCCTTTCACTGCAAAAGTCTTTCTCTCACTAATGCCTCACAATGTCCACAAACACAATCTCTACCAACCACCACCTCCCATTTCCACTCATTATATGTACAGTGAAGCCCTGGATTACGAAATTAATCTGTTCCATAGAGAGCGACTTATCCTGAATCTGACTTATTCCGAATTAATTTTCCCCATGAAAAATAATGGAAATCCAATTAATCTGTTCCAGACACCCAAGAGTATTAAACAAAATAATTTTTTTACATGAAATATACATTTCCCTACACAGAAAACAATGAGACATGATGAGTAACATATTAGTAAAATGACACTTACCTTTACTGAAGACTTACTGATGAATGATGAGACAGGAGGAGGGGAGAGGATAGAGGTGTAGTATTGTTTAGAAGGGGAATCCCCTCCCATAAAGACTTAAGGTAAAACATCATTTTCCAATGTTACATCCCTTCTTTGCTTTTTAACCCCTAAACTGTCCAAACATAGATCTACGTTCACTTGCGTGGCACTCTGAATATTTTGAAAAATAAAAAAATAGTGTTTTTTTTCTTTTAAAATGAAGAGCACATTTTTAGGGTCAGTATTTACCGAGAAAATCGCCAGTGCATAAATACAGCTGACATAAAATTTGCAAAAGCGTAATTTCATCAATTTTCCATCTAATTTGTACTTTTGGCTTCACTACCTTCAGAAAAAGATTCTCTTATCATTTCAAAAGAAATTTTTTTTTTTTCAGAC
Source organism: Cherax quadricarinatus (assembly GCF_038502225.1). Lineage (NCBI taxonomy): Eukaryota > Metazoa > Arthropoda > Malacostraca > Decapoda > Parastacidae > Cherax > Cherax quadricarinatus. The sequence goes on from NC_091342.1 coordinate 11,891,828, forward strand.
GTATATATACTCAATAATTCTATCGGGTTATAGTAAGCGCGTATGCACCTGGAGAAGAGAGAAGTGTAGAGGAGAGAGAGAGATTCTGGGAAATGTTGAGTGAATGCGTGGGGAGTTTTGAATCAAGTGTGAGAGTAATGGTGGTTGGGGATTTCAATGCTAAAGTGGGTAAAAATGTTATGGAGGGAGTAGTAGGTAAATTTGGGGTGCCAGGGGTAAATGTAAATGGGGAGCCTTTAATTGAGCTATGTGTAGAAAGAAATTTGGTAATAAGCAATACATATTTTATGAAAAAGAGGATAAATAAATATACAAGGTATGATGTAGCACGTAATGAAAGTAGTTTGTTAGATTATGTATTGGTGGATAAAAGGTTGATGGGTAGGCTCCAGGATGTACATGTTTATAGAGGGGCAACTGATATATCGGATCATTATTTAGTTGTAGCTACAGTTAGAGTAAGAGGTAGATGGGAAAAGAGGAAGGTGGCAACAAGTAAGAGGGAGGTGAAAGTGTATAAACTAAAGGAGGAGGAAGTTCGGGCGAGATATAAGCGACTGTTTGCAGAAAGGTGGGCTAGTGCAAAGATGAGTAGTGGGGGGGTTGAAGAGGGTTGGAATAGTTTTAAAAATGCAGTATTAGAATGTGGGGCAGAAGTTTGTGGTTATAGGAGGGTGGGGGCAGGAGGAAAGAGGAGTGATTGGTGGAATGATGAAGTAAAGGGTGTGATAAAAGAGAAAAAGGCAGCTTATGAGAGGTTTTTACAAAGCAGAAGTGTTATAAGAAAAGCAGAGTATATGGAGAGTAAAAGAAAGGTGAAGAGAGTGGTGAGAGAGTGCAAAAGGAGAGCAGATGAAAGAGTGGGAGAGGCACTGTCAAGAAATTTTAATGAAAATAAGAAAAAATTTTGGAGTGAGTTAAACAAGTTAAGAAAGCCTAGGGAAAGTATGGATTTGTCAGTTAAAAACAGAGTAGGGGAGTTAGTAGATGGGGAGAGGGAGGTATTAGGTAGATGGCGAGAATATTTTGAGGAACTTTTAAATGTTGAGGAAGAAAGGGAGGCGGTAATTTCATGCACTGGCCAGGGAGGTATACCATCTTTTAGGAGTGAAGAAGAGCAGAATGTAAGTGTGGTGGAGGCACGTGAGGCATTACGTAGAATGAAAGGGGCTAAAGCAGCTGGAACTGATGGGATCATGACAGAAATGTTAAAAGCAGGGGGGGGATATAGTGTTGGAGTGGTTGGTACTTTTGTTTAATAAACATATGAAAGAGGGGAAGGTACCTAGGGATTGGTGGAGAGCATGTATAGTCCCTTTATATAAAGGGAAAGGGGACAAAAGAGATTGTAAAAATTAAAGAGGAATAAGTTTACTGAGTATACCAGGAAAAGTATACGGTAGGGTTATAATTGAAAGAATTAGAGGTAAGACAGAATGTAGGATTTCGGATGAGCAGGGAGGCTTCAGAGTGGGTAGGGGATGTGTAGATCAAGTGTTTATATTGAAGCATATATGTGAACAGTATTTAGATAAAGGTAGGGAAGTTTTTATTGCATTTATGGATTTAGAAAAGGCATATGATAGAGTGGATAGAGGAGCAATGTGGCAGATGTTGCAAGTATATGGAATTGGTGGTAAGTTACTAAATGCTGTAAAGAGCTTTTATGAGGATAGTGAGTCTGAGGTTAGGGTATGTAGAAGAGAGGGTGAATACTTCCCGGTAAAAGTAGGTCTTAGACAGGGATGTGTAATGTCACCATGGCTGTTTAATATATTTATAGATGGGGTTGTAAAAGAAGTAAATGCTAGGGTGTTCGGGAGAGGGGTGGGATTAAATTATGGGGAATTCAAAATGGGAACTGACACAGTTACTTTTTGCTGATGATACTGTGCTTATGGGAGATTCTAAAGAAAAATTGCAAAGGTTAGTGGATGAGTTTGAGAATGTGTGTAAAGGTAGAAAGTTGAAAGTGAACATAGAAAAGAGTAAGGTGATAAGGGTATCAAATGATTTAGATAAAGAAAAATTGGATATCAAATTGGGGAGGAGGAGTATGTAAGAAGTGAATGTTTTCAGATACTTGGAAGTTGACGTGTCGGCGGATGGGTTTATGAAGGATGAGGTTAATCATAGAATTGATGAGGGAAAAAAGGTGAGTGGTGCATTGAGGTATATGTGGAGTCAAAAAACATTATCTATGGAGGCAAAGAAGGGAATGTATGAAAGTATAGTAGTACCAACACTCTTATATGGATGTGAAGCTTGGGTGGTAAATGCAGCAGCGAGGAGACGGTTGGAGGCAGTGGAGATGTCCTGTCTAAGGGCAATGTGTGGTGTAAATATTATGCAGAAAATTCGGAGTGTGGAAATTAGGAGAAGGTGTGGAGTTAATAAAAGCATTAGTCAGAGGGCAGAAGAGGGGTTGTTGAGGTGCTTTGGTCATTTAGAGAGAATGGATCAAAGTAGAATGACATGGAAAGCATATAAATCTATAGGGGAAGGAAGGAGGGGTAGGGGTCGTCCTCAAAAGGGTTGGAAAGATGGGGTAAAGGAAGTTTTGTGGGCAAGGGGCTTGGACTTCCAGCAAGCGTGCATAAGCGTGTTAGATAGGAGTGGAGACGAATGATACTTGGGACCTGACGATCTGTTGGAGTGTGAGCAGGGTAATATTTAGTGAAGAGATTCAGGGAAACCGGTTATTTTCATATAGTCGGACTTGAGTCCTGGAAATGGGAAGTACAATGCCTGCACTTTAAAGGAGGGGTTTGGGATATTGGCAGTTTGGAGGGATATGTTGTGTATCTTTATATGTATATGCTTCTAAACTGTTGTATTCTGAGCACCTCTGCAAAAGCAGTGATAATGTGTGAGTGTGGTGAAAGTGTTGAATGATGATTAAAGTATTTTCTTTTTGGGGATTTTCTTTCTTTTTTGGGTCACCCTGCCTCGGTGGGAGACGGCCAACTTGTTGAGAAAAAAAAAAAAAAAAAAAAAAAAAAAAAAAAAAAAAAAAAAAAAATTCTAGCGGCTTCAAATCAAGAGGAAGAAAGCTGGTAGGCCCACATGTGACAGAATGGGTCTGTGTGGTCAGTGTGCACCACATAAAAAAAAATCCTGCAGCACACAGTGCGTAATGAGAAATAAAAACTGATCGTTTTTTTGGATTAAAACGCCGACTTTGAGGTGTATTTTCGTATAGTATTTATAGATGTATTTGCGTTTTCATGGTCTTAGGTGATAAAATGGAAAACATATTACAGAAATAGAGATGATTTTCATTACTTTGACGATGAAAACGACCTTGAAACTGAGCTCAAAGTAGCGGAAATGTTCGATTTTTACCAATGTTCAGGATTAAAAAATCACACCACACGTCCAATACACGTTAACTGGGGAGTCTAATATTCTTTCACTAGTGCACTGATATTATTTATACCATTTTTACAATAATGCAGTAGTCTGCATAACAGTAAATTTTGTATTTTTTTGTATGAATAAAAATTCAAAATAGAAAGCAATAATAATATAAGAGGGGCCTAGAGATGTGACTAATGAACAGAGGATATGTTATTTTAGTGCCAAGAATGTCTACCTTGTTTATTTTGGACCCTATTTTGAAATTGGCATCTTTTTTAGTTTGCGTGAAATTGGCCAAATTGCCAATTTCTGACCACAATATTGGGTAGTTCAAATTGGTAAATGGGAGGTTTCTTGTACTCAGCTGATAGATAAAATGGAGTTCTAAAGAAATAGCTATGAGTTTGGTCAACCGGAACAACGGAATTGGCTGAAAATAGGGCTCAAAGTTGGCGAAATCGCCGATACGCATATGTCGCCGAGACTGCTAACTTCGCGGGAGCGTAATTCCATGAGTTTTCGACCAAATTTCGAACTTTTGGTGTCATTACCATCGGGAAAAGATTCTCTTATCATTTCATAAGAAAAAATAATTTTTTTTTTCAAAAATTTAGCAACATAGGATGAGTTTCAGAAAGGGGCCTGAAACAGTCAAAGGGTTAAATTAAGTTATTCCTGAAAACAACCTCATTTAAAGTATTTACGTCTAATTCTGTTTCAGTTAAATATTTGTTGTCAGGTTTCTTTTTCATAAAATGTTTCTGAAATTTAGTCTTTTTGAGATAATACTATGTTTATGGTACAGTGCATATGTAAAAGTTTATGAATAGTCTGTAGTTCGGTATCTGTGGTTTACTGTGGCCCAAAAATAACCCTTAATTTTGCTTAATGATGTAAAGTGCAGAAGCAGTGATGGTGGAAGTTCTTCAAAGCCTATGAATACTACATATACGTATATATATATTTTTTTTTTTTCAACAAACTGGCCGTATCCCACCAAGGCAGGGTGGCCCAAAAAGAAAAACAAAAGTTTCTCTTTTTAAATTTAGTAATTTATACAGAAGGGGTTACTAGCCCATTGCTCCTGGCATTTTAATCGCCTCTTACAACACACATAGCTTACAGAGGAAGAATTCTGTTCCACTTCCCCATGGAGACATATATAAATATACATAAATAAAGCAACAGACACTCTTACTGATTTTAATGTGTACCTGCATGCCAGCACAGTGTGTAAGTTTATTTAGGTACAGGTATACATAAGAATCATTATCAGAGTGCATGTAGATATAAAATATGAAATAACTTTTAAAAACACTTGAAATTTTGGAGTTTCCAGACATAATGGAGAGATGTGGAGCTTATGGAGCTCACGGAGAATGTAAACAAACTGGGTGGAGTGCGGTGACCATATTAGAAAGTCAGGAAGGGGGAGCCGTATAACGAGTTTTGGTTATAATTTGAAATGTCCGCATTAGCGGAACGCCGTAAAGCGGGGTCCTACTGTATATAGGGTTAGCTACTATCAGTGGTTTCAATATCCGTGGCAGGTACTTGTAATGTCTACCCCATGGATATGGGGTCCTTCTGTACTGTAATCTGCTAAGGAAGAGTTCAGCATATTATCTAATATTTAGCATAGTATACATGTATTCTGCACATTTAGTTCAATTATGTATAGTATATCCCAATAATGAAATATTTCAAGTTCAGAGAACTGTATGCACTTACTTTTATGTTTTAGATGTCTACTTAGAGTACCATGTTCTTTGAAGCATCGACCACAATACTGGCAATGGAACGGTGCCTCTCCAGTATGAATTCTTAAGTGACGAATCATTGAAGCTTTTGTATCAAATGCTTTCTGACATTCTATGCATATGAAGGCTTTAACACTATCATGAGTTCTTTCGTGCATATTTCTGGCACTCTGAAAAAGAATTATTTAAATTGTTTGAAATTAAATTATTTTTTTTTTTCAACAAGTCGGCCGTCTCCCACCGAGGCAGGGTGACCCAAAAAAAGAAAGAAAATCCCCAAAAAGAAAATGCTTTCATCATCATTCAACACTTTCACCACACTCACACACAATCACTGTTTTTGCAGAGGTGCTCAGAATACAACAACTTAGAAGCATATTATTTTATTTTTATTTTATTATCACACTGGCCGATTCCCACCAAGGCAGGGTGGCCCGAAAAAGAAAAACTTTCACCATCATTCACTCCATCACTGTCTTGCCAGAAGGGTGCTTTACACTACAGTTTTTAAACTGCAACATTAACACCCCTCCTTCAGAGTGCAGGCACTGTACTTCCCATCTCCAGGACTCAGGTCCGGCCTGCCGGTTTCCCTGAATCCCTTCATAAATGTTACTTTGCTCACACTCCAACAGCACGTCAAGTATTAAAAACCATTTGTCTCCATTCACTCCTATCAAACACGCTCACGCATGCCTGCTGGAAGTCCAAGCCCCTCGCACACAAAACCTCCTTTAACCCCTCCCTCCAACCTTTCCTAGGCCGACCCCTACCCCGCCTTCCTTCCACTACAGACTGATACACTCTTGAAGTCATTCTGTTTCGCTCCATTCTCTCTACATGTCCGAACCACCTCAACAACCCTTCCTCAGCCCTCTGGACAACAGTTTTGGTAATCCCGCACCTCCTCCTAACTTCCAAACTACGAATTCTCTGCATTATATTCACACCACACATTGCCCTCAGACATGACATCTCCACTGCCTCCAGCCTTCTCCTCGCTGCAACATTCATCACCCACGCTTCACACCCATATAAGAGCGTTGGTAAAACTATACTCTCATACATTCCCCTCTTTGAATCCAAGGACAAAGTTCCTTGTCTCCACAGACTCCTAAGTGCACCACTCACTCTTTTTCCCTCATCAATTCTATGATTCACCTCATCTTTCATAGACCCATCCGCTGACACGTCCACTCCCAAATATCTGAATACGTTCACGTCCTCCATACTCTTTCCCTCCAATCTGATATCCAATCTTTCATCACCTAATCTTTTTGTTATCCTCATAACCTTACTCTTTCCTGTATTCACTTTTAATTTTCTTCTTTTGCACACCCTACCAAATTCATCCACCAATCTCTGCAACTTCTCTTCAGAATCTCCCAAGAGCACAGTGTCATCAGCAAAGAGCAGCTGTGACAACTCCCACTTTGTGTGTTATTCTTTATCTTTTAACTCCACGCCTCTTGCCAAGACCCTCGCATTTACTTCTCTTACAACCCCATCAATAAATATATTAAACAACCACGGTGACATCACACATCCTTGTCTAAGGCCTACTTTTACTGGGAAAAAATTTCCCTCTTTCCTACATACTCTAACTTGAGCCTCACTATCCTCGTAAAAACTCTTCACTGCTTTCAGTAACCTACCTCCTACACCATACACTTGCAACATCTGCCACATTGCCCCCCTATCCACCCTGTCATATGCCTTTTCCAAATCCATTAATGCCATAAAGACCTCTTTAGCCTTATCTAAATACTGTTCACTTATATGTTTCACTGTAAACACCTGGTCCACACACCCCCTACCTTTCCTAAAGCCTCCTTGTTCATCTGCTATCCTATTCTCCGTCTTACTGTTAATTCTTTCAATAATAACTCTACCATACACTTTACCAGGTATACTCAACAGACTTATCCCCCTATAATTTTTGCACTCTCTTTTATCCCCTTTGCCTTTAAACAAAGGAACTATGCATGCTCTCTGCCAATCCCTAGGTACCTTACCCTCTTCCATACATTTATTAAATAATTGCACCAACCACTCCAAAACTATATCCCCACCTGCTTTTAACATTTCTATCTTTATCCCATCAATCCCTGCTGCCTTACCCCTTTCATTTTACCTACTGCCTCACGAACTTCCCCCACACTCACAACTGGCTCTTCCTCACTCCTACAAGATGTTATTCCTCCTTGCCCTATACACGAAATCACAGCTTCCCTATCTTCATCAACATTTAACAATTCCTCAAAATATTCCCTCCATCTTCCCAATACCTCTAACTCTCCATTTAATAACTCTCCTCTCCTATTTTTAACTGACAAATTCATTTGTTCTCTAGGCTTTCTTAACTTGTTAATCTCACTCCAAAACTTTTTCTTATTTTCAACAAAATTTGTTGATAACATCTCACTCACTCTCTCATTTGCTCTCTTTTTACATTGCTTCACCACTCTCTTAACCTCTCTCTTTTTCTCCATATACTCTTCCCTCCTTGCATCACTTCTACTTTGTAAAAACTTCTCATATGCTAACTTTTTCTCCCTTACTACTCTCTTTACATCATCATTCCACCAATCGCTCCTCTTCCCTCCTGCACCCACTTTCCTGTAACCACAAACTTCTGCTGAACACTCTAACACTACATTTTTAAACCTACCCCATACCTCTTCAACCCCATTGCCTATGCTCTCATTAGCCCATCTATCCTCCAATAGCTGTTTATATCTTACCCTAACTGCCTCCTCTTTTAGTTTATAAACCTTCACCTCTCTCTTCCCTGATGCTTCTATTCTCCTTGTATCCCATCTACCTTTTACTCTCAGTGTAGCTAGAACTAGAAAGTGATCTGATATATCTGTGGCCCCTCTATAAACATGTACATCCTGAAGTCTACTCAACAGTTTTTTATCTACCAATACATAATCCAACAAACTACTGTCATTTTGCCCTACATCATATCTTGTATACTTATTTATCCTCTTTTTCTTAAAATATGTATTACCTATAACTAAACCCCTTTCTATACAAAGTTCAATCAAAGGGCTCCCATTATCATTTACACCTGGCACCCCAAACTTACCTACCACACCCTCTCTAAAAGTTTCTCCTACTTTAGCATTCAGGTCCCCTACCACAATTACTCTCTCACTTGGTTCAAAGGCTCCTATACATTCACTTAACATCTCCCAAAATCTCTCTCTCTCCTCTGCATTCCTCTCTTCTCCAGGTGCATACACGCTTATTATGACCCACTTCTCGCATCCAACCTTTAGTTTAATCCACATAATTCTTGAATTTACACATTCATATTCTCTTTTCTCCTTCCATAACTGATCATTTAACATTAATGCTACCCCTTCCTTTGCTCTAACTCTCTCAGATACTCCAGATTTAATCCCATTTATTTCCCCCCACTGAAACTCTCCTACCCCCCTTCAGCTTTGTTTCGCTTAGGGCCAGGACATCCAACTTCTTTTCATTCATAACATCAGCAATCATCTGTTTCTTGTCATCCGCACTACATCCACGCACATTTAAGCATCCCAGTTTTATAAAGTTTTTCTTCTTCTCTTTTCTAGTAAATGTCTACAGGAGAAGGGGTTACTAGCCCATTGCTCCCGGCATTTTAGTCGCCTCATACGACACGCATATACGTATAAAAATACACAACATATCCCTCCAAACTGCCAATATTCCAAACTCCTCCTTTAAAGTGCAGGCATTGTACTTCCCATTTCCAGGACTCAAGTCCGACTATATGAAAATAACCGGTTTCCCTGAATCCCTTCACTAAATATTACCCTGCTCACACTCCAACAGATCGTCAGGTCCCAAGTACCATTCGTCTCCATTCACTCCTAACACGCTCACGCATGCTTGCTGGAAGTCCAAGCCCCTTGCCCACAAAACCTCCTTTACCCCCTCTCTCCAACCCTTTCAAGGACGACCCCTACCTCGCCTTCCTTCCCCTATAGATTATATGCTTTCCATGTCATTCTACTTTGATCCATTCTCTCTAAATGACCAAACCACCTCAACAACCCCTCTTCTGCCCCTCTGACTAATACTTTTATTAACTCCACACCTTTTCCTAATTTCCACACTCCGAATTTTCTGCATAATATTTACACCACACATTGCCCTTAGACAGGACATCTCCACTGCCTTCAACCGTCTCCTCGCTGCTGCATTTACCACCCAAGCTTCACACCCATATAAGAGTGTTGGTACTACTATACTTTCATACATTCCCTTCTTTGCCTCTATAGATAACGTTTTTTGACTCCACATATACCTCAATGCACCACTCACCTTTTTTCCCTCATCAATTCTATGATTAACCTCATCCTTCATAAATCCATCTGCCGACACGTCAACTCCCAAATATCTGAAAACATTCACTTCTTCCATACTCCTCCTCCCCAATTTGATATCCAATTTTTCTTTATCTAAATCATTTGATACCCTCATCACCTTACTCTTTTCTATGTTCACTTTCAACTTTCTACCTTTACACACATTCCCAAACTCATCCACTAACCTTTGCAATTTTTCTTTAGAATCTCCCATAAGCACAGTATCATCAGCAAAAAGTAACTGTGTTAATTCCCATTTTGAATTTGATTCCCCATAATTTAATCCCACCCCTCTCCCGAACACCCTAGCATTTACTTCTTTTACAACCCCATCTCTAAATATATTAAACAACCATGGTGACATTACACATCCCTGTCTAAGACCTACTTTTACCGGGAAGTAGTCTCCCTCTCTTCTACACACCCTAACCTGAGCCTCACTATCCTCATAAAAACTCTTTACAGCATTTAGTAACTTACCACCTATTCCATATACTTGCAACATCTGCCACATTGCTCCCCTATCCACTCTATCATATGCCTTTTCTAAATCCATAAATGCAATAAAAACTTCCCTACCTTTATCTAAATACTGTTCACATATATGCTTCAATGTAAACACTTGATCTATACATCCCCTACCCACTCTGAAACCTCCTTGCTCATCCGAAATCCTACATTCTGTCTTACCTCTAATTCTTTCAATTATAACCCTACCGTACACTTTTCCTGGTATACTCAATAAACTTATTCGTCTATAATTTTTACAATCTCTTTTGTCCCCTTTCCCTTTATATAAAGGGATTATACATGCTCTCTGCCAATCCCTAGGTACCTTCCCCTCTTTCATACATTTATTAAACAAAAGTACCAATCACTCCTACACTATATCCCCCCCTGCTTTTTACATTTCTGTCATTATCCCATCAGTTCCAGCTGCTTTACCCCCTTTCATTCTATGTAATGCCTCGCGTACCTCCCCCACACTTACATTCTGCTCTTCTTCACTCCTAAAAGATGGTATACCTCCCTGACCAGTACATGAAATTACCGCCTCCCTTTCTTCCTCAACATTTAAAAGTTCCTCAAAATATTCTCGCCATCTACCTAATACCTCCCTCTCCCCATCTACTAACTCCCCTACTCTGTTTTTAACTGACAAATCCATACTTTCCCTAGGCTTTCTTAACTTGTTTAACTCACTCCAAATTTTTTTCTTATTTTCATTAAAATTTCTTGACAGTGCCTCTCCCACTCTATCATCTGCTCTCTTTTTGCACTCTCTCACCACTCTCTTCACCTTTCTTTTACTCTCCATATACTCTGCTTTTCTTATAACACTTCTGCTTTGTAAAAACCTCTCTTAAGCTAACTTTTTCTCTTTTATCACACCCTTTACTTCATCATTCCACCAATCACTCCTCTTCCACCTGCCCCCACCCTCCTGTAACCACAAACTTCTGCCCCACATTCTATCACTGCATTTTTAAAACTATTCCAACCCTCTTCAATCCCCCCACTACTCATCTTTGCACTAGCCCACCTTTCTGCCAACAGTCGCTTATATCTCCCCCGAACTTCCTCCTCCCTTAGTTTATACACTTTCACCTCCCTCTTACTTGTTTTGGCCACCTTCCTCTTTTCCCATCTACCTCTTACTCTGTAGCTACAACTAAATAATGATCCGATACATCAGTTGCCCCTCTATAAACATGTACATCCTGGAGCCTACCCATCAACCTTTTATCCACCAATACATAATCTAACAAACTACTTTCATTACGTGCTACATCATACCTTGTATATTTATCCTCTTTTTCATAAAATATGTATTACTTATTACCAAATCTCTTTCTACACATAGCTCAATTAAAGGCTCCCCATTTACATTTACCCCTGGCACCCCAAATTTACCTACTACTCCTTCCATAACATTTTTACCCACTTTAGCATTGAAATCCCCAACCACCATTACTCTCACACTTGATTCAAAGCTCCCCATGCATTCCCTCAACATTTCCCAAAATCTCTCTCTCTCCTCTACACTTCTTTCTTCTCCAGGTGCATACACGCTTACTATAACCCACTTTTCACATCCAATCTTTATTTTACTCCACTTAATCCTTGAATTAATACATTTATAGTCCCTCTTTTCCTGCCATAGCTTATCCTTCAACATTATTGCTACTCCTTCTTTAGCTCTAACTCTATTTGAAACCCCTGACCTAATCCCATTTATTCCTCTCCATTGAAACTCTCCCACCCCCTTCAGCTTCGTTTCACTTAAAGCCAGGACATCCAGCTTCTTCTCATTCATAACATCCACAATCATCTCTTTCTTATCATTTGCACAACATCCATGCACATTCAGACTTCCCACTTTGCCAATTTTCTTTTTCATATTCTTTTTAGTAACCTTTACAGGAAAAGGGGTTACTAGCCCATTGTTCCCGGCATTTTAGTTGACTTTTACAACACGCATGGCTTACGGAGGAAAGATTCTTATTCCACTTCCCCATGGATATAAAAGGAAAAGTAATAAGACCAAGAACTATTAAGATGAAATCAAAGAAAACTCAGATGAGTGTGTATAAATAAACATGTACATGTATGTGTAGTGTGACCTAAGTGTAAGTAGAAGTAGCAAGACATACCTGTAATTTTGCATATTTATGAGACAGACAAAAGACACCAGCAATCCTACCATCATGTAAAACAATTACAGGCTTTTGTTTTACATTCACTTGGCAGGAAGGTAGTACCTCCCTGGGTGGTTGCTGTCTACCAACCTACTACCTACTACTTATTACCAAATTTCTTTCTACACATAGCTCAATTAAAGGCTCCCCAATTACATTTACCCCTGGCACCCCAAATTTACCTACTACTCCCTCCATAACAATTTTACCCACTTTAGCATTGAAATCCCCAACCACCATTACTCTCACACTTGATTCAAAACTCCCCACGCATTCACTCAACATTTCCCAAAATCTCTCTCTCTCCTCTACACTTCTCTCTTCTCCAGGTGCATACACGCTTACTATAACCCACTTTTCACATCCAATCTTTATTTTACTCCACATAATCCTTGAATTAATACATTTGTAGTCCCTCTTTTCCTGCCATAGCTTATCCTTCAACATTATTGCTACTCCTTCTTTAGCTCTAACTCTATTTGAAACCCCTGACCTAATCCCATTTATTCCTCTCCATTGAAACTCTCCCACCCCCTTCAGCTTTGTTTCACTTGAAGCCAGGACATCCAGTTTCTTCTCATTCATAACATCCACAATCATCTCTTTCTTATCATTTGCACAACATCCACGCACATTCAGACTTCCCACTTTGACAATTTTCTTCTTCTTATTCTTTTTAGTAATCTTTACAGGAAAAGGGGTTACTAGCCCATTGTTCCCGGCATTTTAGTTGACTTTCACAACACGCATGGCTTATATCATTAAAAATAAATAAGTACAGTACAGTATGTCAATTAGTGATATATTGAAATTATAACTTGATATAATCATGCTAAATTATCTGTAATGGTACCTGCAATTTGTGTAATATTATAAGTAATTAAGGCCAATTTATTATTATTATTTTGAAGTAATTTTACATTTAAACAATTGATTATATCTGCATGCAGCAATGGCTCCTGTTGAAAATGGTGGCAAATGTGCACATTCCATTCACTGATCATTGGGTTTTAATCTTATTACTTTTACTCAGGATGCAAATAATTATTGTATTATTAAAAGCAAAGTCTTTTAATGAACATAAAATTCCATACAAAGATGTAATTCTTACTTTTGTTTTATATAAATTGTTACAGTATCTGCATGGTATTGTCTTGGTGTTGGAATGAGTGTGAAGATGGCTTCTTGCATGATTTAGAAGCTTGAATGTCTTGTTGCACATCTGACATACAAACTGACGTAAAGAAGAGTGTGAGGACAAATGGCGGGAGAGTGTCTGCTGGGTGGCAAATGACTTTCCACATTCAGTGCACTTTTCTCCAAGTTCACCTGTTTGGAACATTTTATTATAACAGTAATATTATAAAGAGAAGAAAATGTTTTTACCATTAAACATAATTAGCCACTTTTATAGTTTAAGGTAATGAATTACCATTCTATAAGAGGGATTAGCAGAACTATAACTTGTAACATTAACACATCATTTTGGATAGATGAAAATATGAGGCATTACAGTAGCGAATTGTGCCTCAGCACAAACAATCCCTTAAGACATTTTTTATCCTATCAAATGCATACTGTGATACAGTGGACCCCTGCTTAATAACCCAGAAGGAAACCAAAGGAACTGTCTGTCAAGCAAAAAGTAAGTATAGCAAATTATATTCTTCCATGGAAAAATGTGATTTGCTTTACTTACTTTTCACGTGACAGACAGTTCCTTTGGTTTCCTTCTGGGTTATTAAGCAGGGGTCCACTGTATCACAGCATGCATTTGATAGGATAAAAAATGTCTTAGGGGATTGTTTGTGCTGAGGCACAAACAATTCCCTAACTAGAGATGGGGACAGAGCCAGTAAGATTCTGTATAAATTCCTATTCATTTTTAATTATGAAATTAAAAAGTGTACTCACCAAAGATGAATCCACTGTCTAGTAAAAGCATTAGTGCAGTTTGAGCCTCTTGTTATGGGTGCATAACAAAAAGTATGAAAAATTAAACAGGGTCTGACTGTATCATTGAAAGAAGAGTGATAACATATTACATACTATGCCTCTCACCACCATTCCTCCCTCCATTTTCCAGAGATAAGCCCATTGTTTAGTTGAAGTTTAGTTGTATAATACCTCATTGTATCAGTGCACAACACAAAAACTATGAAAAATATCATAAGAACACAAAAAAGTATCACATTGTGTTTTTATTGTTGGGTTGAAAAGTTGTGATGGCTCCTAGGCCAACTATTATTGAGTCTAAAGAGTTGCAACAGCCCTTAGGCTGGAGGAGGGAGGTGTGGTGGAAGATACAGTGTGTAATATGACATTGCTCCTTTCTCAGATACAATCAGACCCTGTCTCTCCCAGGGCACAGTACAGTATATATATATATTTTTTTAACACATCGGCAGTCTCCCACCAAGGTAGGGTGGCCCGAAAAAGAAACACTTTCAGCTTCATTCACTCCATCACTGTCTTGCCAGAGGCATGCTTACACTACAGTTATAAAACTGCAATATGAATACCCCTCCTTCAGGGTATAGGCAATGTACTTCTCAGTATGCAAACAGTTTTTATACTGTACAGTTGCCTGCACTCAGGAGGGGTGGGGATGCCGAAGTTTGGAGACTCATCAGAGCTGTGATGCTGGCACCTTTCTGGCAAGACAGTGATTGAATGGGTGACAGTGAAAATGTTTTCTTCTTTGGGTCATCCTGCTTTGATGGCCAGAGTTTAAAAAAAAAAAAAATTTCCCATATCTGATCTAATGATGCAGAGAATATGAAAACCCTATATAGCAGGGTCCTGCTTTACAGCGTTTTGCCTTACAGCATTCTGCTAATACAGACATTTCAAATTATGACCTAAACTCTTTATACGGCTCCCCCCACCTGACTTTCTAATACGGTCACCATGGGCCACCCGTTTTGTTTACATTCTCCGTGAACACAAGTCTCCATTATGTCTGGAAACTTTCCAAAATTTCAAGTTATTTCATATATACTCTGATAATTATACTTATGTGCAGCTGTACCTAAATAAACTTACACACTGTGCTGGCATGCAGGTACATGCTAAAATCACAAAGAGTGTCTTATTAGTCATGAAGATGCCATATTAATAATGATAATAATTTTTTTTTTTAACAAGTTGGCCATCTGACACTGAGGCAGGGTGACCCAAAAAAGAAAGAAAATGCCCCAAAAAAAAATGCTTTCATAATCATTCAACACTTTCACCTCACTCACACATAATCACTGTTTTTGCAGAGGTGCTCAGAACACAACAGTTTAGAAGCATATACGTATAAAGATACACAATATATCCCTCCAAACTGCTAATATCCCGAACCCCTCCTTTAGAGTGCAGGCATTGTACTTCCCATTTCCAGGACTCAAGTCCGGCTATATGAAAATAACCGGTTTCCCTGAATCCCTTCACTAAATATTACCCTGCTCACACTCCAACAGATCGTCAGGTCCCAAATACCATTCGTCTCCATTCACTCCTATCTAACACGCTCATGCACGCTTGCTGGAAGTCCAAGCCCCTCGCCCACAAAACCTCCTTTACCCCCTCCCTCCAACCTTTTCGAGGACGACCCCTACCCCGCCTTCCTTCCATACAGATTTATACGCTCTCCATGTCATTCTACTTTGATCCATTCTCTCTAAATGACCAAACCACCTCAACAACCCCTCTGACTAATACTTTTATTAACTCCACACCTTTTCATAATTTCCACACACTCCGAATTTTCTGCATAATATTTACACCACACATTGCCCTTAGACAGGACATCTCCACTGCCTCCAACTGCCTCCTCGCTGCTGCATTCACAACCCAAGCATCACACCCATATAAGAGTGTTGGTACTACTATACTTTCATACATTCCCTTCTTTGCCTCCATAGATAACGTTTTTTGCAATAATAATAATCAGTCTGAGGTGCATTAAATGTCATACATTATTATGTTAATACTGTACAAACATTTTCATTAATCCATCTATGATATTTTTTTCAAATTAGTATAAACACGCTACATAACATATAAACATGATAAATACATACAACCACAGTAGAATAAATTAACATACATATGAGATGTTTTTCCAGTCATGTTGTCGGTGTTGGAAAAAAAATGTTTCCTATAAACCAACACCAAAGAATATGTATTACTGGGAGTACCATGGAACCTCGGTTTTTGTTTGCCCTGGTTTTCATCAAGTTTGGTTTTCGATGACTTTTTTCATCAAAATATTGTCCCAGTTTTCGTTCATCAGCTCAGTTTTCGTCTGCCATACAGAACATGTCTGTCTTCCCGCACCCACACAAAGCATCCCATGCACACATTCTGAGTCAGTCTGGTTTTGTTTCTCGTCAAGTGAACATTACCTTGTGCTTTCATACGAAACATTTTGTAATAATCCAATGTTTTTTGTGCTTGTTTATTGAGTGCGACTGCTAAATAAGCCACCATGGGGCAAAAGAAAGTTTCGAGTGCCAGTCCTTTGATAAAGAAGGTGAGAAACAAGAAAGAAACTCTTCAGGAAAGAACTCGTAGCAAAGTATGAAGGTGGAATGAGTTGCAAAGTTTTGTGGAGAAATATCACTACCACCCTCTACAAAGGTAGAGGGTGGTAGTGATTGTGGTAGAGGGTGGTAGTAATGGTGGTAGCAGGTGGTAGTGATGGTGGTAGCAGGTGGTAGTGATGGTGGTAGAGATAACCTCTCCCCTCCTCGCCATCTTCTATATGCCAACAAGATGTTAAATGTTCATTTATCCATTTCATTAGTGCTTTATATTTATTTCTCATTGTTTTCTGTACGTAAAACTATACAGTAGTTATTCTCTATAAAATGTATTTTTTTGTGAATATTTTTGGGTGTCTGAAATGGATTAATTGGATTTACATTATTTCTTATGGGAAATATTGCTTCAGTTTTTGTCAAATTTGGTTTTTGTCAGACTCTCTGGAACAAATTAAAGACGAAAACCGAGGTTCCACTATAACTGCAGAAAATTATTCCTTTTTAATGCCTTCACTCACAGCGTTATTCCTTCTAAAAATGGTGTGTTATACGAGAATGGGAGAGTTGCTCTTTATTTTACTGTACCAACAGGGAGACAACTTGTACACAATGTAGTGTGTTTGTATTATGATATAAGCTTTACAAATATGGAAATTAATGTGTATCAACCCACCAGCCTTGTTCGTCTATTTGTTTACATACTCTACCACTCTATCCTCTCTCATTTACTCGTTCTCTCTCTCTTGTTAATTTGTTTTTACAGTAGACCCTTGACCAACGATATTAATCCGTTCCAGAGGGCTCATCGTTAGACGAAATTATCGTTAGTTGAATTAATTTTACCCATAAGAAATAATGAAAATCAAATTAATCCGTTCAAGACACCAAAAAGTATGAAAAAAAAAATTGTTACCACATGAAATATACATTTTCCTACACACAAACAAAAGGATAGATGCACAATACATGTATATATATGTATATTGTGTAATGAAGCATAAATGACACTTACCTTTACTGAGGATGTGGTAATGAGTGATAGGATGGGAGGAGGGGAGATGATGGACGTTATTATTTTTTGGAAAGGGAATCCCCTTCCATGAGAACTTGAGGTCCAAACTGGTAGCCTCACCATGCCTTATCACACTATACTATATGCCACTACGATTCTTAAATCTCTCAAACCAACCTTTGCTGGTCTTAAATTCACTCACATCACCACTAGTAGCAGGCATTTTTTTAATTAAATCGTCATGCAACTGCCTTGACTTTAAACATATGATTGCTTGAGAGACGCTATCTCCTGATACCTGTTTTTCGTTTATCCACACTAATAACAGTCTCTCAACATCTTCGACTACTTGCGATCTGTGTTTCGAAAACATACTTGCACCTTTCGCAACAACAGCTTCCTTGATTGCCTTTCTGTTGGCCAGGATAGTAGCAATGGTTGATTGGGGTTTGTTATCCAACCTGACCAGCTTGGAGACACGCACTCCAGTTTCATACTTTGTGATGATCTCCTTCTTCATTTCAATTGTAATTCTCACCCTTTTTACCACAGGCTTGGCACTAGAAGCTTTCTTGGGGCCCATGGTGGGTTATTTTGCAGTTACAAGCACTAAAAACACTGGAATAATACAAAATGTACTGAATGTATGCATGGATGCGCATGCACTGGCTTGTAAACACTGGCACACTAATTGAAGGCAGAGCAGCTAAGGTGCGCTCAGGCCAGACGGGACACGTGGACCACGTGTTCGGGACGAATCATGTTGGTCGAGTTTTTCATCGGTGGTTGGGCCAAAATTTTTACGCTCAAATGCTTCGTTAGTCGAATTTATCGTTAGATAATGCCTTCGTTGGTCAGGGGTCCACTGTATATTGTTTACTCACCTCTCATCCTACATTAAGACTACGAATACTTTAACCCTTAAACGGTCCAAACGTATATATAGGTTTTTCAACATTTGAAAGTAGTATGTAAAAAAATGTACATCAACTTTTTTTTTTTTACATTTGAAAATGTGTAAAAAAACTTTTATCTACATTTTTTTTTGTTATATTTGAAAATATGTAAAAAAACATAGATCCTCTTTTGGAGCACTACGGATTTGAACGTTGATCTATTTGGACCGTTTAAGGGTTAAGGTAAGTAATGAGTGTACTGTATATCCATATTATCACTCTAGGGCACTTTAAATGTCGTAGTATATTATGTGTGGATAGGTTGGCTAGGAGGGCTACCATACCTGACGTCTTACAATAAATACTACTCACCTCTCACCCTACATTAAGACTACAAATATTTTGAGGTAAGTAATAAGTGTACTGTGTGTTTATTTCACCTTTTTATTGTTTTTAATGCCTAGTTAGTTCTATTGCTAACTTAATATATATTAGTGTAAACTTGTTTTCTGGCATGAATATGCATTTATTAGTGAAAAAAAAATGGTGTTCTGTTTTCTGGCAGTAGCCTGGAACCTAACCTGTCATATAAATGGGGTTCTACTGTATGTGTTGACTGCTATGCAGGAAGCAGCTGATTTTGGCCTATCTTTGGAAACCTGCGAGATGACCAAGTTTTTTTCAAGATAGTAAAAGCCTTCTTCTACTGATAGAGTCACCCCCCCAAAAAAGCAGAAACATTTTCACTAAGTCATTCAAGTGCCATCTTGCAAAAAGTGTGCAAGCATCACAGCTCAAATGACCTAAACTGCAGCATCCCTACCCCTCCTTCAGAGTCTAGGCACTGTACTTCCCACCTCCAGGACTCAAGTCTGCCTAACCAACTTTCCCTCAAACATTTCATTAACATTACCTTCTTCACACTCCAAGAGCAAGTCAAATCATAAAATCCACTAGTCTATACCCACTCCTATCTAACATGCATTACTGGATGGAGACGAGACAGTTTTGTCCGTAGATCTATGTTACTGATGCCAGGATCACTTATGTAGATCTATCTCAAATAAGCTGTGAATGATAAATTTTGACCTAGACATGAGAGAATGGGTTTTATGGTGACTGCACACTGTGTAAAAAAAATCTTGCCCCATGTGGTGCATGATGGAAAAAAGCAAAACTCTGACCTTGTGTCTGGTTTTAAAATAGCAATTTTGAGGTGTTTTCTAGAATTGTTTTTTATGGTTTTATTAGCTTTTTGTTTTTAATCAATTGATACAATGGAAGATATACTAATGAAATATGTACATGTAATTTTGGTTGGCACAAATTAGTGGAAATATTAGATTTTTTGACGATTTTCCAGAAGATGGGTAAGGCATCACTACGCCTTCCCAGGTCTGTTTCAATTATTGGAATACCTGATTCAATTACTGGAATGCTGTAAACCATAACCAACTATTTCTGGTTCTATTAATATAAAAAAATTGGGTAAATCTTCAATGTTTTGTGAAGAAGAATTCAAAATGGAGGGCATGTGTAATACAGGAGAGGCCTGATAATGTGATTAAAGAACATAAATGTTACTTTAGTCCCCGGAATCTACAGTACAGTGGAACCTTGAATATCGGCTGCTGTGAGTATTGGCTGAATTGTATTTAGGCCGGGTTTTGGGCCAAAATTTTGCTTCGTGTTTCGGCCGGTGCCTTGCAAATGAGCCGTATTAAATGTGTCAGCCTACCTCCTGCCGGGGCACCGCGCATAGGTGAGTCAGTCTCCCTGTCTCTCTCGGTGAGTGAGCATATACTTTGCACATTCATCCAAACGTTTCCTTAAAATCCATTCTATGAACTGATTAAGTCATTTCCGGTGGTTAAAGGCAATTATCAGATAGCCTTACGTGTCTTAGCAGACAATTACTTTGATGCTGACAAGGCTAGAGTTAGACATGCAGTCTTAATATCAAGCTTTTGTGCTTGTTTATTAAATGTGACTATGAAATAGGCCACCATGGGCCCAAAGAAAGTTCAGGTGCCAGTCCTTTAGTAAAGAGAGAAACACGACAGAATTGAAGGAAGAAGTTGTAGAAAAATACGAGAGTGGTGTGCATGTGCTCCAGCTTGCCAAGATGTATGGCAAAAACATTAGTGCTGATGTTAGTGAATTTAAGGCCAGCAGAGGCTGGTTTGACATATTTAAGAAGCATAGTGGCATACACAGTGTTGTAAGGCATGGTGAAGCTGCAAGTTCAGACAAAGCCAACATGTGGCTGAAAAATTTGTTCAGGAATTCAAGGGGTAAGTACAGACTGAAGGATTCCACCCCCAACAAGTGTTCAATTGTGATGAAACAGGCCTCTTTTGGAAGAAAATGCCAAAGAAGACCTACATCACACAGGAGGAAAAGGCACTGCCAGGACACAAGCCTATGAAGGATAGGCTAACTCTCTTGTTCTGTGGTAATGCCAGTTGGGATTTCAAAGTGAAGCCTTTACTAGTGTATCACTCTGAAAATCCCAGACTGTTCAAGAAAAACAATGTCATCAAGAGTAAATTGTGTGATGTGGAAAGCTAATCATAAGGCATGGGTCACAAGGCAAATTTTCACTGACTGGGTCCATGAAGTTTGACCCGAGTGTGAAAAAATACCTCCAGGAAAATAAATTGCCACTCAAGTGCCTCCTGGTAATGGACAGTGCTCCTGCTCATCCTCCAAACTTGGTAGACCAATTGTCTAGGGATTTCAGTTTTATAATAGTAAAGTTCTTGCCTCCTAACACCACTCCTCTCATCCAGCCCATGAACCAGCAGGTTCATGGGCTGGATGTTTCAAAGTGTTTCAAAGGTGCTTTGAAGTGACCTCAGACACTGAATTGACCCTAAGAGAGTCCTGGAGGAATCACTTCAATATCAACAACTGCATAAGCCTTATAGGTAAGGCTTGGCAGGGAGTGACTTCCAGGACTTTGAACTCTTCTTGGGGAAAATTGTGGCCAGAATATATCCTCCAGAAGGGTTTTGAAGGGTTTCAGGCTGACCCCGAGGACCCTATGCATGTTGTGGAAACTGCTGTGTCTTTGGGGAAGTCCATGGGGTTGGATGTGAGTGGCCAGGTTGTGGAAGAGTTGGTGGAGGGCTACAGGGAAGAGATAACCACTGAAGAGCTACAAGACCTTCAACTGGAACAGAAACAGACCACAGCTGAGGAACTTGCTTCAAAGGAGGAGGAAGAGAGAGGGAAGTAGGTGCCTTGCTCAGAAATTAAGGAGATTTGTGCAATGTGGAGTAGGGTGTAAGCTTTTGCTGAGAAATATCACCCTGACCAAGCTGAAACAACCCATATCTGCAACATGTTCAATGACAAAACCTTGGCCCACTTCAGGCAAATCTTAAAGAGGTGCCAGAAACAGATCTCTCTGGATAGTTTTTTGTGCGATATGGGTCCAGTGACTCTCAAGCTGGTCCTAGTGCTATTAAAAGACAAAGAAGGGAAGTAACCCCAGATAGGGCTTTGATACCTGAAGTCATTATGGAGGGGAATTCCCCTTCCAAACAATAACCTCTTCTCCTCCTTCTCCCCTCCTCCCTGTCTTCCATATGCCAACAAGAGTCATCAATACAGGTATGTAATAATGATTTAAATGTTCATTTATATGTAATTGTCATTGTTTTGTGCATGTAAAACTATAGTTAAACTTTACAAAATGTACTTTTTTTATTATTTTTGGGTGTCTCGAACAGATTAATTGTATTTACATTAATTCTTATTGGAAATATTGCCTCGAATTTAGGCTGACCTTCTGAAACAGATTGCGGCCGATATTTGGAGTTCCACTGTATTTTATTTTGGACTCCATTGTAAAATGAATTTCATTAATTTTGTATAAAATTGGCCAAATTAGCAAATTCTGTGTACTTTATATAGTAGTTCTGATAGTTGAATTGGAGGTTTCTTTAGCTCAATCATGAAAACAGAAGGCAAACTAGTGAAATAGCTAAGAATTGGTTTGAATTGAGCAATGGAACTGGCTTCAAACAGGACACAAAGTGGGCAAAATCGCCAATGTGCAAACTGTGCCCAGAGCACTAACTTTGCGTCTGCAAAATTTCATAAGTTTTGCATTAAATTTCATATTTTTGGTGTCATTACCTTCAGAAAATGATTCTCTACCATTTCAGAAGGATTAAAAAAAAAAAAAAAAATGCCGATAGTGTGCAGCTTTATTTTTGGGGGTCCCAACAGTAAAAGGGTTAATCAGGGAAGAACGGGCAGGCTGCAATAGGTTGTTTTTTCTTTACTTAAAATCACATTATGCAAATGGCTGTTAAGTGGAAGTTTACAGTACTAGTTTCCCCATGGTGATGGAAAGTGTTAAAACTAGTTTAATTGAATACATGTTATGATACTAGTTTTCTCTGGTGCTAGCGAGTATGGAAGCAAGTTTGAGCAAATGTATTACTGATATTTATTACCTGTGGTTCTAACGAGTGTAAAAGCTAGTTTTATCAAATGTACATGATGAGAACAACAGGAATATTTAATAATATGAAAGGCAAGTTTTTTTGGAAAAAAAAAAAACTTGGTACACATAATGGCATTAAAATCTTACCAAGATGTAGTTTCATATGTGATGCCAGGGTTGATCTTCTACAATAATTCTGACAACAAACAGGACATGTAAAAGATTTTCTTATAATGTCTGGGATCAAATGAGGGGGCTTGATGTCTCCTAAATCTTCAGAGCTCATACCTGCAAGATTCAATTATTATTAATCAAAAGTATAGTACAGGGTATATCAATTAAAAACATTTATTTTAAAACCTTGACTTGTAAAATAATTAAACATCTCCACACAAAGATAACCTACTGATGGCTATCCACCTTGCAGGCTGGCCTGTAGACCCATGCAATATTAAATTTTGTTAACTGTCTGAATATGGGAGCAATTGGTTAAAAATTTCATGAGCATTAAATACCATTGCACTGTTCCCGCATACATTGCTAGTTTTGCACAACTTCAGATTCAACAGATATTACAAAATTTATGTAAAGCCTTTATCATAAAGTGTGATCGTTTCATCCTGAAAGCCTCATTTTTAATGTCAGATGATTTTCATCTAACATTAGAAATGACCCCAACATTTAGTGCTAATGTTAGTAGAAACCCTAGGTAGTAGGATGGTAGACAGCAACCACCCAGGGAGGTACTACCGTCCTGCCAAGTGAGCGTAAAACTAAAGCCTGTAATTGCTTCACATGATGGTAAGATTGTTGGTGTCCTTTTTCTGTCTCATAAACATGCAAGATTTTGGGTAGGTCTTGCTACTTCTACTTACATTAAGGTCATATTACACATGCATGTACAAACACATATATACAGACCCTTCTGGGTTTTCTTCTATTTTTCTTACTAGTTCTTGTTTTTGTTTATTTCCACTTATCTCCAAAGGGAAGTGGAAGAGAATTCTCTTCCTCCGTAAGCCATGTGTGTCACAAGAGTCGACTAAATTGCTGGGAGCAAGGGGCTAGTAACCCCTTCTACTGTATATATTACTAAATGTAAAAGGAGAAACTTTCATTTTTCTTTTTGGGCCACCCCACCTCGGTGGGATACAGCCGGTGTGTTGAAAGATAGTGGAAATTGACCAGAGAAGGCACTGGTTTACTTGGTATACAGAGAGAATGGGTCTGTGTGATGAGCTTGTGTGGTATTAAAAAAATCTGCCCCACATGGTCCATGATGGGAAAAGCCAACTTCTGACCTTGTGTTTTGTTTGAATAGAGATTTTGGGGTGTTTTCTAGGACGGGTTTCACAGTTTTATTGACTGTTTCTTGATATCAATTGGTAGAATGGAAGACATACTCCAAAATAGAGATGATTTTGGTTGGTTTCAGGACCAGAAGTACCTTAAAATTGAGCTCAAGGTAATAGAAATATTATTTTTGAGGATGGATAAAGCCTCTATCCCCCCATTCCATTTATTTTATGGGTTTTTACTAGGTTTGTCTCAATTACTGGGATGCCCTAAACCATGACAAATGATTCCTGGTTATATTTTATTATCTCAGAATTAGGGTAAATTTTCAATTTTTTGTGTAGTGATGAATTCAAAATGGAGGGCAAGTGTAATATAGGAGGGGCCTGGGGACATAATCAATGAATAGAGGATAAGTTGCCTTAGTGACTGGAATGCCTACAGTATTTATTTTGGACTATGTTTTTAAATTAGAATTATTTTTAATTTTGCAGAAATTGGCCAAATTACCGAATTCTGTGCACTTTATATAAGGGTAATTCTGACAGTTGAGTGGGCAGTTTCTTGTACTCTTTTGATATAAAGGAAGCCATACTAGAGAAATAGCTAAGAATTTGGTCAAATTGAGTAACAGAAATTGTCTTAAAATAAGATTTCAAATCAAATGAATGGAATAGCCAATGTGCAAGTAAGTTTCCCATCAAAGTTTACATTTACACACACACACACACACACACACACACACACACACACACACACACACACACACACACACACACACACACACACACAAAAAAAAAAAAAAAAAAAAAAAAAAAAAAAAAAAAAAAAAAAAGACACTTGTCAGCACTTTGTTAGCACTGTAGTCTTCTGCTCCTGAAATAAGACTGAGTTTTAGGCAAAGGAAGGATTACAGATTGTGTAGTACAAGAAAAAATGTGACTGTGGAAAACAGAAGAGAGGTTTGTCACTTACTGTTTTCAGGAAGTAGATTGTGCTTCTCCTCAGCAAGGGTGTTAGGAATGAGTGGCATCTCCATTTTGCAAGGAACCAGCAGGTTAGAGTTGTCTGGTAAGTTGTTGTGGTGTAGTTGATGAGAAATGGTGTCCTCTTGTTTAACTGTTGCTTGAGTACCTGTAATACATTATACTGCCATATTACTACGTTATAGCAAATTTTTTTAACACGCTGACCATCTTCCATTGAGGAAGGGTGACCCGGAAACCGCTGTCACCATCATTCACACTATTACTGTCTTGCCAGAGGCGGATAACTACAGCAGTTCAACTGACCCTCCAAACAGCTAATATCCTCACTCCCTCCTTCAGAGTGGAGGAGGCACTGTACTTCCCACCTCCAGGACTTAAGTCTGACTCACCGTTTTGCGATGAATCCCCTCACAAAATATTACCCTGCTAACACTCCAAGAGGTCCCAAAGACCCTTTGCTTCCACTCACTCCTATCTAACACACTCACACATGCCTGTTGGATGTCCAAGCCCCTTCTACACAAAACCTCCTTTACCCCCTCCCTCCAATATTTCCAGGATGACCCCTACCCTACCTTCCCTCCACTGCAGATTTATATGCCCTCCATGTCATCCTATTTTGCTCCGTCCTTTCATACCAACCCCTCCTCAGCCCTCTGGATAATCCTTTTAGTAATCCCGCACCTCCTAATCTCCAAACTACGAATTCTCTGCATAAATATTCACACCACACATTGCCTTAAGACATGACTTCTCCACTGCCTCCAGTCTCCTCCTTGCTGCAACATTCAAAACACATGTTTCACACCCATAAATGAGTATTGGTACTACTACAATATCTAATATATTCCCTTTTGCCTCCATGGAAAAT
The DNA here is from genome assembly GCF_038502225.1 of Cherax quadricarinatus. Classification (NCBI taxonomy): domain Eukaryota; kingdom Metazoa; phylum Arthropoda; class Malacostraca; order Decapoda; family Parastacidae; genus Cherax; species Cherax quadricarinatus. The sequence goes on from NC_091342.1 coordinate 11,918,072, forward strand.
ATTTTGTCTACAGATGCCTTACCTTCCAATCCGATATCCAATATTTCATTACCTAAATTTTTTGTTACCCTCATCGTCTTGGTCTTTCCTACGTACACTTTTAATTTCCTTCTTTTACATATTATTACTATTTATTACATTCAATGGGAGTGCTAAACCCACAGGGGTCATACAGTGCCTGGGAGCAATGGAAAGCATTCAGACTCAATTCAAGGCATTGGAGCAAAGGTCTTAGTTCCTTACATTAAGAGCCCCTCACCAGCATCAAGGAACCTTCCTTGAAGTACAGCATTTCTTATGAACATCAATATTAACAAAAACAAAATGAACCCAAATCTGAACAAAAAATTGTATTTTCTTTTTTTCAACAAGTCAGCCATCTCCCACCAAGGCAGGGTGACCAAAAAAGAAAGAAAATCCCCAAAGAGAAAATACTTTCATCATCATTCAACACTTTCACCTCACTCACACATAATCACTGTTTTTGCAGAGGTGCTCAGAACACAACAGTTTAGAAGCATATACGTATAAAGATATACAACATATCCCTCCAAACTGCTAATATCCCAAAACCCCTCCTTTAGAGTGCAGGCATTGTACTTCCCATTTCCAGGACTCAAGTCTGACTATATGAAAATAACCGGTTTCACTGAATCCCTTCACTAAATATTACCCTGCTCACACTCCAACAGATTGTCAGGTCCCAAATACCATTCGTCTCCATTCACTCCTATCGAACACGCTCATGCATGCCTGCTGGAAGTCCAAGCCCCTCGCCCACAAAACCTCCCTCACCCCTTCCTTCCAACCTTTTCGAGGACGACCCCTACCCCGCCTTACTTCACCTACAGATTTAAATGCTCTCCATGTCATTCTACTTTGATCCATTCTCTCTAAATGATCAAACCACCTCAACAACCCCTCTTCAGCCCTCTGCCTAATACTTTTATTAACTCCACACCTTCTCCTAATTTCCACACTCCGAATTTTCTGCATAATATTTACACCACACATTGCCCTTAGACAGGACATCTCTACTGCCTTCAACCGCCTCCTCACTGCTGCATTCACAACCCAAGCTTCACACCCATATAAGTGTTGGTACTACTATACTTGGTACTACTATACTATATGGAGAATAGGATAGCAGATGAACAAGGAGGCTTTAGGAAAGGTAGGGGGTGTGTGGACCAGGTGTTTACAGTGAACAGTATTTAGATAAGGCTAGAGAGGTCTTTGTGGCATTTATGGATTTGGAAAAGGCGTATGACAGGGTGGATACGGGGGCAATGTGGCAGATGCTGCAGGTGTATGGTGTAGGAGGTGGGTTACTGAAAGCAGTGAAGAGTTTTTACGAGGATAGTGAGGCTCAAGTTAGAGTATGTAGGAAAGAGGGAAATTTTTTCCCAGTAAAAGTAGGCCTTAGACAAGGATGTGTGATGTCACCGTGGATGTTTAATATATTTATAGATGGGGTTGTAAGAGAAGTAAATGTGAGGGTCTTGGCAAGAGGCATGGAGTTAAAAGATAAAGAATCACACATAAAGTGGGAGTTGTCACAGTTGCTCTTTGCTGATGACACTGTGCTCTTGGGAGAATCTGAAGAGAAGTTGCAGAGATTGGTGGATGAATTTGGAAGGGTGTGCAAAAGAAGAAAATTAAAAGTGAATACAGGAAAGAGTAAGGTTATGAGGATAACAAAAAGATTAAGTGATGAAAGATTGGATATCAGATTGGAGGGAGAGAGTATGGAGGAGGTGAATGTATTCAGATATTTGGGAGTGGACGTGTCAGCGGATGGGTCTATGAAAGATGAGGTGAATCATAGAATTGATGAGGGGAAAAGGGTGAGCGGTGCACTTAGGAGTCTGTGGAGACAAAGAACTTTGTCCTTGGAGGCAAAGAGGGGAATGTATGAGAGTATAGTTTTACCAACGCTCTTATATGGGTGTGAAGCATGGGTGATGAAAGTTGCAGTGAGGAGAAGGCTGGAGGCAGTGGAGATGTCATGTCTGAGGGCAATGTGTGGTGTGAATATAATGCAGAGAATTCGTAGTTTGGAAGTTAGGAGGAGGTGCGGGATTACCAAAACTGTTGTCCAGAGGGCTGAGGAAGGCTTGTTGAGGTGGTTCGGACATGTAGAGAGAATGGAGTGAAACAGAGTGACTTCAAGAGTGTATCAGTCTGTAGTGGAAGGAAGGCGGGGTAGGGGTCGGCCTAGGAAAGGTTGGAGGGAGGGGGTAAAGGAGGTTTTGTGTGCGAGGGGCTTGGACTTCCAGCAGGCATGCGTGAGCGTGTTTGATAGGAGTGAATGGAGACAAATGGTTTTTAATACTTGACATGCTGTTGGAGTGTGAGCAAAGTAACATTTATGAAGGGGTTCAGGGAAACCGGCAGGCTGGACTTGAGTCCTGGAGATGTGAAGTACAGTGCCTGCACACTGAAGGAGGGGTGTTAATGTTGCAGTTTAAAAACTGTAGTGTAAAGCACCCTTCTGGCAAGACAGTGATGGAGTGTATGATGGTGAAAGTTTTTCTTTTTCGGGCCACCCTGCCTTGGTGGGAATCGGCCAGTGTGATAATAAAAATAAAAATACTACTATACTTTCATACATTCCCTTCTTTGCCTCCATAGATAACATTTTTTGACTCCACATATACCTCAACGCACCACTCACCTTTTTTCCTTCATCAATTCTATGATTAACCTCATCCTTCATAAATCCATCCGCCGACATGTCAACTCCCAAGTACGTATCTGAAAACATTCACTTCTTCCATACTCCTCCTCCCCAATTTGATATCCAATTTTTCTTTATCTAAATCATTTGATATCCTCATCACCTTACTCTTTTCTATGTTCACTTTCAACTTTCTACCTTTACACACACACTCCCAAACTCATCCGCTAACCTTTGCAATTTTTCTTTAGAATCTCCCATAAGCACAGTATCATCAGCAAAAAGTAACTATGTCAATTCCCATTTTGTATTTGATTCCCCATAATTTAATACCACCCCTCTCCCGAACACCCTAGCATTTACTTCTTTTACGATCCAATCTATAAATATATTAAACAACCATGGTGACATTACACATCCCTGTCTAAGACCTACTTTTACCGGGAAGTAGTCTCCCTCTCTTCTACACACCCAAACCTGAGCCTCACTATCCTCATAAAAACTCTTTACAGCATTTAGTAACTTACCACCTATTCCATATACTTGCAACTTCTGCCACATTGCTCCCCTATCCACTCTATCATATTTTTTTTTTTCAACAAGTCGGCCGTCTCCCACCAAGGCAGGGTGACCCAAAAAAGAAAGAAAATCCCCAAAAAGAAAATGCTTTCATCATCATTCAACACTTTCACACATTATCACTGTTTTTGCAGAGGTGCTCAGAATACAACAGTTCAGAAGCATATACGTATAAAAATACACAACATATCTATTATATGCCTTTTCTAAATCCATAAATGCAATAAAAACTTCCCTATCTTTATCTAAATACTGTTCACATATATGCTTCAATGTAAACACTTGATCTACACATCCCCTACCCACTCTGAAACCTCCTTGCTCATCCGCAATCCTACATTCTGTCTTACCTCTAATTCTTTCAATAATAACCCTACCGTACACTTTTCTTGGTATACTCAATAAACTTATTCCTCTATAATTTTTACAATCTCTTTTGTCCCCCTGCCATTTATATAAAGGGACTATACATGCTCTCCGCCAATCCCTAGGTACCTTCCCCTCTTTCATACATTTATTAAACAAAAGCACCAACCACTCCAACACTATATCCCCCCCTGCTTTTAACATTTCTATCATGATCCCATCAGTTCCAGCTGCTTTACCCCCTTTCATTCTACGTAATGCCTCACGTACCTCCACCGCACTTACATTCTGCTCTTCTTCACTCCTAAAAGATGGTATACCTCCCTGGCCAGTGCATGAACTTACCGCCTCCCTTTCTTCCTCAACATTTAAAAGTTCCTCAAAACATTCTCGCCATCTACCTAATACCTCCCTCTCCCCATCTACTAACTCCCCTACTCTGTTTTTAACTGACAAATCCATACTTTCCCTAGGCTTTCTTAACTTGTTTAACTCACTCCAAATTTTTTTCTTATTTTCATTAAAATTTCTTGACAGTGCCTCTCCCACTCTATCATCTGCTCTCCTTTTGCACTCTCTCACCACTCTCTTCACCTTTCTTTTACTCTCCAAATACTCTGCTCTTCTTATAACACTTTTGCTTTGTAAAAACCTCTCATTAGCTAACTTTTTCTCTTTTATCACACCCTTTACTTCATCATTCCACCAATCACTCCTCTTTCCTCCTGCCCCCACCCTCCTATAACCACAAACTTCTGCCCCCACATTCTAATACTGGATTTTTAAAACTCATCCAACCCTCTTCAACCCCCCCACTACTCAACTTTGCACTAGCCCACCTTTCTGCCAATAGTCGCTTATATCTCACCCGAACTTCCTCCTCCCTTAGTTTATACACTTTCACTTCCCTCCTACTTGTTGTTGCCACCTTCCTCTTGTCCCATCTACCTCTTACTCTAACTGTAGCTATAACTAAATAATGATCTGATATATCAGTTGCCCCTCTATAAACATGTACATCCTGGAGCCTACCCATTAACCTTTTATCCACCAATACATAATCTAACTACTATCATTACGTGCTACATCATACCTTGTATATTTATTTATCCTCTTTTTCATAAAATATGTATTACTTATTACCAAATCTCTTTCTACACATAGCTCAATTAATGGTCCCCATTTACATTTACCCCTGGCACCCCAAATTTACCTACTACTCCCTCCACAAGATTTTTACCCACTTTAGCTTTGAAATCCCCAACCACAAGTACTCTCACACTTGGTTCAAAACTCCCAATGCATTCACTCAACATTTCACAAAATCTCTCTCTCTCCTCTACACTTCTCTTTTCTCCAGGTGGATATACACTTACTATAACCCACATTTCACATCCAACCTTTATTTTACTCCACATAATCCTTGAATTAATACATTTATAGTCCCTCTTTTCCTGCCATATCTTATCCTTCAACATTATTGCTACTCTTTCTTTAGCTCTAACTCTATTTGAAACCCCTGACCTAATCTCATTTATTCCTCTCCAATGAAACTCTCCCACCCCCTTCAGGTTTGTTTCACTTAAACCGGCCTGCCGGTTTCCCTGAATCCCTTCATAAATGTTACTTTGCTCACACTCCAACAGCACGTCAAGTATTAAAAACCATGTCTCCATTCACTCCTATCAAACACGCTCACGCATGCCCGCTGGAAGTCCAAGCCCCTCGCACACAAAACCTCCTTTACCCCCTCCCTCCAACCCTTCCTAGGCCAACCCCTACCCTGCCTTCCTTCCACTACAGACTGATACACTCTTGAAGTCATTCTGTTTTGCTCCATTCTCTCTACATGTCCGAACCACCTCAACAACCCTTCCTCAGCCCTCTGGGCAACAGTTTTGGTAATCCCGCACCTCCTCCTAACTTCCAAACTACGAATTCTCTGCATTATATTCACACGACACATTGCCCTCAGACATGACATCTCCACTGCCTCCAGCCTTCTCCTCGCTGCAACATTCATCACCCATGCTTCACACCCATGTAAGAGCGTTGGTAAAACTATACTCTCATACATTCCCTTTTTGCCTCCAAGGACAAAGTTCTTTGTCTCCACAGACTCCTAAGTGCACCACTCACCCTTTTCCCCTCATCAATTCTATGATTCACCTCATCTTTCAAAGACCCATCCGCTGACACGTCCACTTCCAAATATCTGAATACATTCACCTCCTCCATACTCTCTCCCTCCAATCTGATATCCAATCTTTTATCACCTAATCTTTTTGTTATCCTCATGGCCTTACTCTTTCCTGTATTCACTTTTAATTTTCTTCTTTAGCATACCCTACCAAATTCATCCACCAACCTCTGCAACTTCTCTTCAGAATCTCCTAAGAGCACAGTGTCATCAGCAAAGAGCAACTGTGACAACTCCCAATTTGTGTGTGATTCTTTATCTTTTAACTCCATGCTTCTTGCCAAGACCCTCACATTTACTTCTCTTACAACCCCATCTATAAATATATTAAACAACCACGGTGACATCACACATCCTTGTCTAAGGCCTACTTTTACTGGGAAATAATCTCCCTCTTTCCTACATACTCTAACTTGAGCCTCACTATCCTCGTAAAAACTCTTCACTGCTTTCAGTAACCTACCTCCTACACCATACACCTGCAACATCTGCCACATTGCCCCCCTATCCACCCTGTCATACGCCTTTTCCAAATCCATAAATGCCACAAAAACCTCTTTAGCCTTATCTAAATACTGTTCACTTACATGTTTCACTGTAAACACCTGGTCCACACCCCCCCTACCTTTCCTAAAGCCTCCTTGTTCATCTGCTATCCTATTCTCAGTCTTACTCTTAATTCTTTCAATAATAACTCTACCATACACTTTACCAGGTATACTCAACAGACGTATCCCCCTATAATTTTTGCACTCTCTTTTGTCCCCTTTGCCTTTATACAAAGGAACTATGCATGCTCTCTGCCAATCCCTAGGTACCTTACCCTCTTCCATACATTTATTAAATAATTGCACCAACCACTCCAAAACTATATCCCCAGCTGCTTTTAACATTTCTATATTTATCCCATCAATCCCGGCTGCCTTACCCCTTTCATTTTACCTACTGCCTCACGAACTTCCCCCACACTCACAACTGGCTCTTCCTCACTCCTACAAGATGTTATTCCTCCTTGCCCTATACACGAAATCACAGCTTCCCTATCTTCATCAACATTTAACAATTCCTCAAAATATTCCCTCCATCTTCCCAATACCTCTAACTCTCCATTTAATAACTCTCCTCTCCTATTTTTAACTGACAAATCCATTTGTTCTCTAGGGTTCCTTAACTTGTTAATCTCACTCCAAAACTTTTTCTTATTTTCAACAAAATTTGTTGATAACATCTCACCCACTCTCTCATTTGCTCTCTCTTTACAATGCTTCACCACTCTGTTAACCTCTCTCTTTTTCTCCATATACTCTTCCCTCCTTGCATCACTTCTACTTTGTAAAAACTTCTCATATGCTAACTTTTTTTCCTTACTACTCTCTTTACATCATCATTCCAGCATTTGCTCCTCTTCCCTCCCACATCCACTTTCCTGTAACCACAAACTTCTGCTGAACACTCTAACACTACATTTTTAAACCTACCCCATACCTCTTCGACCCCATTGCCTATGCTCTCATTAGCCCATCTATCCTCTAATAGCTGTTTATATCTTACCCTAACTGCCTCCTATTTTAGTTTATAAACCTTCACCTCTCTCTTCCCTGATGCTTCTATTCTCCTTGTATCCCATCTACCTTTTACTCTCAGTGTAGCTACAACTAAAAAGTGATCTGATATATCTGTGGCCCCTCTATAAACATGTACATCCTGAAGTCTACTCAACAGTCTTTTATTTACCAATACATAATCCAACAAACTACTGTCATTTTGCCCTACATCATATCTTGTATACTTTTTATCCTCTTTTTCTTAAAATATGTATTACCTATAACTAAACCCCTTTCTATACAAAGTTCAATCAAAGGGCTCCCATTATCATTTACACCTGGCACCCCAAACTTACCTACCACACCCTCTCTAAAAGTTTCTCCTACTTTAGCATTCAGGTCCCCTACCACAATTACTCTCTCACTTGGTTCAAAGGCTCCTATACATTAACATCTCCCAAAATCTCTCTCTCTCCTCTACATTCCTCTCTTCTCCAGGTGCATACACACTTATTATGACCCACTTTTTGCATCCAACCTTTACTTTAATCCACATAATCCTTGAATTTACACATTCATATTCTCTTTTCTCCTTCCATAACTGATCCTTCAACATTACTGCTATACTTAATATATTAGTTGCATAAGACCTCTAGGAATGTATCCTCCTGTGAATTTGTGGGGATGATTACAGACACTTACCTGTAACACTGTAAGTCATACCCTCACTGCTTAAGGCACCTCTGATGTCTTCAGCATTCCAAGGGAGAACATCTTTCTCTAGGTCATTATCAAAAAGATTGCCACAAATTTCTTGCTTTAAAATGGTGTTCATCTTTATATCTTGCATAGAAGGCTGAAAATGGATTAATTAAAGTGCCTAGTTAAAGCTTGCCAAAAAAAATTAACAAAATTAAACAGAAAAACCTGTGTAGAATATTAACAGGATTAAAATACAAACACTATACTGCATGACAGCTTTCCTCACAGACAGCATCCTTGATGCAAATGTCATCTATACAATAATATAAACTACTAAATATCACCCTAAATGCAAACTTTTAAATAAGGCCTAAATATAGCTAAACAGCAACTTATGCAAAAGTGAAGCTTCCTTATTCACTAACTTTGGTTTTTCAAGGAAGGGGTCACATGCAAAAAGTTTTGTCCTTCACAGAATGCAGGAGCATCACTGCTGATGTGTCTCATTTTCTTTTAGCTTGAGGTATGACTCCTAAATTGGGAGCCATAAAATCTGCTCACTGGATTTACAGTGCCTAAATCTCTATTTTTTTTCAGAATATTAGAATATTCCCTTTTTTGATTAGCAATATTAAAAAGTATAGAGAAATATTTAAAGACATGAGATTTTTTCTGAAAATGGTCTGTCAGTTTCTCACACTCAAAGGTGTTTTCTCTAGTTTACCCTTCCTATGAAAATTGCATCAATATTTAAAGAGAGATATGGTGAAATAACAAACTGAACAACTGAACCAGCCATAAGATTCTTTCTGTACTTACAACTGTTTTTTTCTGGTTCACCTTTATTCTGAGTATGAAAGCAATTTGAGATACCGTACTTTTAAAATAACCATCAACTCAAAAACTGTCAAATTTTATATGATTATTTCAAAACTAAAATGGTCTCAATCTCAATATGTATAATGTGCTAAAATATAATACTGTAACTAGTTATTCAACTACTTGTTAATTTAATTACTGCCAAACCACTACTACCTCTGTTTGATATATAAAAAACAGTGTTCAATTCGAACCAACTACGATATCTATGTCAAGTATTAAGTAGTCTGTAAAGCATTAGGTTTAGTCTGCCCGAAATGCCTCAGCATGATAGTGGCTTTCTTTGCACTTAGCAAATCAATATTGTAATTACACATTGTAAACTATGCAAGGAAATAAACTTCTTAATCCTTAATCATCATTCTTCTATGGGCTGGAATCATTTGGCTTGGCGCATGAACCCAACTAGATTTTTTCTTGAAAAATGTGCTCACTGTACAGTGGACCCACGCATAACGATCACCTCCAAATGCGACCAATTATGTAAGTGTATTTATGTAAGTGCGTTTGTACGTGTATGTTTGGGGGTCTGAAATTGACTAATCTACTTCACAATATTCCTTATGGGAAAAAATTCGGTCAGTACTGGCACCTGAACATACTACTGGAATGAAAAAAGTTCATTAACCGGGGGTCCACTGTATTTCCCACACACAATATTTTATTTTGGGGGGCTGTCTTTTTAAAGTCTATATCAACAAGATTACAGATTTAACCCTTTCAGGGTCCATCCCGTAGATCTACGGCTTTACGTTCAGGGTCCAAACCGTAGATCTACGCCATGAGCTCAGCTCACTCTGATAAACTGTGAGTGGTACATTTGGGCCTAGATATGAGAGAATACATCTATGTGGTATGTGTGCACCACATAAAACAGATCCTGCAGCACACTGTGTATAATGAGAGAAAAAAAATGAAATCATGATTTTTCGATTAAAACAGCAACTTTGCAGTGTTTTTTCGTATGTTTTTTATAGATGTATTTGCGATTTCTTGGTCTCATTTGATAGAATGGAAGACATATTACAGAAATAGAGATGATTTTGATTGGTTTTAGCACTGGAAATGGCTTGAAACTGAGCTCAAAGTAGCAGAAATGTTAAATTTTTGCCGATATTCAAGAGTAAACAAACGACCTCACACGTCTAATACACGCCAGCTGGTGGGTCTAATATACATTCACAAATATGGTGATGATATTTATACAATTATTACAGTATTGCATAACAGTAAATCTTCTATTTTTTGGTGTGAATAAAAATTCATTATGTGAATAAAAAATCAAAATGGAATTTATTTGTAAAGCCTCAAAACATAACTAATGAACAGAGGAAATGTTAGTTTAGTGCCAGGAATGCCTACATTGTTCATTCTGGACCCTATTTTGAAATTGGAATATTTTGAACTTTGTGTTAAATTGGCCAAATTAACAATTTCCGATCACTTTATTTTGTAGTTCAAACAGCTGACTTGGTGATTTCTTGTGCTCAATCGATAGAATAGAAGTAATACTAGTGAAATAGCTAAGAATTTGGTTGATTGGAATAATGTAATTGGCCTAAAATGGGAGTCAAAGTCGGCAAAATCGCCGATTCGTAAATATCGCTGACACATCAAAATTCGCGAGAGCATAATTTCGTCAATTTTCCACCAAATTTCGTACTTTTTGTTTTATTACCTTCACAAAAAGATTCTCTACGATTTCATAAGAAAAAATAACAAATTTTTTTTTTGAAAATTCTTGGACACTGGTGCGTGACTCCAGATTTGGGCCTTGGACCCTGAAAGGGTTAAGAGAAATTTGCAGCATTTCTAAAACCTACACACCTAAAAGGGAGACAGTCCACTACATATCACTGGTTTATTTGCTGATATATGCAATATCCAATGCTCCAGCGCACCCTGCTTTAGTATTCAAGAGTGCTCTCATAGTTTTTTCTGTAATCAAGGGTTTCCAAGAACATGACCCTTTCAAAAAATGGAGACTTCACTGTACATTGCTCCAGGGGATAGAGATATTCTCCACGGGGAAGTGGAACAAAATTCTTCCTCTGTAAGCCATGCGTGTCGTAAGAGGCGACTAAAATGTTGGGAGTAAAGGGCTAGTAACCCCTTCTCCTGTATACATTACTAAAATTAAAAAGAGAAACTTTTGTTTTTCTTTTTGAGCCACCCTGCTTCAGTGGAATATGGCTGGTTTGTTGAAAGAAGGATAGAGAAATGAAATAAATTAAAAAATATACTTACTTTCTTCTCTATATGAGAAGAAGTAAGGGGAAAGGTCTTCCCATACAATGGAATCTGGGAGTCTTTCTTGTATACACAAGACACCCGAGACTGCTGATGACGAGCCAAGGAACCCGACTCTCGGAAACTGCGACCACAGTCTTGACAAGTGAATGGTCTCTCACCTATGTCAAGATAGAAAAAGTACAAAGCAAATATTAAATGTAATCAACTTGAATTTCTGTCTAAGAGCATTTTAAAGTCTCCTGCAGGCTAAACTAATAACCACCCAGGAATGATAAGTGCAACATACAGCAAAAAATAAACCAAGTAGAAATATGCATAAAAAAAAAAAAGCCAATCTGAATCACCCAGTAATATATCTACTTGGGAGATTTTATGATAGCTCAATCACTGTTAGCATTCAAACTAAAAATTCATCTGTGCATACATGCACCACTATGAAGATATTAGCCATCACACAGTATGTCACATTTGAAATTTTGAGCCAGCCAAAGAATTATTCAGAAAACTTATTCTTTCGCTTGTAAGTAGATTACCTGTGTGCCTCCTCACATGCCTAGTTAGTGAGCCTTTAGTTTTAAATGACTGGGAACATCCTTCATAGCTGCACTGGAAAGACCGCCCTTGACTGTGTACAATTCCAATGTGTGTCCGAAGTATTCTTTCCTGAAATACAACTTATTTACCATGTAGAAGAATTGAGACACTTATGCAACATATGGGAATCTGTACTGAAGAAATGTTTTGCCACACAGTGGCTTTGTCAGTCTTATACAAAGCAGGAAGATATAAGGAGAGGAGGAGTTTGAGGTAATCAGTCCCTCAGCCTGGAGTCGATGTGTTCAGTCCATCAATCTTGTAGAAAGATTGATGGACTGACCACATCGACTCCTGGCTGAGGGACTGATTATCTCAAACTCCTCCTCTCCTTATATCTTCCTGCTTTGTATAAGACTGATGAAGCCACTGTGTGGCAAAACGTTTCTTCAATAAAGATTCCCATATGCTGCGTAAGTGTCTCAATTCTTCTACTTGCCGGTTTTCAAAACCATTCATCGCATTTACCATGTGACAATAATCAGCACAATCATTTTGAAACATTAACTATTATGGTACTAGTACATCCTGGTAGTACCTCCTAGGATGGTTACAACTTAACTACTATGTAAATTGAGTTGACAACTCACACAGAATATCTAAAACTGTAACAGCTGTTAGTCATATTCTTCACCATTAACCAATGGGGTTGGGTAGGTTGCATCCACAATTTATATAAAATGGTAGTTGGCAAGATATTCTGCTGGATCATAAAAGAATGCAAGCTCCCCACCACCACTGGCCAATGTCTCAGGTGGAGATTTCTCAGAGTACAGGAGTAAAATATGTAGGAATTAAAGGAAGAAATAGTAATTTCAGTTTTGATACTAAAATATGTAATAAATATTTATTTACAAAGAAGCTAACCAATAGAAGAAAGTCACAAACTTACTGTTTTGAATATCTGACCACATAAGTGGCAGGCTGGCTTACTCCATGCTTTAACTGGGTATTGCAGATCAGTGACTAAATGATCCAGATGAGGTTTGGACTCTACAGCAATGATGTGTCTTATAGGTGCCTTGGAGTCCACACTTGTTTCTTTCTTGATTTGTACATCCTGTATTTCTGACTCACTAACTGATAACTCCTCTCTCATCATGCTGCCAACTGCATGCTGAAACAATGCTTATATTACTATTCATCATTGGAAAGTGCATGTAGTTAAGCAGAAAAAGTATAGAAAAAATAGTCCCAAGAGCATGACATGAAAATACATAGACAACAATTAGTCAACAAAGATTTAAACTGTTCTATAGTGGAGCAACACTTATCACCCAAGATGCACACAATATGAAAACTTTCCATAATGTAAAATTAAAAGATACTGAATATGGGCTGCAATATTCCATAATACACATTCATACATCTGGTATAGAGCAGAGGAAAGATTTAGTGCCAGATTCATTATTACACATGATGCACTATATATCTTTTGACATTACACAAAACTGAGAGTGACTGAGAGATGAGAAAGAGGATGGAAGAATGGGAAGGAAACATTAACATTTCCCACCAAGGCAGGGTGACTCAAAAGAAAGAAAAACCCAAAAAGAAAGAAAAAACTTTCATTATCACTCATACATAATCGCTGTCTTTGCAGAGGTGCTCAGATACGACAGTTTAGATGTCCCTCCAAACTGCCAATATCCCAAATCCCTCCTTTAAAGTACAGGCATTGTACTTCCCATTTCCAGGACTCAAGTCCGGCTAACCGGTTTCCCTGAATCCCTTCACAAAATATTACCTTGCTCACACTCAACAGCTCGTCTCCATTCACTATCTACCATGCTCACGCACATTTGCTGGAAGTCCAAGCCCCTTGCCCACAAAACCTCCTTTACCCCAAATACATTGGCATAATAGTCTTCATCTTGAATATTCCATCAATAAAATTGATATTTATACTGACCCTTATTAAAAAAAAACACAAAATATGTACCAAGAGGCATATATCTCTCAGCTGAAACACAGTGAGTTTACTTTAATTCCTTATTAAGAATTATAAGTAGTTTTGTTTGGTGGCATACATTACAGGTAAAGGATCAAAAACCCTCACACTGTTGATAGGCTTTTTACACCTAACAAGCCACCCATCCAGAATATGAAAGTAGATAACCTAGGATATTAACCCTTTGGGGGTTTCAGACGTACTAGTACGTCTTACGACCCAGGGTTTTTGACGTACTAGTATGCCTAAATTCTAGCGCCGTCAAATCTAGTGAGAGAAAGCTGGTAGGCCTACATATGTAAGAATGGGTATATGTGGTCAGTGTGCACAGTATAAAAAAGAATCCTGCAGCACACAGTGCGTAATGAGAAAAAAAAAACTTTGACCGTGTTTTTGGATTAAAACAGCGAATTTGCACAATATTTTCGTATGGTATTTATTGTTGTATTCTAGTTTTCTTGGTCTCATTTTATAGAATGGAAGACATATTACAGAAATTGAGATGATGTTGACTGGTTTTACAATGAAAAGTACCTTGAAATTGAGCTCAAAGTAGCAGAAATGTTCAATTTTTACCAAAGTTCAAAAGTAAACAAATCATGCCAAGCGTCCAATACACATCAACTGGTGAGTCTAATATTCTTTCACAAGTGCGCTGATATTATTTATACCATTTCTACACTAATCCAGTAGTCTGCATAACAGTAAATCTTGTTTTTTTTGTAAGAATAATAATTCAAAGTGGAAAGCCAAAGAAATATAAGACGGGCCTGGGGATGTGACTAACAAACAGAGAACTTGTTATTTTAGTGCCAGGAATGTCTTTCTTGTTTATTCTGGACCCTATTCGGAAATTGGCATCTTTTGAAATTTGTGTGAAATTGGCAGAATTGCTAAATTCTGACCACTTTATTGGATAGTTGAAATAGGTAAATGGGTGGTTTCCTGTACTCATTCGATAATAAAATTGGAGTTCCAGCAAAATAGTTATGATTTTTGTTGACTAGTACACTGGAATTGGCAGAAAATAGGGCTCAAAGTGGGCAAAATCGCTGATGCGTAAACATTGTCGAGACCGCTAACTTTGCGAGAGCATAATTCCGTAAGTTTCCATCAAATCTCATACTTTTTGTGTCATTATGATTGGAAAAAGATTCTCTATCTTTTCATAAGAAAATATATATATATATATATATATATATATATATATATATATATATATATATATATATATTTTTTTTTTGAAATTTGGCTGACCCTAAGAACATGTTTCTGAGAGGACCTGTCGACCCCCAAAGGGTTATGTAAAACAGGATAAACACACCTGAAGCTTAAAATGGTTGAAGATGGCTGCTTGTCTAGAGAAGGTGAGACCACAAAGCTGGCACTTCCATCTTGTCTCACTGCCAGTCTCAATCTGTGTTGCTTGCACTGCTAACTTCACATCTGCTTCTGTTAGCTCACATGTTTCCTACAGAGAACAAAACATTCAGTGACATTATATCATAAAAACAAATAAAGAGTGCTGTAAAGAGAAATATTTGGAAGTGTAGTTAGATGAGTATGGCCATTCTCCGATTTACTCCTTCCATCCTTCACTAAGGTGAGTACAACTATGCTCAAACTCACTTCTCCCATCCTTCACCTTAGGTGAGTATTACCCCAACTAGTTTAGTGAGCACAAGTGATG
>NC_091342.1:11938509-11993509 GCF_038502225.1 Cherax quadricarinatus
TCCAGCGAGGAGTAGAGTAGTATTAATTCCAGTAGTTATCAGCAGTAAGAATACTTAGGAAGCTAGGAAGTCCTCTCCCAATGTGAACATGGAACAGGATAATAACCAGCAATAATTGATACTTAAATCCAGACACACACACACACAAGGCGAGTATTACTATAAGCTAGGTGGCGGGACAAACTTTTAAGGGCAACATTGTAAGACGGTGCGAGGGTCAAGTCCCAGGAGGGTAGTGGTCAGGTCACAAGAAGTTGCGGCCAGTCATTACACCGCACAAGACACAAACACACACACACACACACACCAATTCACATACACACACACACACACACACACACACACACACACAACACACACACACACACAACACACACACAACACACACATAACACACACACATACATACAACAACGAGTCATGGTACGTAATGATGTATCACAGTGGGCACCTGTGACGAGCGGGGTCCCACAGGGGTCGGTCCTAGGACCAGTGCTATTTTTGGTATATGTGAACGACATGATGGAAGGGTTAGACTCAGAAGAGTCCCTGTTTGCAGATGATGTGAAGTTAATGAGGAGAATTAAATCTGATGAAGACCAGGCAGGACTTCAAAGAGACCTGGACAGACTGGACACCTGGTCCAGCAAATGGCTTCTCGAATTTAATCCTGCCAAATGCAAAGTCATAAAGATAGGGGAAGGGGACAGAAGACCACAGACAGAGTATAGGCTAGGTGGCCAAAGACTGCAAACCTCACTCAAGGAGAAAGATCTTGGGGTGAGTATAACACCAAGCATGTCTCCGGAAGCACACATCAATCAGATAACTGCTGCAGCATATGGGCGCCTGGCAACCCTGAGAACAGCATTCCAATACCTTAGTAAGGAATCGTTCAAGACACTGTACACCATGTATGTCAGGCCCATACTGGAGTATGCAGCACCTGTTTGGAACCTGCACTTGATAAAGCACGTCAAGAAACTAGAGAAAGTACAAAGGTTTGCCACAAGGTTAGTTCCAGAGCTAAGGGGAATGTCCTATGAAGAAAGATTAAGGGAAATCGGCCTGACGACACTGGAGGACAGGAGGGTCAGGGGAGACATGATAACGACATATAAAATACTGCGTGGAATAGACAAGGTGGACAAAGACAGGATGTTCCAGGGAGGGGACACAGAAACAAGAGGCCACAATTGGAAGTTGAAGACACAAATGAGTCAGAGGGATATTAGGAAGTATTTCTTCAGTCATAGAGTTGTAAGGCAGTGGAATAGCCTAGAAAATGACGTAGTGGAGGCAGGAACCATACACAGTTTTAAGACGAGGTTTGATAAAGCTCATGGAGCGGGGAGAGAGAGGGCCCAGTAGCAACCGGTGAAGAGGCGGGGCCAGGAGCTAAGACTCGACCCCTGCAACCACAAATAGGTGAGTACAAATAGGTGAGTACACACAACATACACACACAACACACACACACACACACACACATTGCCAGACTCACACACACACACATACATTGCCAGACTCACACATACACTCCCCCCCTCCCCCACCGACATCTCACTCCTTCACCTGATCCCTCCCCTCCCTCTTTCACCCTCTGCCTCCCCACCTCTCCCTCCTTCCCCCTCTACCTCTCCCACTTGCTTCTCCCTCCTTCCCACCCCCCCTCCTCACTACTCTCCCACATAGCCACAGTTCCTCCACTACCTCCCCCCCCCCACACTCTGATATACACAATACTAACCTAACATACAGAATTACATAGGTTTCCCACTCTGAGGCAATCAGGATAAAACAAAAATGGGTTGCCAGAGAGCAACAAGAAAAACCAAGGGACAGGAGGAGGAAACTGCAAAGGAAGATTGGGCAGCAGAGCTCACAAAAAGGGAACATGAATGGGAAAAGAAACTAGAAGAACTTAGCATGAGAATGGAAGAGAGGATAGACATGGAAAACAGGAAGTGGGAGGAGCAAGTCAAAGCAGCAGAGGCCAGGATACAGAGTTTAGAAGAGGAACTGAAAAGTCTTAAACAGCCTAAAGAACTAAAGAACATTTTGGGATTGACAACAGAGACTGCTACCTCAGTCACAAATAATGGAACTGTAGGGAAAGGAGGAAAACTGCATGTAGAAGCTCAATCAGTGGAGACTAGTAAATGAAAGAGCTAAGCCATATGTGGAGGCCCTAACAGACCACAGCAGAGCCCAGGGAAAGCCGAGAAGGGAAAATGACAGGCCACTGAGCCCAAGTACATTAGCTAGTGAAAATGAAGAAAGGAAAGCTGAAATGGAGGAAATCAAATTGAATGAGGGGATACACAGGGATATGCAGTGGGAGAATGAAAGGGTGAGGTCAGTCTTTGTGTATGGGCTCCAGGAAGTTGAAGGGGAAACATATGAAGCAAGAAAACAAGGGGAAAAAAAAGCAATTGAAAGCATCATGAAAGCAATAGGAGAAGACGACATGACCCAGCTGGAAAATTTTCGGAGAATAGGGGGGTTTGTAAAAAAAGAACCCGGCCAGTGAAAGTGACCTTCAAGGCAGAATCGACTCGGAACAGGATCCTGCAGGAGAAAGCACGATTAAGGGACATGCCGGCATACAGGAAGGTGTATCTCGACCTCGACAGAACACAAGCAGAAAGGCAGAAACTGAGAGAGATGGTACAAAGGCGAAAGGAGGAAAGAGAGGGGATGGAGAAGACAGACAGGAGATCCCAGACACAGGAAGATCAAAAACAGCCTCCCTCACAACTTCCTATAGAAGCCTCCCAACCAGGTCAACCCCAGTGCAACCAAACACTCTAAACCAAAACACCCATGCCACATCCAATGCCCCCACCCACTGCATTACAAACTCCACCCCCACAGCAACCACCCATAGTTCCTTATCAGGTCACCCACTTCCCCAACCCCAATACACCTCCCAGACCACAATCTTAGAAAAGAAGTTGAAGGTGTGGTATACAAATGCAGATGGAATAACAAATAAGTATGAGGAGTGGCACGAAAGAATCAAGGAGACATCCCCAGACATAATAGCACTCACAGAAACAAAACTCACCAGAATAATAACAGATTCAATCTTTCCATCCGGATATCAAATTCTCAGGAAAGACAGAGGGAGGAGAGGGGGAGGAGGAGTTGCACTGCTCATTAAAAACCAGTGGGGGTTTGAGAAAATGGAAGGAATGGACGGCACGGGCGAAAGGGACTACTTAGTAGGAACAATCCAGTCTGAGGGACATAAGGTGATAATTGCAGTAATGTACAACCCACCACAGAACTGCAGGAGGCCAAGAGAAGAATACGATGAGAGCAACAGAGTAATGGTCGACACACTAGCCGAGGTGGCCAGGAGAGCACACATGGGGGGAGCAAAGTTACTAGTTATGGGTGATTTCAATCACAAGGAGATTGACTGGGAAAACCTGGAGCCCCATGGGGGTCCCGAAACATGGAGAGCAAAGATGATGGATGTGGTACTGGAAAACCTCATGCATCAACATGTTAGACACACTACGAGAGAGAGAGGAGAGGATGAACCAGCAAGACTGGACCTTGTATTCACCTTGAGTAGTTCTGACATCGAGGATATCATGTATGAAAGGCCCCTGGGAGCTAGTGATCATGTGGTTCTGTGCTTCGACTACATAGTTGAGCTCCAAGTGGAGAGAGCAGCAGGAATAGGGTGGGAAAAACCAAACTACAAAAGGGGGAACTACTCAGGCTTGAGGAACTTCTTTCAAGACATTCAGTGGGAGAGGGAACTGACAGGAAAACCAGTACAAGAAATGATGGACTATGTGGCAACAAAATGCAAGGAGGCAGAGGAGAGGTTTGTTCCCAAGGGAAACAGAAATAATGGGAAGAACAGAACGAGTCCTTTGTTCACCCAAAGGTGTAGGGAGGTAAAAACTAGGTGTACTAGAGAATGGAAAAGGTACAGAAGACAGAGAACTCAGGAAAATAAAGATATTAGCCGAAGAGCCAGAAACGAATATGCACAGATAAGAAGGGAGGCTCAGCGGCAATACGAAAATGACAGCATCGAAAGTCAAGACTGACCCGAAGCTGTTGTACAGCCACATCAGGAGGAAAACAACAGTCAAGGACCAGGTAATCAGACTGAGGAAGGGTGATGGGGAATTCACAAGAAACGACCGGGAGGTATGTCAGGAGCTCAACACGAGATTTAAAGAAGTATTTACAGTGGAAACCAGTAGGACTCCAGGAAATCAGAGCAGGGGGGTGCACCAGCAAGTGCTGGATGAGGTACATATAACCAAGGAGGAGGTGAAGAAGCTGCTATGCGAACTTGACACCTCAAAGGCGGTGGGACCAGACAACATCTCTCCATGGGTCCTTAAAGAGGGAGCAGAGATATTGTGTGTACCATTAACAAAGATCTTCAACACATCATTTGAAACTGGGCAACTCCCTGAGGTATGGAAGATGGCAAATGTAGTCCCAATTTTTAAAAAGGGAGACAGACATGAGGCACTAAACTACAGACCTGTATCACTAATGTGTATAGTATGCAAGGTCATGGAGAAGATCATCAGGAGGAGAGTGGTGGAGCACCTGGAAAGAAACAAGTGTATAACTGACAACCAGCATGGTTTCAGGGAGGGAAAATCCTGTGTCACAAACCTACTAGAGTTTTATGACAAGGTGACAGAAGTAAGACAAGAGAGAGAGGGGTGGATCGACTGCACTTTTTTGGACTGCAAGAAGGCCTTCGACACAGTTCCTCACAAGAGGTTACTGCAAAAGCTAGAGGATCAGGCACACATAACAGGAAAGGCACTGCAATGGATCAGAGAATACCTGACAGGGAGGCAACAACGAGTCATGGTACGTGACGAGGTGTCAGAGTGGGCGCCTGTGACAAGCGGGGTTCCACAGGGGTCAGTCCTAGGACCTGTGCTGTTCTTGGTATATGTGAATGACATAACGGAAGGGATAGACTCAGAAGTGTCCTTGTTTGCGGATGATGTGAAGTTAATGAGAAGAATCAAATCGGATGAAGATCAGGCAGGACTACAAAGAGACCTGGACAGGCTACAAGCCTGGTCCAGCAACTGGCTCCTTGAGTTTAACCCTGCCAAATGCAAAGTCATGAAGATTGGGGAAGGGCAAAGAAGACCGCAGACACAATATAGTTTAGATGGCCAAAGTCTGCAAACCTCACTCAAGGAAAAAGATCTGGGGGTGAGTATAACACCGAGCATATCTCCTGAGGCGCACATCAATCAGATAACTGCTGCAGCATATGGGCGCCTGGCAAACCTACGGATAGCATTCCTATACCTCAGTAAGGATTCGTTCAAGACTCTGTATACCATTTACGTCAGGTCCATACTGGAGTATGCAGCACCAGTTTGGAATCCACACCTAGTCAAGCATGTCAAGAAATTAGAGAAAGTGCAAAGGTTTGCAAGAAGACTAGTCCCAGAGCTACGGGGATTGTCCTACGAAGAAAGGTTGAGGGAAATCGGCCTGACGACACTGGAGGCCAGGAGGGTCAGGGGAGACATGATAACGACATATAAAATACTGCGCAGAATAGACGAGGTGGACAAAGATGGGATGTTCCAGAGATGGGACACAGACACAAGAGGTCACAATTGGAAGTTGAAGACTCAGATGAATCAAAGGGATGTTACGAAGTATTTCTTCAGTCATAGAGTAGTCAAGCCGTGGAATAGCCTAGAAAGTGAAGTAGTGGAGGCGGGAACCATACATAGTTTTAAGGCGAGGTATGATAAAGCTCATGGAGCAGGGAGAGAGGACCTAGTAGCAATCAGTGAAGAGGCAGGGCCAGGAGCTATGACTCGACCTCTACAACCACAAATAGGTGAGTACACACACACACACACACACACACACACACACACATATACACATACACACATACACACACACATACACACACACACACACACACACACACATATATATATATATATTTTTTTTTTCATCAAGTCGGCCATCTCCCACCGAGGCAGGGTGACCCAAAAAAAAGAAAATCCCCAAAAAGAAAATACTTTCATCATCATTCAACACTTTCACCACACTCACACATTATCACTGTTTTTGCAGAGGTGCTCAGAATACAACAGTTTAGAAGCATATACATATAAAGATACACAACATATCCCTCCAAGCTGCCAATATCCCAAACCCCTCCTTTAAAGTGCAGGCATTGTACTTCCCATTTCCAGGACTCAAGTCCGACTATATATATATATATATACATATATATATATATATATATATATATATATATATATATATATATATATATATATATATATATATATATATAAATATATATATATATAAATATATATAGATATATAATATATATATATATATATATATATATATATATATATATATATATATATATATATATATATATATATATATATATATATATATTTTTTTTTTTTCAACAAGTCGGCCGTCTCCCACTGAGGCAGGGTAACCCAAAAAAGAAAGAAAATCCCCAAAAAGAAAATACTTTCATCATCATTCAACACTTTCACCACACTTGCACATTATCACTGTTTTTGCAGAGGTGCTCAGAATACAACAGTCTAGAAGCATATATATATATATATATATATATATATATATATATATATATATATATATATATATATATATATATATATATATATATATATATATATATATATATATAGTATATATATATAAAAATAGAAATAGTATAAAAATATATATATATATATATAATCTATATATATATAAATATATAATATATATATATATATATAATATATATATATATATAATATATATATATATAATATATATATATATATAATATATATATATATATATAATATATATATATATAATATATATATATATATATCTATATATATATATATATATATATATATATATATAATCTATATATATATATAAATATATCAAATATATATATATATATATATATACAGGAAGGCCCCGCTTTACGGCGTTTCACTTTACGGCGTTCCGCTAATACGGACATTTCAAATTATGACCAAAACTCACTATACGGCTCCCCCCACCTGACTTTCTAATACGGTCACCGTGCCCCACCCTGTTTGTTTACATTCTCCATGAGCTCAGTAAGCACTAAGTCTCTCCATTTTGTCTGGAAACTCCAAAATTTCAAATGTTTTTAAAAGTTATTTCATATTTTATATATACTCTGATAATTATACTTATGTATACCTGTACCTAAATAAACTTACATACATCAAGTCATTTAAATGTCGTATATTACGTTAATATACACATTTTCATTAATCCATCCATGATATTTTTTTCAAAATTATATAATAAACACGATGCATAACATATAAATAAGATAAATACACCCCACAGTAGAATAAATAAACATAAATGTGAGATGTGAGCAGACGACTTCCACAAGTGACGCCATAATAACAATAGTCACCGAGTCTCATTAAATGTCGTATATTACGGTAATATACACATTTTCATTAATCCATCCATGATATTTTTTTCAAAATTATATAATAAACACGATGCATAACATATAAATAAGATAAATACACCCCACAGTAGAATAAATAAACATAAATGTGAGCTGTGGTAGCAGACGACTTCCACAAGTGGTGATAATAACAATAGTCACCGAGTCTCATTAAATGTCGTATATTACGGTAATATACACATTTTCATTAATCCATCCATGATATTTTTTTCAAAATTATATAATAAACACGATGCATAACATATAAATAAGATAAATACACCCCACAGTAGAATAAATAAACATAAATGTGAGATGTGAGCAGACGACTTCCACAAGTGACGCCATAATAACAATAGTCACCGAGTCTCATTAAATGTCGTATATTACGGTAATATACACATTTTCATTAATCCATCCATGATATTTTTTTCAAAATTATATAATAAACACGATGCATAACATATAAATAAGATAAATACACCCCACAGTAGAATAAATAAACATAAATGTGAGATGTGAGCAGACGACTTCCACAAGTGACGCCATAATAACAATAGTCACCGAGTCTCATTAAATGTCGTATATTACGGTAATATACACATTTTCATTAATCCATCCATGATATTTTTTTCAAAATTATATAATAAACACGATGCATAACATATAAATAAGATAAATACACCCCACAGTAGAATAAATAAACATAAATGTGAGCTGTGGTAGCAGACGACTTCCACAAGTGGTGATAATAACAATAGTCACCGAGTCTCATTAAATGTCGTATATTACGGTAATATACACATTTTCATTAATCCAGCCATGATATTTTTTTCAAAATTATATAATAAACACGATACATAACATAAAAAGATGATAAATACACCCCACAATAGAATAAATAAACATAAATATAAGATGTGGGAGCCTGGTTTGTTTACTCTGTGCCTGGCCTGTCACCTCTCATGTACTCATTCTTTCTCTCTCTCATTTATTCGTTTTATCTCATTTACTTACTCCTGACCCTACATTAAGACTACAAATATTTTAAGGTAAGTAATGAGTGAACTGTATATACATTTTATCGCTCTGGGATGCTTAAATATCATAGAATAGTATGTGTGGGTGGGGTGGCCTGGTGAGGTAGCCTGGCTATTACAATACATACCACACTTGATTTCTTACAATAAATACTACTTGTCTCACCCTAGATTAAGACTATAAATATTTTAAGGTAAGTAATGAGTGCACTATGTGTGTATTGTACCTTTTTATTGTTTTTTGATGCCTGGTTCTATTGCTAACTTAATATATGTTAGTGTAAACTTGTTATCTAGTGTTTGTATGCATTTATAAGTGGAAAAAAAGGGTGTTCCACTTTACGGCGATTTCCGCTTTACGGCGGTAGCCTGGAACCTAACCCGCCGTATAAGTGGGGCCTTCCTGTATATGAGTTTGTGTGATGACTGACTGACTTGACTGATTAACTGACTTGACTGATTAACTGACTGGACTGATTTAGTGACTGACTGACCTGACTGATTTAGTGACTGACTGACCTGACTGATTTAGTGACTGACTGACCTGACTGATTTACTGACTGACTGACTGACTTGACTGATTTACTGACTTAAGTCAGTAAATCAGTCAAGTCAGTCAGTTAGATTTTTTCACTGAAGAGGACCCTGAAACGGTGTCTAGAGCAGCTGATGCCTTACCGTCAGTTGTATAATGTACTGCGGGGAAAAACAAAACAGAACTTCATTACAGAATTTATGCACACTCCAGTACAACCATCAACTTCAGTACCAGAACTTCTACCATCCACCTCAGCCCAGTAAGGCCACAGCATAACTCTCCACTGTCTTCACAATCAAACACAAACACCAGCACCCACAATTTAAGGGAAGAAATACTATTATTTCTGTTGCATTTGTAGTCTTAAGCAGTAAAAATAACATAATACATCATGACAATGAATTACAATTACATATTCACTTTTATTTTTGTATGATCTGGAGGTCAAAAAAAAAAGTTGTTTGGCTTTTTTGGGGCTCCTAGGAATGAAACCCTATTTTTCCTATAAATTCTTCAGTTTATCTTATATGGCATTTTCAGGAACATAACTACTGTATAATATAACAGTCTACTGTATATGATAGTGTAAACATGTTACCAGGCATTTATATGCATTTAAAGTGATAAAAAAAAAAGGGTATGTCACTTTACAGCAATTTTCGCTTTATGGCAGTAGCCTGGAACCTAACCTGTAATATAAGCAGGGGCCTCCTGTACATCTTTTAATCTTTTTTTTTTGTGTGTGTTATCATAATGAACAATAACAATTAAGCTTAGTAATATAGATGCAGCAAGGAGTGTTTCCCTACTAACTCAGCCTACAAAAGTGGGAACAGTTATACATGTACTGCTATGTATATCACCCCTGGAAACTCAGCAAGTACAAAAATCAGTAAACAATCAAGAACAATTTATGTAATGTAGGTGTTTTTATGCCCACTTTCTAGGATTTAGTATATAATTATTAATGAGTACAATACTGTATATACATTTATTTATTACAAATTTTGTTTTAAGTTATTAATGTGCTCTTTCAATACATACACTGTTGCAAACACCATTGTTTTATTCTGAGACAAAGTGTGTCTGTGTTAATGTGTGTGGAAGGAAAAACACAGATTCACAAATACAGTAATATGTACTTAGGCAGAAGAAGATCCCTGATGGAAGCTGAAGGGCACAAATGCAGGACACATTGTTCCTTGAGCACCATGTGTGTCACATAACTCTCAATATCACAAGTCTTCAACCCACACAATCCACAAATAAACCAGTCGGCTGTATACTGACTACCTTCCACACCTAGAAAGACGAAAGTCAACATTAGTTCTTCTAAGTGAGATGCTGTATTTCATTAACAGAACATCCATTATTAACAAAGACTTGGACCCAGTATCCTTGTGCCATACCACATGACTTCCTCAGATGGAAGAGCCCAGCTTAAGAAACTGTGATATGGGATATGTCTAAAATTTTTCTAGCTTGTCCATATGCTTTTCTTAGGTATGGACAATATACTAAAGTGGAGGAATTACATTATAAATTGTAATATTTTTCACTTACTTGTGCTGGTCTCCTCATAAATGTGACTTTCCATAAGTGGTTGCTGATGTTCTCCCATTGTTGTAGCTCATACGGTAATTCTTGGGAGAAAATTATCACATTATTATTATTATTTTTACTAATCAACTGTCTCCTACCAAGATAAGGCAATCTGAAATCAAACAGGAAAAAAAATCATCATTCACTCAATCAGTCATGGCAAAAATTTGCTGACATCACAATTCAGATCATCCTCTGAACTGCAGCATCCCTATCTGTTCTTCAGAGAGAAGACACTGCCTGTTATTACTGTTGCTATTATTTATTTATTTATTTATTTATTTATTTATTTAGTAATTTGAGCATACATACAGAGGTACAAAAAAAATACAGGTAAGAGCAGCATGCCAAAGCCACTTATATGCATAGCATTACGGGCTGGCTTAAAATTAACTTAAGATTAACTAAGCAATGATGAAATCAGTGATAAGACATTTTTGTAAACAGATAACTATAAAGCACAAATGAGTATTACAATGACAGGTCATATGGTTGCATGCATTGCTGTACATTCAGTCGAATGGAGTATTCTGTTAGATTGGGTTTTAGGTTTAACATTTATGTGATATAATTGTGAGAAACATTTAAGATATACAATTTATAAGGTTCAGTTATTCAGTATTTATTTGGTTTTGGGTGAGTAAGTGATCTTTGAGAAGAGACTTGAATTTATTATTATTATTATTGTTGTTGTTGTTGAAATAGGGAAGCACTAAACCCTGGGAGGTCATACAGCACTGGAAAATAAGAGGAAATCAGATCTGATCCAAGAAATGGGAGGGTACAAGTATTTTGAGGAGAACCACCAATGCTATTACTTCTTGTTTTGAAAACTGTATATACAGCCTACTTTTTCCTGGTTTTGACTACATAGGCATTATTACTGATGTCTTCGAAAAATAGGAAAAAGTAAGTCATGTCTCCTCTGTAAGGTTTGCCACTGGTGTCTTGAAGATCACTAGGTCAAACTCATACCATACTCACTAATGCCCTCTTTCTTTAAAAATCCTTCTCAAGGGACATGACTTCATGCCAAGGGCTCTTGATCCAAGAAACTGGACCTATACTCCCCTTCCTTGGATCAAACCAGACTGCCTTCCATTCCTCAAGTGCAATATGTCCCCTTACACATTTAGCTCTTCCTGATTATGAGAATCTAAATTACTGATCTGACATTTTTATTTCTGTTTTACCAATTTCCACCACAGTACAAAAAATTTGCTTGTATTCTGCATCCTGTTTTCATTCTGAGATCAATCATTCTGCATTAAAAGGGTTGGAATTTGTCCTTGTTAAATATCAGACTCAATCTGTGTAAAAACTCAATGCTCATAAAAGGCCCTAAGACCCAAAACTCCTTGCCTGAAGCATTGAACAGTCCCTTATCAGCCAAATGATTCAGAGCTATTGGTAAATAGCACCTCATCCCCTAAATGTAAGAGAGACACCAATATGCTATGTTAAACAAAAACCAGCTTTCATCCAATTCTGTCCTCCTTCCAGCCTTCTTTCAACTCCCATATATAATTGGTAATAAACCTGGTTCCATTCTGGAGTGCATGCAGCCAGCAGTTACAGCCTGGATGATCAGGCTCTGATCCACCAGGAGGCCTGGTCACAGACCGGGCCGCGGGGGCGTTTACCCCCAGAACTCTCTCCAGGTAACTCTATTTGTACTGTAATCTCCATTTAGTCACTATTCAATGTTTATTCAATCACTCCACAAAACTGAAGATCATTGAATCAGTTTCAATAAGTAATTCTTTGGTAATTGACCATTTGTCATTAGCTTCCTTTCTTACTGTACTTATGATTGTAGTTAATAACTTGATAGTCTATATCAAGTTATTAAGTAACATGCAGGCCTTATAATTGGTTTCCCAAAAATGCCACTAACCATGCACTGCATAATTAGTATATTTCTTTTGTGCCTACATTATTTGTATGGCATAAAGAAATAAATATTCTAATTATTAGGGCTCTGGTGGCCTGGTGGCTAACACTCTCGCTTCACACGGCGAGGGCCTGGGTTTGATTCCCAGCCAGAGTAGAAACATTGGGCGTGTTTCTTTCCACCTGTTGTCTATGTTCCCCATCAGTAAAATGGGTACCTGGGTGTCAGTCGACTGGTGTGGGTCGCATCCTGGGACACTGACCTAATTTGCCCGACATGCTGAGCATAACAAGGGGCTTTCTATATAGTAGTATGTCATTGTTGTCAGCTAGGCCTATGTACCATGTACATGTACTTGTAGTAAATAAAGTAGTAGCAGCAGCCTGTTAATGTTATGGAGTTGTCTACTGAAGCAAATTTCAGTATGTTTATCTACATCTGCTATGAGGATGAAAATCAATAAAGATACTTTGTCTTGATGTAGCTGCTGAACACTTTTTGCTAAGATATCATTACATTAATAGGAGAGCGCTAAACCCATAGGGGTAATATGGCACCTAGAGAATGGATGGCATAAAGTCTTTATTCAAGGAATTGTAAGAGAGATCAAATTCCTTAGGTCAAGAGCCCCTTACCAGCATCAAGAAACTTTCTTGAAAGGAACCAAACCTAACCCATCTAACCTAACCTAAAATAACCCAACTTAACCTTACTCCACCACTGGTAGGTATGCATCTTTGTTTACATTCAGCCAGGCATATGCCATAATTTAATACTAAATGTTGCTTGGCTCAAAAGTACTGCAAACCCAAAATAAATGTACTATTTTCGCTAATATCTCCCAAAATAACAATTTCCACAAGAAATATTTACAAATTCTGTGACGTACACAGGTTGTATGTATTACATAATGTAAACTAATGACAGAGTTGCGCTGAGTAGTAGTCGTAAACTATAGGTCGACAAAGTATCTTACCTGGCAGCTGTCTCCAACAGAGGAAAATTACTTAATTACGTATATAGCCGCCATATTGAATTTATTATTATACTCGCGTGCACAAGATCACACTAAAATTAGTTAATTAGGAGCAAGTATAAATAAGAAACATATACAACAAAAGCCTAAGCATATTTTTCCACTTGAAGCTTGTCTTCTTTAGTATGCTGTAAAATTTTCCTATACACTCCACGTCCAATGGATGTCCTAAATGTGAAAATATTTAGTTAAGTCTTGACACCATAATGAGCTTTATGAGTAATGCATCTTTTAATGCTTACCGAAGCTTAAGGCTAATATGTAGATATATATATACAAGTATATACATTAGCTGCTTGGACAAATGTATTTTAAGTAGAAAGGCAGCATATCTTTTAGCCAGGAAACTGAAGACTTTTCAAAATAAGAAACAGCTGATCAGCCCATTGAGAGACGCAAGGCTCCCCAACCTTCATAAATCTTCATAATTGGGTTAATAGTTCTGATAGGCTTATTGTGAACATTTTATATCAAATTTATTGCATAATATAAAAAGTAATGATAAGAAGGAATCTTTTATTTACGAAGTGAGAAGAAATGTTATGATTTTTTTTAGTGAGAATTAGAGCAAGAGTGTACGTCACGGTTGGTACTACTGGTCTGACAAAGAAAGACAAGAACACTCTTGACTGGACCAAAACAACAACCAGGTTCCAATAATATGTCATTCTCATGACCATCCATAAATACTATATTAGTTCACCTTATAAAAATAGCCTGATTACTCAGATAAAAATGTTTATTACAATTAAAATTTGTTTTTCATTGTCAAGTCACACGTAGACGCTTACTGGAATTTGCATTATATTTTATAGTCTTTGCTGTCGTGGCTAAAATAATAGAAAAACATAGGTACGTTCCAGTAATATATATTATATCAATTATTGCAGAACTTATCGAAAATTTGGTCTAGTGAGGCACTTAAATGGAATCAATAAATTAAAGAAAAAGTTGTTTGGTAGATGATGGGCTTAAAGTAGCAATAGTGAGAGTTATATTTTTGTGTGTTAGTTCAGTTGTGGTAGTAGAGGCGAGTCGATGGTCGTGGCCGTGTGAATGGTGCGCACCACAACACTTTCCCTGACATTTCTCGCCAGTGTGAAGCAGAAGTGGTGTGGCTTCACCACGGCGTTCACGTAGACACACTGGCCTCCTGGCAAAACCCACAATACGGTGGAGTCTCTCCGCCTCCACGGAAGAAACGTAAGCAATCTTCCGAGGACACCAGCAGTAGCACAGACAATATGCAGCAGCAGACTCAGCACCAGCACTCGCAGCAGCAACAGCAAGCAGCTAATGGCGCTAGTGAAGTGCAGCACAATGGACAAACTGATGGATGTGAGGGGAACACAGCAGAGGCTCAGAATGGTGTGAGAGAAGAAGAGTCTTCACCAAAGTTGAGTGTGGTGCAGCAAGAGATGGTTCGTCTTATTGGACAACATCTCGTCGAGCTCGGCCTTAAGTAAGTACTTTATTACTTAATTATAAGTCTCTTTTTACACAAATCTACATCCGAAATAAACATTCAGCTATATAGTAGTGTATATGAATAGGGAGTGCTTGGCATAGTGGAATGGTAAACACGACCTAGGGTGTACAGTGTGAAATTATCCATAATTTGTTTGTCGTGATTTTAGGCAAAAGTATAATTTTATAATTTAAAATTTCATATCAAACTTCATGAGCAAATAGCAACAAGCTGACCACATCAGTGAATGACCAGACCGCAGGACAGTGATCCCTCGAATCATTAACAGGCAACTATTATAAAATACTTGTTAATACACTTTTAGTACTCTATAAATTTTTTGGTCATTATTTACTTTAGATACTTTGATAAATATGAGTTGTACAAGTTTCCCAGTGTGCTCTCAGCTTGCACACTGGGGGACCAGGATGGACCCCTGGCATGGGTGAAATGTTGGGAATGTTTCCCTACTCCTGTTGCCCCTTTTCACCTACCAGTAAGTGGGTACCTGAGTATTAATTGGCTGTTGTGGGTCACATTCTGGGGGAAATTAAAGGACCCCAATGGAAATAAGACATTCTCCAAGCATTATTGGGTTAAAAAATTGGAACCAAGGAGTGAGAGATATGGGAGGAAGTGCAAAAATAAACCTCTTGAAAAGCAGGGATGCTGTGGACAAAATAAAAGAA
The DNA here is from genome assembly GCF_038502225.1 of Cherax quadricarinatus. Classification (NCBI taxonomy): domain Eukaryota; kingdom Metazoa; phylum Arthropoda; class Malacostraca; order Decapoda; family Parastacidae; genus Cherax; species Cherax quadricarinatus. Next base: position 11,954,302 of record NC_091342.1, read on the forward strand.
TATTATATCAACATCTGTGGTCCCAGACTATTTAACATCTTACCATAATATATCAAAAACTCTGCTGGGACAAGTGTAGAAGTCAAGAGAAAACAGGACAAGTGTGTTCATCAGGTGCCAAATCTACCAGGCTGTGGTGTATGTGGGCCAGTGGGCTGCCAGCAGCAACAGCTAGTTTTACCAGGCAAGCACGAGATGAACTTGCCCTATGGTCGGGCTCTGGGAGTAGAAAAACTCTCAGAAATCATCAAAGGTATATTGAAGGTTCTGCCTGTGAGTTTTTTTTTTTAAATCCAAAAATACTCAGTCTAAGGTAGCCTTCCAGGCTATGGAGCCGAACACACACCAGAACTGAGGGACAGACGACCTCAAGCTTGCTTATTTCATATATACATCACCGGGGCTTATGCTCTCTTTATTTTGACAAGAAGCCTGCTGAGCAGGCAAAACATCTTGTCAATAAAGATACCATACTGTTGCACATGTCTTATCTAATGTACCCTAACCTAGGTTGGATTTAAAAACTAGGTTAGGTTACATTTTGTTAGGTATTTTTGGGGGGCAATGGAGGAGGAAAAATTTTTTTTTTGTATAAGCTCAAAATATATAATGTTTCTGTTGCACAACCCATTACACATTCTAGAATTTGCATACTAAAATTGAGCAACAAAAGTAAATATTGAACAAAACACTTTTTAAACAATTTGTGCACAAAACAACAATATCTATTGTAAAAACCACTTATTAGACACTGTAAATTGTAACCTATCATTTAATTTTTAACTTAGGTCCACATCTAGGTGAGTACAAATAGGAAGCATGTCTCTCACATTCAGTAGACGGAGGATCAAGCCTCCACAATGGCTTGTTCTGAATGACCCACGGAAGTTTAGCGATTAACATGAATTATTTCTGTTTTTAACTCCTAGTTACTATGTATGATAATTATAGTTGTGTGTACCTATGCCCAAATAAACTTAAATACTGTACAGTAAAACCTTGATCTCATGGAGGTCATGTTAAACAGACAAAATATGTGGCAGGATAACTGGGAAGCAATGGACAAAGTCATTAAATCCAGAATTTTCATTTACTTTTGTAGCCCACTGGGGAAATTAATTTTTGGATTTAATAGACTTAGTCTGCTAATTCTGAAAATTGTCCATTAGTTACAATCATGGGAAAGTATTCTCTTGAATTTAATGGACAGTTGACTCTAATGGACACTCCTTCCCCACTCGCTGATTTGTTAAAACGAGAATTCACTATATTAATCTAATTTTTTTTCTATTCTTTAATACATACCTACAAGCCTGGCCCAAGGCTGGGCTTCTGGAGTAGAAAAACTCTAAATTCATCAAAGGTACTGTAAGGTCTTAATCATAAAAGGTAGTAGGTTCATAAATAAAGGTAGCAAAGATTGATGGACCAAGATAATATAGTGAACTGTCTAATTAATGGAACAAAAGGGGGGAAGGGGTTTAATTTATTGCTGATTGTCTGTAGATTCCTAATTGTAAAATATGTGAATGGACAAAGTTCAGAATCAGTGGATTTGGTTGGATGAGTCAGAAAACTACCAGTTACTAAAAATATTGTAACCTGTAAAACATTATAGTACTGTACAGGAATTATAAATAAAGTGAAGTTGAAATTACAATTAAAAATTTTTCTTTTAAGCAGTATAGCCTCTCCTCGCTTAGCAACATACTCGTTTACCAATGACTCGGACATATGTTGGGCTCTCTGACCAGTATGCATATCTAAATAATGTATATTAGAACTGATTTCCTCTGTTCTGTTTATTACAGTATACAGTACACTACTGTATAAACATTTAAAAATATACCAGAAATGTTATAAATGGTGCAAAAGTGACATTAAAACAATATCAAAGATGGTTGACAAACCCACTACCATTATAGTATGCTCGTCGCTTAGAGACGAATTCATTTACGGATATGGTCTTGGGAGCGGAACTGTGTCATTAAGTGAGGAGAGGCTGTACAGATACTGTATACTGCATGAATGTATAATGTATAATATAAGAATATAATAAAATGTTGTTAGTCACAAAAGAAAGCCACTGGTATGCAGTGCATTTTGGGCAGACTAATCCTGATGCTTAAAAACTAGTTAAATTGTATATGACTGAGAAGAAGTAGATGGCTAGCATCTACAAGAAACTTAGGAGCAGAGTTTGTAAGTTTGTCCATCTTCCACAGATATCACATGCTGTTTCTTAACACCATGTTCCCCACATTCCCATGCCTCTCAGACATCAGACTCCATCTTTTTTATTCAAGTTTTTGCTTAACACAGAGATTCATGTTTCCGCTTGGCACCACCACTTGTACTAGAAGCCTTTCAAATTCAAATTTTTATTTCTTTGCAAAGTTTACAATGTGTGAATGATATATTATAAGGAGTCTATTTCCATGCATAGTTTGCAGTGTATAATTACAATGTTGATTTGCAAGTGCTAAGAAAGCCACTATCATGCTGAGGCATTTCGGGCAGACTAAACCTAAAACATTACAGACTATACTTAATACTAGACATACAGTGGACCCCCGGTTCGCGATGCTATCGGTATCCGATAAATCCGGTAACCGATGCATTATATCGCAGAAAATTTGCCTCGCTTCCCGATACAAAACCCGGTATGCGATGTGGTTCGTACGAGACGTGTCCATGTGTGGCCTGAACTGCCCCGTGTGTGCCAGTGTTTACAAGCCAGCCAGTGTGCGCGCATTTAAGGATACATTTGGTACATTCCATATTATCCATATTATCACTGTTTTTGGTGCCTGTTTTTGCAAAATAAGCCACCATGGGCCCCAAGAAAGCTCCTTTATGGATGAAAATCATCCTCAGACAGCTATTGCAAGCCGTGCTGGTGACTATTACACTGACAATGTTGTGAACCACTTTAGGAAAGTCATAAAGGAACGAGAGGTACAGGCCTCTATGGACAGATATGTTGTGCAACAGAGGTCCAGTGACTCTCAACCTGGTCCTAGTGGCATTAAAAGAAGAAGGGAAGTAACCCCGGAAAAGGACTTGCTACCTCAAGTCCTAATCGAGGGGGATTCCCCTTCTAAATGCTAACACCATCCACACTCTCCCCTCCTCCCATCCCATCAGTCATCACCAGATCTTCATTAAAGGTAAGTGTCAATTATTCTTTTGTTATTTATTGTTATTGTAATTACTATTCTATTGCATTAAACTTAATATTTAATGTGGTAAAAGTTTTTTTTTTTTCATACTTTTGGGTGTCTTGCACGGATTAATTTGATTTCCATTATTTCTTATGGGGAAAATTGATTTGCTTTCCGATATTTTTGGTTTACGATGAGCTCTCAGGAACGGATTAGTATCGCGAACCGGGGGTCCACTGTATATATCATAGTTGGTTTGAATTGAACATTGATTTTGTATATACACCTACCATCCAACTTACGACCTGCTCGACTTACGACCACTCGACTTACGACCGTGTTTTTTATGCCAAATTTCTGGGAAATAAACTATTTATGTTGTACACAGTGTTTATCCTAAACCTTACAGTATAAAATACAGTACTAACAGCATAAAAAGTAAAGTAAAACATGAAATACCAAAATAAAACAATAAAATAAAGTCATTACATAAATGTTTTATTGATATTCAGTAGTAAAGTTTGACTTACGACCATTTCGACTTACGACCGGTTTCTCGGAACCGAACTCTGTCGTAAGTCGGATGGTAGGTGCACATATTAACAGCGGTAGTTACAGTATTTTATTTTAGCGCATGGCAAACCTAATATTAGCTTAAGATTAGTAAAGCAATAACAGATAATTATATGGACATTTGACAAGTTATAGTGAGTGCAGTAGTTACAGGTTTAAAGTTAGTTTATAAAAATTACATTATTACAAACAGTGGTACAGTTTGAATTATTTTACAATGTGGAAATATTACAATGGAACAACTTAAAAAAAATTACAATATAAAATTATTACAATTTGGTACAGTTTAGAAATTTTAAAATGATTTACAATGTGAAATTATTAAAATTTAGTATTATTTAATACAATGGAATTTAAGTATCTAATTTTGAAGTAATGAGTTTTTGGCTGAGCAGTCCTTAGCACAATACAGTGGACCCCCGCATAACGCTATTAATCCGTTCCTGAGAGCTCAATGTTAGGCGAAATTATCGTTAGGCGAATTAATTTTCCCCATAAGAAATAATGGAAATCAAATTAATCCGTGCAAGACACCCAAAAGTATGAAAAAAAAAAATTTTTACCACATGAAATATTAATTTTAATACACACAAACTGAAGAAGACATGCACAGTTACATGACACTTACCTTTATTGAAGATCTGGTGATGATTGATGGGATGGGAGGAGGGGAGAGTGTTGATGGTCTTAGTGTTTAGAAGGGGAATCCCCTTCCATTAGGACTTGAGGTGTTAAGTCCTTTTCCGGGTTTACTTCCCTTCTTCTTTTAATGCCACTAGGACCAGCTTCAGAGTCACTGGACTTCTGTCGCACAACATATCTGTCCATAGAGGTCTGTACCTCTCATTCCTTTATGACTTTCCTAAAGTGGTTCACAACACTGTCAGTGTACAGGTTACCAACACGGCTTGCAACAGCTGTCTGAGGGTGATTTTCATCCATGAAGGTTTGCACTTCAAGCCACTTTGCACAGATTTCCTTAATCTTTGAAGTAGGTAACTTCTTCAATTTCTCTCTCCCCTCCTCCGAAGCAGTTTCCTCAGGTGTGGCCTCTTGCTGTTGAAGATGATCTAGCAGCTCATCAGTGGTTAGTTCTTCATTGTCCTCCTCCACCAACTCTTCCACATCCTCCCCACTAACCTCCAACCCCAAGGACTTCCCCAATGCCACAATTGATTCCTCAACTGGCATACACCTCTCAGGGTTAGCGTCAAATCCTTCAAAATCCCTTTGGTCTACACATTCTGGCCAGTTTCTTCCAAGCAGAATTCAAGGTTCTCTTAGTCACTCCCTCCCAAGCCTTACCTATAAGGTTTACACAATTGAGGATATTAAAGTGATCTCTCCAAAACTCTCTTAGAGTCAATTGAGTTTCTGAGGTCACTACAAAGCACCTTTCAAACAGAGCTTTTGTGTACAGTTTTTTGAAGTTTGCAATGACCTGCTGGTCCATGGGCTGCAGGAGAGGAGTGGTATTAGGAGGCAAAAACTTGACCTTAATGAAGCTCATGTCCCCACAGTCGCTCTGCCAAGTCTGTAGGATGACCAGGGGCATTGTCTAACACCAGGAGGCACTTGAGGTCTAATTTCTTTTCAATTAGGTAATTTTTCACATTGGGGGCAAATGCTTGGTGTAACCAGTCTCTAGTGACCCATGCCTTACTGTTTGCCCTCCACAGCGCACACAAATTAGCCTTGAGGATATTCTTTTGCCTGAATGCTCTGGGAGTTTCAGAGTGATACACTAATAAAGGCTTCACTTTGCAATCACCACTCGCATTGGCACACATTAACAGAGTAAGCCTGTCTTTCATAGGCTTATGTCCTGGGAGTGCCTTTTCCTCCTGAGTAATTAGGTCCTGCTTGGCATTTTCTTCCAAAACAGGCCTGTTTCATCACAAACACTTGTTCAGGTTTCAGTCCTTCACTGTCTATGTACTTGAATACCTGCACATATTTTTCAGCCGCTTTGTGGTCCGAACTGGCAGCCTCACCATGCCTTATCACACTATGTATGCCACTACACTTCTTAAATCTCTCAAACCAACCTTTGCTGGCCTTAAATTCACTCACATCATCACTAGTTGCAGGCATTTTTCTAATTAAATCGTCATGCAACTTCCTAGCCTTTTCACATATGATCGCTTGAGAGATGCTATCTCCTGCTATCTGTTTTTCGTTTATTCACACCAATAACAGTCTCTCAACATCTTCTATCACTTGTGATCTCTGTTTGGAAAACAAAGTTGCACCTTTGGCAAGAACAGCTTCCTTGATTGCCGTTTTCTTGGACACGATAGTAGCGATGGTTGATTGGAGTTTACTATACAACCTGGCCAGCTCGGAGACACGCACTCCACTTTCATACTTAGCAATGATCTCTTTCTTCATCTCCATAGTAATTCTCGCCTTTATTCCTGTAGGGTTGGCACTAGAAGCTTTCTTGTGGCCCATGGTCACTTATTTTGCAGGTGAAATCACTAAAAACGCTGTAATAATACGAAATGTTCTGATTGTATGCTTGGATGTTACCGCGGAGGCTGGCTTGTAAACACTGCCACTGGCGGAACAAGTGAGGCTGGCTCAGGCCGCACATAGACGCGTCTCGAACGAATCGCATTGAGCGAGTGTTTTAGCGCTATGCGAGGCAAAATTTTAGCGATAAAATGTATCGCTAGGCGGATTTAACGTTATGTGATGGCAACGTTAGGCGGGGGTCCACTGTATACAGTAATGAAGTTGAATTAAGGTTAAGTTGAGCATTCTTAAATTATTTAGAAGTTTTTTGAATAACTTTTGAGTAACTGGTAGATATTGAGTAGGTATTGTTAAATGTACTTAATTTAGTGTGTAATAGTCACAAAACACTGTAAATCCAGGGAAAAATTGGAGGCTTAAATAGCAAGTGTATCTGTGATTGAGCATAGACAATAAACTGACATGGGCAGTCTATGGCTCTGGGAACAATGAATGTAAATGGTTCCTGGATGAGGAGACACTGGCATATACATACTTGACAAATGTCAGATTTGTCAGACTTGATCTGTTGATTTGGAAGTCTACCAGACACTATCGACACTTGCTACAGACAAAATTCGAAATCTGTGAATATTTCCTGCTTTGTCTTATGATTCCAATGTGTTTCTGGCGAATTTTTCCAAAAGCTCTTAAGTGCAGTTAGAGGTTTTACTGTAGTTTGGGTTAACCCCTTGACTGTCGCAAACCCCAATCCTGAAGTGTCTCCTGGTGTCGCAAAATTTCAAAAAAAAAAAAAAAATCTTAGGAAATGATAGAGAATCTTTTCTCGATTGTAATGACACCAAAAACACGAAATTTGATGGAAAACTGACGGAATTACGCTCTCGCAAAGTTAGCGACCTCAGCGACATTTACAAATTGGCGATTTCGCCCACTTTGAGCCCTATTTTTGGCCAATTCCATTGTTCCAGTCGACCAAACTCATAACTATTTTTTTAGAAATCCATTTTTTCTATAGATTGAGTACAAGAAACTGCCCATTTACCGATTTCAACTACCCAATAACGTGGTCAGAAATTTGCAATTTGGCCAATTTCGCAAAAATTAAAAAATATGACAATTTCAAAATAAGGTCCAGAATGAACAATGCAGACATTCCTGGCTCTAAAATAACATTTTCTTTGTTCATCAGTCATGTCTCCAAGCCCCTCTGATATTACTCTTGCTTTCTATTTTGAATTTTTATTCAAACAAAAAATAGAAGATTTACTGTTATGCAGACTACTGCAATACTGTAATAATTGTATAAATAACATCAACCCATTCATGACTGCATATTAGAATGGCTAGTTGGACATTTATTGGACAATGACATCATTTGTTTACTTTTGAACATCGGCAGAAATCAAACATTTCCCCTACTTTGAGCTCCATTTCCAGGTTATTTTTATAGTAAAATCAATCAAAATCACCTCTATTTCTATAATATGTTTTCCATTCTATCAAATGAGACCAAGAAAACGAGAATACAACCATAAATACTATACGAAAATAGACCACAAAGTCGGCATTTTAATTAAAAAAAAACGGTCGGAGTTTTTTTTTCTCATTATTCACTGCATGCTCTAGGATTTTTTTATATGGTGCACACTGACCACACAGACCCATTCTCTCACATGTGGGCCTACCAGCTTTCTCCTGCTTGATTTGAAGCCGCTAGAATTTGAGTATATATACGTCAAACACGGTACCTCGTAAGACGTATATATACGACCTCGACAGTCAAAGGGTTAATAGACCCAGTGAGGCACAATACTGGTATCAGTGTCCTATCAAAAACATAATAGAGCAGCACTACAGTAGTAGGCCTACTGACCCATACTAGGCAGATCGGTATATTTTACTTTTGATATTCATTCTTACTCATATATTTATCTAACCTATTATTGACAAGGACCCCAGTGGAAATAAGTCACATTGTTTGACTTTTCTTCAGTTACTTTAGAGTAAATATACCATACATAATGTACATTTTATATTTTCCATAATATCTGTGACTCAGGAATTTTGCATATACAGGAGGGCCCCACTTATACGGCGGGTTAGGTTCCAGGCTACCGCCGTAAAGCGGAAACCGCCGTAAAGTGGAACACCCTTTTTTTCCACTTACAAATGCATACAAACACTAGATAACAAGTTTACACTAACATATATTATGTTAGCAATAGAACCAGGCATCAAAAAACAATAAAAAAGTTCAATACACACATAGTGCACTCATTACTTACCTTAAAATATTTATAATCTTAATCTAGGGTGAGACAAGTAGTATTTATTGTAAGAAATCAAGTGTGGTATGTATGGTAGTCAGCCAGGCTACCATACCAGGCCAACCCACCCACACATATATTCTAAGATATTTAAGCATCCCAGAGAAATAAAATGTATATACAGTTCACTCATTACTTACCTTAAAATATAGGGTGAGATGAGTAGTATTTATTGTAAAATATCAAGTGTGGTATGTATGGTAGTCAGCCAGGCTACCATACCAGAGAGAAAGAATGAGTGCATGAGAGAGTACAGGCGCAGAGTTATGTAAACAAACCAGGCGAAGGTAAGTTTTGTAAACAGTGTACACGTCTGGTTTGTGTACAAGTTACATTGTGTACAGGTTGTCTCTACATTGATACGGTAGAATAAATAAAGAAGAACACTCCCATTCTCATGTAACATCATTTTGAGAAGAAATGATGCTCTGAGTGAAGGCAATGGAAGTAAGTCACTCTGACTTTTTTGGGTTATCCTAGGTTCTCTACACATATGTTATGTATTTATGTTATGTATCGTGTTTATTATATAATTTTGAAAAAAATATCACGGATGGATTAATGAAAATGTGTATATTAACGTAATATACAACATTTAATGATACACCGAGCTCAGACAGCGTAAACAAACAAACAAACTGAACAGGTTGTGGACGATCACTCGGTCAGGCGAAATAGACGGTATTAATACGTGTCCAGTTTTAGTTCATTCATGTACATTTGTAAGAGTTTGTGAAACTTTTACCTTATAATATTTTTATTATTATTATAATAATTAAATCACGAAACAAATACTCTTACACTGTGTACAAGTTAGTACAGAATTATAGCTATAAAGTGAAGGCATACGAAAGGAATATTTTTCTACAGTTATCCCTAGTAACAGGTGACGGGCTAGAGAAAACGTAATTCTTCCGACACTTCTACAAACCGTTTGGTAAACATCTCATATATATTTGTATAAATTTTTATACTGTGGGTGCATGTATCATGTTTGTGTGTTACATAATGTGTTTCTTATATAATTTTGAAAAAAATATCATAGATAGATTAAGGGAAATGTCTATATTAACGTAATATGCGACATTAATGCGCCCAAGAGATTATTATTATTACTATTATTATTATTATTATATTATTATTATTATTATTATTATTATTATTGCATCAAGAGTAGAGAGACTCTTAGTGATTTTAATGTGTACTTACATGCCAGCACAGTGTGTAAGTTTATTTAGGTACAGGTGTACACAAGTTTAATTATCAAGTACAATACATATAAAATATACAATAACTTTAAAACACTTGAAATTTTGGAAAGTTTCCAGACATAATAAGATGTGCTCAGGGAGAATGTAAACAAACTCGGTGGGCCGTTGTGACCGTATTAGAAAGACAGGTGGGGGGAGCCGTATAGCGAGTTTTGGTCATAATTTGAAATGTCCATATTAGCGGAACGCCGTAAAGCGAAACGCCGTAAAGCGGGGCCCTCCTGTACAGTGGACCCCCGCATAACGATCACCTCCGAATGCGACCAGTTATGTAAGTGTATTTATGTAAGTGCGTTTGTACGTGTATGTTTGGGGGTCTGAAATGGACTAATCTACTTCACAATATTCCTTATGGGAACAAATTCGGTCAGTACTGGCACCTGAACATACTTCTGGAGTGAAAAAATATCGTTAACTGGGGGTCCACTGTACATATTTTTTATGTTTTGTAACCAGATCTTAAGTTAATACAGTACTTAATTCAAGCAGGTTAAGTATTAACCTCATTGGCAGCTTGTTCCACTCATCTATATACAGTTAGTAGAACAAGCTGGCAGGATAGCTGGTCTTTCCTTTGTCTCATGACTATTCAAGATGACAAGTGGACAATGTAGTAAAAAAGGCAAATGTCAGGGTGAAATTCCTCTATAGACAAGCACAGTGCCTCTCTCTTCTGAGATTCACAGGACACTAAGTCTAGCTCTTATACACTGTCATGTTGATTATTCTAGTTCTTCATGGTGAGATTCAGCCTGGGCCTGGATCCAAGAGAACATAAAGGCCAGGACATATTACAACAACTGGAAATGCTTAATATTGATGATAGGGTATGGCAGCTATAGCTAAATCATGTTTACAAAATTGCTTGCAGTGTCCAGATTATCTTGCTTTAAATTTTGTCAAAGTCAGGAACCAGAGCTACTGTAGTACCAAGGAAATAAACACAGTTTTGTAGTACAGTACCTACAGTAGGTGGCCAAGCTTCAAACACACAATACACAGCAATAAAAGAGTGGAATGGGCTGTCCATGTCAAGGCCAGTCATAGCATAAGCCAGTTTAGGAAAAAACTGAAAAGTACTTAATGAGTCAAGTCACAGAAAAGGAGGAATGTGATTTCTTGTCTAATTAATATTCATCTAATATTTATTTGTTTTTTTCTTTTTGATATTCACATAATTTTTTCATGTACAGTGGACCCCCGCATAACGATTACCTCCGAATGCGACCAATTATGTAAGTGTATTTATGTAAGTGCGTTTGTACGTGTATGTTTGGGGGTCTGAAATGGACTAATCTACTTCACAATATTTCTTATGGGAACAAATTCGGTCAGTACTGGCACCTGAACATACTTCTGGAGTGAAAAAATATCGTTAACCGGGGGTCCACTGTATTTAGTTTACATGGTTTATTTGTATTTGATTGCTCAAGTGTTTGATTGTTATCATCAGTCATGATGGGCTTTTACTGTATCTAGTAGTTAGGCTCCCAAATATAAGGTGTTACAAGGACCATTGGAAATAATCATTAGGTAATGTTACTATGTAAGGCAATTGTAATCATCCAAAATTGTGTAAAATTGTACTAAATAAACTCGTATTAATTCTTAAAATTTATTTAGATTCGGCTTATGCACACTTTTTGCTTCTGATATATGCCTCAAGTTGAATGATTTAGATACTATGCAGGGAAACATTTAATCTACAGCATTTTGACAATACGTCTCAAAACACACAGGTTAGGGTAAACAGGTCTAGTAACCCAAAGGTAGAAGAGGTTAGGGTAAACAGGTCTAGTAACCCAAAGGTAGAAGAGCACTGCAGTAAACCCACCAACCCATGGCTAGGTACAGGAAAGGAAGGGAGGGGGTGGAAGGGGAACAAAAGTAAAAGAGCACTGCCACTGGCTTTCCTCATGTTTCCTGTGGTGATCTAGGACAATGTGAGTTCAGTGGTTGAAGCTTCAGGACTAAATAACAAGAAGGCACAATACTGTGACTGGAGCAACACACAAACAACCTGCACATAGGAGAAAGGAGCTTATGACGACATTTCTTGAAAAATAAGTGTAACCTTGTCTCATGTGATGGGAAAGTGTTACTGTGCCATCTCATAGATTATTAGTGTTGTCAGTCCTGCATTCATATTTATGCTTCTGAAACCATGTAGGTAAATTTAGCAGTTTCCTTGAAGTAATCCTTATCATACCTACCACATGGTGTATACATTTCCATTCTTTGGCAAATAAGTTTATTTAGGTTATGTACAGAGCATGCAAATGTTTTATTTACAGTGTCTTGAGGGCACACAGGTGTTATGGGCACAAAAATAAAAACACATTTTTGTGGATTTAACCAAGGATAACTCAATAAAATCAAACACTGTGACTTATTTCAACTGGGGTCCCAGGTGATGTGTAGTAGATCTAGCAATTGTAGCAATTTTTATGGTTTTGGTGATCACTGCTGAATCCACATTGGATTTGAGGAGGACAGAGAAGATTGTTTTTGCTGCGGATTTGAAGAGTGTAATTGAAAGCATTTCAGTATTATGGCCAGGATGTCCGTGTGCCTAAACCATGCAATTTTGGATAATACTTCCAGAAAAGCAGTTTCTTTCTTAACAGTTTGAGGTCAGTGTTAGCACGGCACTAGTGAACCCATGGTCCTACCAAATTTTTGTCTGTACAGTTCTGACTCTTGGGGAAAATAGGTTCAATTGAACACAAATCTTGACCAAATTGATAGTTTCAAACAGGTAGTAGATTAAAATTAGCAGTGACATGGCTGTGCAAGAACAAAACAAGGGGACGGATAATTTGGCTAGACCTTACAATTACAGTGCTAGATCACCAAAGGACATCTAACTCAGACCAGTAAGTTTGTTGTGGTGCTCTTCTGTTTCTACTTTTGCTTACTCTTTTACCCATTGTGCACAATACAAATATAAGTCTCCCTCAACATTCGCGTTTTCAACTTTCGCGGGCTTTACACATTCGTGAATTCCCAACTGCCAAATTCCCAACCGCCAAATTCCCAGCCATCAAATCATATATAAGTTTCCCGCCACCCGCGAGTCCCTACTACCCTCCCTCCGACCCCCAAAACTGGCAGCCAGCCCTCCCACCACTCAGTGTAGTGAGTGTTTTGTTTGTTCATTATTTGCTATTAAACTACAGTATAAATAATGTCAACCCGTTCATGACTGAATATTGGAATGGCTATTCGGACAGGTATTGGACGGTGACGTCATGTTTACTCTTGAACATGGCAAAGAATCAAACATTTCTGCTACTGCTAATAATAATAATAATAATAATAATAATAATAATATTAATAATAATACGATAGCATTGAAAGAAATTGTACAAAAATATGAGGGTTGAAGGAGTGGTGGAAGAAGTGGTTGAGGCATCCTCAGTCAGTGTGGCTTTGTTTATGCTGGAGTGAGCATTAGTCTCCACACACTTCCAAACATTTCACAATAATTCATTGTGTTCGGTGCTTGTAGATTGAGTGTGACTGGAGCGGTTGAGGCAGTGGTATTTAATAAGATATATGTTATTAATAATAATAATACATGTTATTATTAATAACATGTATTATTATTGTTAATAACATGTATTATTATTATTATTAATAACATGTTATTAAAAACCACTGCCTCGACCACTGCCTCAACCACTGCCTCAACCACTGCCTCAACCACTGCCTCTACCACTGCCTCTACCACTGCCTCTACCACTGCCTCTACAACTGCCTCTACCACTGCCTCTACCACTGTACAAAAATATGAGGGTTGAAGGAGTGGTGGAAGAAGTGGTTGAGGCATCCTCAGTCAGTGTGGCTTTGTTTATGCTGGAGTGAGCATTAGTCTCCACACTCTTCCAAATATTTCACAATAATTCATTGTGTTTGGTGCTTGTGGATTGAGTGCGACTGCTACATAATTAACCATGGGCCCAAAGAAACTTGCTATTGCCAGCCCTTTGGTAAAGAAATTGAGAAACACGATATAATTGAAGAAAGAAATTGTACCAAAATACGAGCAGTGCACCGTAGTGGTTGAGGCACTGGTGGAGGCAGTGGTATTTAATAACATACATGTTATTAAACCATAACATGTATGTACAGTGGACCCTCGCCTAATGCTATTAATCCGTTCCTGAGAGCTCAACGTGAGGCGAAATTATCGTTAGCTGAATTAATTTTCCCCGTAAGAAATAATGGAAATAAAATTAATCCGTTCCTGACACCCCAAAGTATGAACAAAAAAAAATTTTTACCACATGAAATATTAATTTTAATACACACTAACTGAAGAAGACATGCACAGTTACATGACACTTGCCTTTATTAAAGATCTGGTGATGATTGATGGGATAGGAGGAGGGGAGACTGTGGATGGTGTTAATGTTTATAAGGGGAATCCCCTTCCATTAGGACTTGAGGTGGCAAGTCTTTTTCCAGGGTTACTTCCTTTCTTCTTTTAATGCCACTAGGACCAGCTTGAGAGTTACTGGACCTCTGTCGCACAACATATCTGTCCATAAGAGGCCTGTACCTCCCGTTCCTTTATGATATTCCTAAAGTGTTTCACAACATTGTCAGTGTAAAAGTCACCAGCACAGCTTGCAATAGCTGTGTGAGGGTGATTTTCATCAAAAAAGGTTTGCACTTTAAGCCACATTGCACACATTTCCTTAATCTTTGAAGTAGGCAACTTCTTCAGTTTCTCTATCCCCTCCTCCGAAGCAGTTTCCTCAGGTGTGGCCTCTTGCTGTTGAAGATGATCTAGCAGCTCATCAGTGGTTAGTTCTTCATTGTCCTCCTCCACCAACTCTTCCACATCCTCCCCACTAACCTCCAACCCCAAGGACTTCCCCAATGCCACAATGGATTTCTCAACTGGCATAGGATTTCCAGGGTTAGCCTCAAACCCTTCAAAATCCCTTTTGTCTACACATTCTGGCCACAGTTTCTTCCAAGCAGAGTTCAAGGTCCTCTTAGCCACGTCCTCCCAAGTCTTACCTATAATGTTTACACAATTGAGTTTCTGAGGTCACTACAAAGCACCTTTCAAACATAGCTTTTGTGTACAGTTTCTTGAAGTTGGAAATGACCTGCTGGTCCATGGGCTGCAGGAGAGGAGTGGTATTAGGAGGCAAAAACTTGACCTTAATGAAGCTCATTTTCGCAGAAAGTCACTCTGCCACATCTGAAGGATGACCAGGAGCATTGTCTAATACCAGGAGGCACTTAAGGTCTAATTTCTTTTCAATTAGGTAATTTTTCACAGTGGGGGCAAATGCATGGTGTAACCAGTCATAGAAAAAGTCCCTAGTGACCCATGCCTTACTGTTTGCCCTCCACAGCACACACAAATTAGCCTTGAGGACATTGTTTTTCCTGAACACTCTGGGAGTTTCAGAGTGATACACCAATAAAGACTTCACTTTGGAATCACCACTAGCATTAGCACACAACAGAGTAAGCCTGTCTTTCATAGGCTTATGTCCTGGGAGTGCCTTTTCCTCCTGAGTAATGTAGGTCCTGCTTGGCATTTTCTTCCAAAACAGGCCTGTTTTGTCACAATTAAACACTTGTTCAGGTTTCAGTCCTTCACTGTCTATGTACTCCTTGAATACCTGCACATATTTTTCAGCCGCTTTGTGGTCCGAACTGGCAGCCTCACCATGCCTTATCACACCCTGTATGCCACTATGCTTCTTAAATCTCTCAAACCAACCTTTGCTGGCCTTAAATTCACTCACATCATCACTAGTTGCAGGCATTTTTCTAATTAAATCGCCATGCAACTTCCTAGCCTTTTCACATATGATCGCTTGAGAGATGGTATCTCCTGCTATCTGTTTTTCGTTTATCCACACCAATAACAGTCTCTCAACATCTTCTATCACTTGCGATCTCTGTTTGGAAAACAAAGTTGCACCTTTGGCAAGAACAGCTTCCTTGATTGCCGTTTTCTTGGCCACGATAGTAGCGATGGTTGATTGGGGTTTTGTGTACAACCTGGCCAGCTCGGAGACACGCACTCCACTTTCATACTTAGCAATGATCTCTTTCTTCATATCCATAGTAATTCTCACCCTTTTTGCTGTAGGGTTGGCACTAGAAGCTTTCTTGTGGCCCATGGTCAATTATTTTGCAGGTGCAATCACTAAAAAGGCTGTGATATGAAATGTTCCGATTGTATGCTTGGAAGCGACCGCAGTGGCTGGCTTGTAAACACTGGCACCCACGGAACAAGTGAGGCGGGCTCGGGCTGCACGTGTACGCGTCTCGAACGAATCGCATTGAGCGAGTTTTTTAGCGCTAGCCGAGGCAAAATTTTTGTGTTAAAATGTATCACTACGCGGATTTAACGTTATGCGATGCGTTTGTTAGGCGAGGGTCCACTGTATTTAGTACAATATTTTATGACATTTTCATGTATTTTATGATTGTTCATGGTTCAACAAATTAAGGAAGCAGTATTGTATTATATTTCCATACAATATATTGGGGCACCAAACATTCGTGATTTTTCAACATTTGCGAGACTCTTGATCCCCTAACCCTCGCGAATGTTGAGGGAGACTTGTACAAAATTTATTTCTTTGCAAAGGTTACTATATCATGAATTTTGGAAATCTACTTTTTTCGTCAAAATATTGGCTTGATTTTCGCTATTTGGCTTAGAAATCAGCGGTCATGTGAAACATGTCCAAGAGGCCTCCCAGCCGCCGCGGGTACACAAACACTATTCAGTGTCAGTCTGGCATTGTATCTCAGTGAGTGACGATCACCTCACGTGTTCATACGATACATTTCTTAATATATTTCATTTGTTTTAGTGCTTGCAACTGCTAAATAAGCCACCATGAGCCCAAAGAAAGCTCCTAGTGCCAGCTCTTTGGTAAAGAAAGTGAGAAACATGATTGAAGTAAAGAAAGAGATCATAGAAATATACGAAAGTGGAGTGCATGTAGCGGAGTTCTCCAGGATGTAAAGGAAGGCCCATTCAACCATCACTTCCATAGTGGTGAAGAAAAAGGAAATCAAGGAAGCTGATGTTGTGAAAGGGGTGGATATGCTAATGAAAAAGGGATCACAAATAATCGAAGATGTTGAGAAGTTGTTGCTGGTGTGAATCAAACAAAAAAGAGTTAGCAGGAGATAGTGTTACACAATCGATAATTTGCGAAAAGGCAAGGCAGTTGCACGATGATCTCGTAAAGAAAAGGCCTGGAACGAGTGCTGATGTAGGTGAATTCAAGGCCAGCAAAGGCTGGATTCGTCCCCCAACAAGTGTTTAGTTATGATGAAACAGGCCTCTTTTGGAAGAAAATACCAAAGAGGACCTATATCAAGCAGGAGGAATAGGCACTGCCAGGGCACAAGCCTATTAAAGACAGGCTAACTCTCATGTTGTGTGGTAATGCTAGTGGGGATTTCAAAGTGAAGCCTTTACTGGTGTATCACTCTGAAAATCCCAGTGTGTTCAAGAAAAAGTGTTGTGCAGGTTAATTTGCGCGTGATATGGAAAGCTAACAGTAAGGCATGGGTCACGAGGGACATTTTCCTTGATTGGTTCAATGAAATGTTTGGCCCCAGTGTGAAGAAATACCTCCTGGAAAATAAATTGGAACTCAAGTGCCTCCTGGTAATGGACAGTGCTCCTGCTCATCCTCCAGACTTGGAAGAACAAATGGTGAAGGAGTTGAATTTCATCACAGTGAAGTTCTTGCCCCCTAATACCACTCCTCTCCTACAGCCCACGGACCAGCAGATCATTTCAGACTTCAAAAAAACTGTACATCAAAGCAGTGTTTCAGAGGTGCTTTAACATAACCTCAGACCCTGAATTGACCCTAAGAGAGTTCTGGAAAGATCACTTCAGTATCCTCCTTTGCATAAACCTTATAGGTAGGCTTGCAGGGAGTGACTTCCAGGACGATGAACTCTGCTTGGAGAAAATTGTGGCCAGAATGTGTCCTCGACAAATATTTTGAAGAGTTTGAGGCTGACCCTGAGGACCCTATGCCAGTTGTAGAATCTACTGTGGCATTGGGGAAGTCCATGGGGTTGGAGGTTAGTGGTGAGAATGTGGAAGAGTTGGTGGAGGACCATAATGAAGAACTACCACAGCTTCAGAGGAGGAGGAGGAGGAAGAGAGAGGGAAGAAGTTGCTTTCTTCAGAGATTAAGGAGATGTGTGCAATGTGGACTAGGATGGAAAAATTTGTGGAGATACATCACCCTGACGAAGCTGTTGCAGGCCATGTATGCGACATGTTCAATGACAATGTCTTCTCATTTTAGGCATATTTTAAAGAAATGCCAGAAACAGACCTTTCTGGAACAATTTTTTGAGTGCCAGGGGTCCAGTGACTCTCAAGCTCATCCTAGTTGCATTAAAAAACAAAGAAGGAAAGTAGCCCCGGAAAAGGACTTGGTACCTGAAGTCTTTATGGAAGGTGATTACCCTTCCAAACAATAGTAACACTTCCATCCCCTCCCCTCCTCCACACATCAACAACTCTTCAATAAAGGTAAGTGTCAAATTATTATTGTTTTATTCTTCATGTCTCATTATTTTCTGTGCAGATAAATGTACAATTAATGTTAAAAAAATTTATTTAATGCTTATGGGCGTCTGGAATGGATTAATTTGATTTACACTATTTCTTATGGGGAAAATGGTTTTGAAAATCGTGAACTTTGAATTTCGGTGGACTCTCTGGAATGGATTAATCACGAAATTCAAGGGTCCACTGTAGATGATTTTTAAGTACACATAGTCCTAAATTGATTTGCAGGCAGGGGACCTTTTTGCTGGTTCAGGCAATGAATTTCAGATCTTCAGGCCCTTTATGTGCATTGCATTTTTGCATAGTGTGAGATGGACACTAGGGATGTCAGAGTGCCTTGTGTTATGCCTGTACATTTTGTTGTAGCTCTCAAGGAGAAGTTTGAGCGGAGGGTTTATATTGGAGTTTAATGTTCTGTGTTTGTAGTAGGCACAAAATGTGAGTGCATATTTTGTATATTAAGTAAGCTCAAGCTCATGAAGAGTGGTGGGATGTGTTGCCTGGTGCAGGAGTTGGTGAACATTTCATGCAAAAATAGATTGAAACCCCTTATTCGTCCGATATTTTAAGTGTAACTCATGCACTGTAGTGCTAGCCAGTTTCCTCTGAATCACCTGGCTAAGGGCCCATTCTGAATCATCCTCATCATGCAAATCTCTGAAACTGTTTGTCAAGCTCATAATTTCAATACGGAACTTCTCTAGGCTTTGACGGTCATGTCGGCAAGCCTCTAGATCCAATAACCGATAAAGTATGGCCACTTTTATCTCTTCAGTGTTGCCAGACATGTCTGCTAATTGGTCTTTGGCATGTTGGTAATTAGTGTCAGTAATCTGGTAGTGCCGGACTAAGTCTAAGGCTTTACCCTTGAGCTGTGACCGCAAATACTGCAATTTGACGGCATCTGACAAATCATTCCTGTCATCTATCTGGGCTTTAAACTGATCCCAGAAAGCAATGTACTCAGTTAGGGTTCCGTCAAATGTCGGTAAATTCAACTGGGGCAACCTGGGCAACATATTGACAGGTGTGTGGCTGTTTGGGGTACCTGCGGTGTTCGACACCACCCTTGGAACACTAGCCTTTAATGTACTTAACTTATCTTTGTACGTATTCATCTCCTGATGACAATCTACATCATCCTTAGTGAATTCGTCCAGAGCCTGCTGAAGACTACCCTGGGATTCATTATCCTCAATAGCCTGTAGCTCATATGCTGAGAATGCTTGTTCATAGGCTTCCCATTTTTCCCCCAAACTCTTCAAGCAGTCTTGCAAATCATCGCAGTCTACGTTACTGCGTTGGCAAGTAGCCTTGCACCTGTTACGTGTTCTGTTCAGATGCCCTTTGTATGCCGCCACTGATTGGTTTTAATTTTGCTAACACTGAACCAGACTCTCCTGAACTCCCATCTGCCATTGTCGAAGTTTAATGAGGAGTGTGACACTAATTGTACTTTACCCAGTCCACCCCACAGCACGTCACGGTGTTAGGTAAGAATGAACGAGTCTCAAGGCTTCTCAACAAGCTTAACAATTCTCTTTGTTATATTGACTCTACTCTGACTTAAAATGTACACTGTTAGCTCTCAAATCCCAATCAAAATGTGTATCGATGTGAAAGCTTAACCTAGCACTTTCCTGTACAATGCCAGCAAATAATTACAGGACTTAACCTAGTCTCAGGTACAATTCACAAATCCCACATTAACATGAATCAAAGACAATGAAAATCACACAATAAAAATGCAGTATACAAATTAAAATCCCTTGGTTAACACAAATAAATTCAACAATTCAAGATGTGGAATGAGGAGAGATATGATTGAAATAGTTTGAGGATGGATACAAGTAAAAGAAATACATGTACTATAAGTAAAGTACGGAGGATATCTAACCAAAGAAAGAACTCAAAGCAGTGTATTCAGGTTGTGGAAAAGGACACTTGTGTACACTTCAGGATATTTATTAAAGGAAACATTGTGCCACGAGTGGCTTCATCAGTCCAGATTCAAATTGGATAAATTCAGATTTAGAAAGTATACAGTGATCCCTCAATAATCGCCTGGCCTGAAAGTCGTCCATTTCGGAAATAGTTCCGTTATTTTGTCTAAACATTGGCTCGCAAATGGTCTGTTAACTCTCTAATCGTCTTTCGTCCTGGACGCGTACTCACGGCTCTGAGCCGTTGTTTACCAGTGAGTGACGGTCCCCTCACGTGTTCATACAAAATATTTCATAGTATTCCATTCATTTTAGTGCTTGCAAGTGCTAAATAAGCTACCATGGCTCCAAAGAAAGCTCCTAGTGCCAAGCCTTTGGTAAAGAAGGTGAGAAATACGATTGAATTTAAGAAAAACATCATTGAACAATATGAAAGTGTGGCCGAACTGGCCAGGATGTATAACAAACCCCATACAACCATATCTTCCATCGTGGCAAAGAAAAAGGAAATCAAGAAAGCTGTTGTTGCTTGGAGAAAATTGTGGCCAAATTGTGTCCACAAGAGGGATTTTGAAGGGTTTGTGGCTGACCCTGATGAGCCTATGTCAGTTGTGAACTCTATTGTGGCATTGGGGAGTTCCATGGGGTTGGATGTGAGTTTGGAGGATGTGGAAGAGTTGGTGGAGGACTACAACGAAGAGCTAACCACTGAGGAGCTGCAGGAGCTTCAGCAGGAAGAGCAACAGTTTGCAGCTCAGAATCTTGCTGCAGAGGAGGAGGAAGAGAGATGGAAGAAGGTGCCCTCTTCATAAATTAAGGAGATTTTTGAAATGTGGGGTAGGATGGAAAGATTTATGGAGAAACATCACCCTGACAACTATGTTGCAAGCCATATCGGCAACTTGTACAGTGACAGTCTTGGCCCATTTTAGGGAAGTTTTAAAGAGACGCCAGAAACAGAGCTCTCTGGACAGTTTTTTTGCGAGACAGGACTCCAGTGACTCTCAAGCTGGTCCTAGTGGCATTAAGAAACAGAGAAGAGAAGTATGTAACCCCAGAAAAGGACTTGGTACCTGAGGTGTTGATGGAAGGGGATTCACCTTCCAAACAGTAATTCAATCTCCTCCTCCAGTCTTCCATACACTAAGAAGAATCACCAATAAAGGTAAGTGTTATGCTGTTAATGTTTCATTCATCATGTGCCATTGTATTGTTTGTGTACTACATCTATATTTCATGTAAAAAAAATTTTTGTTTTAATACTTCTGGGTGTCAGGAACGGATTAATTGTATTTACATTATTTCTTATGGGGAAAATTGATTCGAAAATCGTCTGTTTCGACAATAGTCCCACTTCCAGGAACGGATTATGGATGATAATTGAGGGACCACTGTATAGGCAAATACTGGTTGGAAAATAACTACAGGTGTGGAGAACTTCAAAAACTAGGTTGGACAAATATTGTATGAGTAAGAAGCGTAGGTAGGTGTGAAGAGGACTAGCCTAGTATGAGCCAGTAGGCCTAATGCAGTGTTCCTCTATTTTTAGGTTCTTGTTTCTGCCTGTAATGGTTCTGGTGTGAGCTACTGTTCTTTATTTTGGTTATTCACATATTTTAATGTATTTTTTAATTATCAAATACAGTGGACCCCCGAGTTTCGTGATTAATCCTTTACGGAGAGTCTGCCGCAAGTCGAAATTCACGAATGTCGAAACCATTTTTCCCATAAGAAATAATGTAAATCCAGTTAATCCGTTCCAGACACCCAAAAGTATTAACAAAAATTATGTTTTTAATAGATTAAATATAGATTTACATACAGAAAAGAATGAGAAATCAAGTATAAAACAATAATATTACACTTACCTTTTTTGAAGACTCTTGTTGGTGTATGGAAGACGGGAGGAGGGGAGAGGATGGAGAAGTTACACTATTGTTTGGAAGGGGAATCTCCTTCCATAAGGACTTTAGGTACCAAGTCCTTATCCAGGGTTACTTCCCTTCTTTGTTTTTTAATGCCACTAGGACCAGCTTGAGTCACTGGACTCTTGTAGCTCAAAAAATTGTTCCAGAGAGCTCTGTTTCTGGCATCTCTTTAAAATTTGCCTAAAGAGGGACAAGGCATTGTCGTTGTATGTGTTGCCGATATGGCTTGCAACAACTTTGTTAGGGTGATGTTTCTACATATGTTTGCACCCTACTCCACATTGCACAAATCTCCATAATCTCTGAAGAAGGCACCTTCTTCCATCTTTCTTCCTCCTCCTCTGAAGCAATTTCCTGAGCTGTGGTCTGTTGCTGTTGCAGATGAAGCTCTTGCAGCTCTTCAGTGGTTAGCTCTTCATTGTGGTCCTCCACCAACTCTTCCACATCCTGGCCACTCACATCCAACCCCATGGAATTCCCCAATGCCACAATAGATTGTACAACAGGTGTAGGGTCGATAAGGTCAGCCTCAAACCCTTCAAAATCCTTCTTTTGGACACATTCTGGCCACAATTTTCTCCAAGCAGAGTTCAAAGTCCTGGAAGTCACTCCCTGCCAAGCCTTATCTATAAATCTTATGCAATTGAGGATATTGAAGTGATCCTTCCAGAACTTTCTTAGGGTCAATTGAGTGTCTGAGGTTACATCAAAGCACCTTTGAAACATTGCTTTGGTGTACAGTTTCGTAAAGTTTGAAATGATCTGCTGGTCCATGGGCTGAATGAGAGGAGTGGTATTAGGGGGCAAGAACTTCACTGTGATGAAACTAAACTCCTTCACCATTTGGTCATCCAGGTCTGGAGGATGAGCAGGAGCATTGTCCATTACCAGGAGGCACTTGAGTGGCAATTTTTTTTCCAGGAGGTATTCCTTCACCTTCGGGCTAAACACTTCATTGAACCAGTCAAGGAAAATTTCCCTTGTGACCCATGCCTTACTGCTAGCCTTCCACAACACACACAGTTTACTCTTGGTGACACTGTTGTTCTTGAACACTCTGGGATTTTCAGAGTGATACACCAGTAAAGACTTCACTTTGAAATCCCAACTAGCATTACCACAGAACAAGAGAGTTAGCCTGTCTTTCATAGGCTTGTGTCCTGGCAGTGCCTTTTCCTCCTGTGTGATGTGGGTCCTCTTTGGCATTTTCTTCCAAAAGAGGCCTGTTTCATCACAATTGAACACTTGTTGGGGGAAGAATCCTTCATCCTCTTCTTACACTTCGAATTCCTATACAAATTTTTCAGCTGCACATTTGCCAGAACTGGCAGCCTCACTGTGCCTTATCACACTGTGTATGCCAATATGCTTATTAAATCTCTCAAACCAGCCTTTGCTGGCCTTAAATTCACTAACATCAGTACTCATTCCAGGCATTTTGTTTTTAAAATCAGTATGCAACTGCCTTGCCTTTTCACAAATTATTGACTGCATAACACTATCTCCTGCTAATTGTTTTTGGTTGATCCACACTAACAATAAATTCTCAACATCTTTGAGTATTTGCGATCTCTCATTGGTGAGCATATCTACCCCTTTCGCAATAACAGCTGCCTTGATTTCCTTTTTCTTAGACACGATGGAAGTGATCGTAGAATGGGGTTTCCCATACATCCTGCTGAACTCGGCCACACACACACTCCACTTTCATACAGTATTTTCTGATGATTTCTTTCTTTAATTCTATTGTGTGTCTTGCCTTTACCAAAGGGCTGGCACTAGCAGCTTTCTTGTGGCCCATGGTAGCTTATTTAGCAGTTTCAAGCACCAAAAGCAGTGGGTTATTACAAAATGTATCGTATGAACTTGCTGGGTGATGGTCACTCGCCCAAAAACAATGACACACTGACTCTCTGAATGGTGGTGTGTGTACGCCCGGCTGCTGGGAGGCCACTTGGATGTGTTCTGTATGGATGAATAGCGGGGCAAATCATGAAACGCGAGGCTATATTTTGACGAAAAAAGTTGCCGAAAGTCAAAATTCATGAAGCGGAGGCTAACGTAACACTGGGGTCCACTGTATTCTATACAGTGGAGCCTTGATTTTCAGCCGCCCCAAGTTTCGGCCGTTTTGTTCCCCCCCCCTAAATCTTGTCTTGTTTCAAACAGTACCTCGAGTTTCACCTGCCGTATCAGACCTGTCCACCTACCCATGCATCAGTCTGGCTTTGTTTCTCCTCAAGTGAACATTACCTTTCGTGTTCAACCAAACATTTCACAATACATCGTTTTTTGTGCTTGTTGATTGAGTGCAATTGCTACATAATTAACCATAGGCCCAAAAAAAATTCCTAGTGCCAGCCCTTTGGTAAAGAAAGAGAGAAACACGATAGAATTGAAGAGAAATTGTCGAAAAATGCGATGTATGGCACATTCAGACTTCCCACTTTGACAATTTTCTTCTTCTTATTCTTTTTAGTAATCTTTACAGGAAAAGGGGTTACTAGCCCATTGTTCCCGGCATTTTAGTTGACTTTTACAACACGCATGGCTTACGGAGGAAAGATTCTTATTCCACTTCCCCATGGATATAAAAGGAAAAGTAATAAGACCAAGAACTCTTAAGATAAAATCAAAGAAAACTCAGAGGAGTGTGTATAAATAAACGTGTACATGTATGTATAGTGTGACCTAAGTGTAATAATAATAATATTATTATTATTAATAATTATTATTATAATTATTATTATTTATTATAAAAAGCACTAAACCCACAAGGGTCGTGAATTGCTATACATAGAGTAAAGGCATACAAAAAGAATATTTTTCTACAGTTACCTCCCCAGTGTTTGACTAGAGAAAACGTAATTCTTCCGACACTACCTACACAGCTGCTTTGTAAACAAATCTCATATTTACATCAGTTTTTATTCTGAGTGTTTGTATCATGTTTATATGCTATGTAATGGGTTTCATATATAATTTTGAGGAAAATATCATAGATGGATTAATGAAAATGCCTATATTGATGTAAAATAAGACATTTAGTGTGCCCAAGAGTGATTATTATTACATAGTATTGGCGTCATGAGTAGAGAGAGACTTAGCGATTTTAATGTGTACCTGCACAGTGTGTAAGTATATTTAAGTACAGGTACACATAAGTATAATTATCAGAGTACATATAAAATATGCAGTAGCTTTAAAACACTTTAAATTTTGGAAAGTTTCCTGACAAAATAGATGTGGTCACGGAAAATGTAAACAAACCAGGTGGGGGGCGCCGTATTTAAAAGACCGCTTGCCGTATAGCAAATTTTGGTCATAATTTGATATTGCCGTATTAGCAGAACGCCGTAAGGCGAAACGCCATAAAGCGGGGCCTTACTGTATGTGTGCAAAGTGGGTTGAACTGCAAACCTTTATGGATGAAAATCACCCTAACACAGCTATTGCAAGCCATGCTGGTGACTATTACAATGACAATGTTGTGGCCCATTTTAGACAAATCGTAAAGGAACGGGAGGTACAGAGCTCTATGGACAGATTTGTTGTGCGACAGAGGTCCAGTGACTCTTAAGCTGATCCTAGTGGCATTAAAAGAAGAAGGGAAGTAACCCCGGAAAAGGACTTG
Source organism: Cherax quadricarinatus (assembly GCF_038502225.1). Lineage (NCBI taxonomy): Eukaryota > Metazoa > Arthropoda > Malacostraca > Decapoda > Parastacidae > Cherax > Cherax quadricarinatus. Next base: position 11,980,216 of record NC_091342.1, read on the forward strand.
CTACTTCAAGTCCTAATGGAAGGGGATTCCCCTTCTAAACACTAACACCATCCACAGTCTCCCCTCCTCCCATCCCGTCAATCATCACCAGATCTTCATTAAAGGTAAGTGTCAATTATTCTATTGTTATTAATATATTGTTATTGTAATTATTCTATTGCATTAAACTTAATATTTCATGTGGTAAAATTTTTTTTTTCATACTTTTGGATGTCTTACATGGATTAATTTGATTTCCATTATTTCTTATGGGGAAAATTAATTCGACTTTTGATATTTTCGACATTCGATGAGTTCTCAGGAACGGATTAATATCGAATGTCGGGGGTCCACTGTAAATAACATAGAAACCTGATATATACTCTAGAATGAATCAAATATTTCATATGTGTGGCGGCGGCGGCCGACGAGTGTTTGTCTGGAGACAGGACAAAATACTTTTTGAATATTTTGCTATCGTCAACTCTACAGCTAATTTATATATCACAGTTCATCTAATATGACATGGCAAACAATGTAAATAACATATTGCAATAATTGTTTAAATAATGTCAACCCACTCACGACTGAATGTTGGAATAGACATTTGTTTACTCTTGAATATGGCCAAAACAATTGAACATTTCTCCTTTGTTGAGCTCAATTTCAATGTACTTTTTATCATGAAAGCAATCAAAAACATATCTATTTCTGTAATATATTTTCCATTCTATCAAATGAGACCAAAAAAAAAAACGAGAGTACAACCATAAAAACCATACGAAAATGCTGCTAAGGGGTAGCTAATTGCTGAGAAGTGAACTCCATTATTTATGCTTAGATTTCTTTCATTTTTGGTGTATGTTAAGAAGCATCTTTCCATCATACATTGCCCAAGTTTCAATAAGATAGTCCAACAAACAAATGAGATACAGTTCCCTAGATCAAGAGCAAGAGCCCCTCACCAGTGTCAAGGAACCTGCCTTGAGGTCTGCTCGCTTATGGAAATTTTGCTCGCGTATGGAAACAAAAAATCGACCCATCGACTGCTCATATTTGGAAAAACTGACATGTGGATGCGCTCACAAGTAGAGGTTGCACTATACAGTGTTGTAAAGCATGGCAAGGCTGCATGTTCAGACAAACGTGTGGCTGAAAAATTTGTGCATGAATTCAAGAACTTATGTACAGACTGAAGGATTCGTCCCCTAACAAGTGTTCAGTTGTGATGAAACAGGCCTCTTTTGGAAGAAAATGCCAAAGAGGACCTACATCACTAAGGCACTGCCAGGACACAAGTCTATGAAGGATAGGCTAACCCTTTTGTTCTGTGCTAACACTAGAGGGGATTTCAAAGTGAAGCCTTTACTGGTGTATCACTCTGAAAATCCCAAAGTGTTCAAGAAAAACAATGTTGTCAAGAGTACATTGTGTGTGATGTGGAGGGCTAACAATAAGGTATGGGTCGCAAGGCAAATTTTCATTGACTGGGTCAGTGAAGTATTTGGCCCGAAAGAGCTCCTGCTCATCCTCCAAACTTGGTATACCAATTGTCTATGGACTTCAATTTTATAACAGTAAAGTTCTTGCCTCCAAACACCACTCCTCTTATCCAGCCCATGGACCAGCAGGTCATTTCAAACTTCAAAAAACTCTACAAGAAAGCAGCAGTGTTTCAGAAGTGCTTTGAAGTGACCTTGGACACTGAATTGACCCTAAGAGAGTTCTGGAGGAATCACTTCAATATCTACAACTGCATAAGCCTTATAGGTAAGGTTTGGCTGGGAGTGACTTCCAGGACTTCGAACTCTGCTTGGAGAAAATTGTGGGGCTTGAGGCTAACCCTGTCAACCCTATGCCTGCTGTGGAATTTTTTGTCTTTGGGGATTCCATGGGGTTGGAGGTAAGTGGCCAGGATGTGGAAGAGTTGGTGGAGGACCACAAGGAAGACCTAACCACTGAAGAGCCGCAAGACCTTCATCTGCAACAGCAACAGACCACAGCTGAGGAACTTCCTTCAGAAGAGGAGGAAGAGGGAGGGAAGGAGGTGCCTACTTCAGAGATTAAGGAGATTTGTGCAGTGTGGAGTAGGGTGCAAGCTTTTGTTGAGAAATATCACCCTGAGCAAGCTGAAAAAGCCATATCTGCAACTTGTTCAGTGATAAACCCGTGTCCCATTTCAGACAAATTCTAAAGAGACGCCAGAAACAGACCTCTCTGGACAGTTTTTTTGTGTGACAGGGGTCCAGTGACTCTCAAGCTGGTCCTAGTGCCATTAAAAAAACAAAGAAGGGAAGTAACCCCAGATAGGGACTTGATACCCGAGATCCTTATGGAGGGGGATTCCCCTCCCAAACAATAATCAGTCCTCTTTCTCTCCTCCCTGTCTTCCATATGCCAACAAGAGTTTTCAATAAAGGCATGTAAATGTGATATGAAATGTTTATCTAATTGTTTATTTATCTATTTCATTAATCCTTTAAGTACTATATGTATATAAAATTGTTTTGTGTTTGTAAAACTGTAGTTATTCTTTAAAAAATGTATTTTTTTTAATTGGGTGTTGAGTTTTGGCCGAGCTTCTGGAACGGATTATGTCCGAAACTCGAGGTTCCACCATACTGCTGTATATACTATACTGTACACATAATTATTAATCTCTGTTTAACCCTTAATTAAACGGTCCAAATAGATCGACGTTCAAATTCGTAGTGCTCCAAAAGTAGATCTACTTTTTTTTTTACAACTCGGAATATTTCGTATTATTACAGTATTTTCGGTGCTGTTTCTGGAAAATAAGTGACCATGGGCCCCAAGAAAGCTTCTAGTGCCAACCCTGTGGTAAAAAGGGTGAGAATTAGTATGGAAATTAAGAAAGATTTTGAAGGGTTTGGGGCTAACCCTGAGAAGCCTATGCCAGTTGTGGAATCCATTGTGCCTACTTCAAAGATTAAGGAAATGTGTGCAGAGTGGGTTGAACTGCAAACCTTTATAGATGAAAATCACCCTGACACAGCTGTTGCAAGCCGTGCTTGTGACTATTTCAATGACAATGTTATGGCCCATTTTAGGAAAGTCTTGAAGGAACGGGAGGTACAGAGCTCTATGGACAGATTTGTTGTGCGACAGAGGTCCAGTGACTCTCAAGCTGGTCCTAGTGGCATTAAAAGAAGAAGGGAAGTAACCCCAGAAAAGGACTTGCTACCTCAAGTCCTAATGGAAGGGGATTCCCCTTCTAAACAGTAAGAAGATAATGCTCTCCCCTCCTCCCATCCCATCAATCATCACCAGATCTTCAATAAAAGTAAGTGTCATGTAATTGTGCATGCCTTTTTCAGTTTGTGTGTATTAAAATTAACAAAAAAAAAAAATGTAGATAAAAGTTTTTTTACACATTTTGAAATGTAAAACAAAAAAGAAGATCTACATTTTTTTACATACTTTCAGATGTTGAAAAAACTTATATATACGTTTGGACCGTTTAAGGGTTAACAGATAACATGGAGGCTGACTTTTTTTTTTTTTAAACACATCGTTCGTCTCCCACTGAGGCAGGGTGACGCAAAAAGAAAGAAAATCCCCAAAAAGAAAAATGCTTTCATCATCATTCAACACTTTCACCTCACTCATACATAATCACTGTCTTTGTAGAGGTGCTCAGATACCACAGTAGTAGTAGTAGTAGTAGGTTGGTAGACAGCAACCATTTGGGGAGGTACTACCCTCTTACCATGTGAGAGTAAAAAAGAAGCCTGTATTTGTTTTACATGATGGTAGGATTGCTGGTGTCTTTTTTCTGTCTCATAAACATGCAAGATTTCAGGTATGTCTTGCTACTTCTACTTACACTTAGGTCACACTACACATACATGTACACGTTTATGTATACAGACCCATCTGAATTTTCTTTGATTTTATCTTAATAGTTCTTGTTCTTATTGCTTTTCCTTTCATATCCATGGGGAAGTGGAATAAGAATCTTTCCTCTGTAAACCATGTGTGTTGTAAAAGTCAACTAAAATGCTGAGAACAATGGGCTAGTAACCCCTTTTCCCATACAGCTTACTGAAAAGAAAAAGAGGAGGCTAACTTGTTCTACTAAAAATTCTCACTGCCGAGTCATGTTCACCAGCTGCTTAGTTTGTTCAGTTCGGTCTGATAATTGATGTATAGTGGACGATCATAATTCATTCAGGTTACATTCCTGAAAATTGCACTACTGATTATGTCTGTGACTTATGGAGAAAAATAGGGTTGCAGATGAATGGTTCAGAGAACTGACAAGTTGATAAATTAGACATGTGCAACACTTAGGTATCTTTATTAAGGAAACATTTCACCACACAGTGGCTTCATCAGTCCATACAAAGGAGAATGGGAAAGAACAGGAGGGGTTTGAGGTAATCAGTCCCTCAGCCTTAATTGAGTCGATGTGGTCAGTCCATCGGTCTTGAAATGAATACATGTACAGCATATGTGCGAAGAAGTAGCTTATATACCGTAGGCAGGAGAGGTGCGGTAGTCGTAGGTGGTATCACATTTGTCCAATGTGGAAGTAGGTCATGCCCAAGGGTTAGGCATTCTTCAGACCTCTATGAAAGCTGTAACAAATTTTTTTGGCGTCATAAAAAGTAATGTTTTTTCCTTGCCTAACATTGTCGATGATGATTCTGTGTGTAATACCTGAACTCTAGTGAGGTTCAGACCGTTAAAATAAAATTTATTAGCTAAAAAATGGTTACATTAACCCTTTCAGGGTCTGTGCCGTAGAACTACGGCTTTACGTTGAGTGTCCAAACCATAGATCTACGCCATGACCTCAGCTCACTCTAATAAGCTGTGAGCGGTAAATTTGGGCCTAGATATGAGAGAATGCATCTATGTGGTATGCATGCACCACATAAAACAAATCCTGCAGCACACAGTGCATAATGAGAGGAAAAAAATGAGACTGTAATTTTCGATTAAAACAGTGACTTTGCAGTGTTTTTTCATATGTTATTTATAGTTGTACTTGCGATTTCGTGGTCTCATTTGATAGAATGGAAGATATATTATAGAAATAAAGACAATGTTGATTGGTTTTAGTATTGAAAATGGCTTGAAACTGAGCTGAAAATAGCAGAAATGTTAAATTTTTGCCGATGTTCAAGAGTAAACAAAACCCCCCACATCTAATACACGCCAGCTGGTGGGTCTAATATATGTTCACAAATGTGGTGATATTATTTATACAATTATTACAATATTGCATAACAGTAAATCTTCTATTTTTTGGTATGAATAAAAATTCATTATGTGAATTAAAAATCAAAACGGAATTCATTTGTAAAGCCTGAAAACATAATTAATGAACAGAGGAAATGTTAGTTTAGTGCCAGGAATGCCTGCATTGTTTATTCTGGACCCTATTTTGAAATTGGAATATTTTGAACTTTGCATTAAATTGGCCAAATTACCAATTTCCGATCACTTTATTTTGTAGTTGAAACAGTTGACTTGGTGATTTCTTGTGCTTAACCCTTCAAGGGTCGACAGGCCCTCTCAGAAACTCGTTCTCAGGGTCGGCCAAATTTCAAAAAAAAAAAAAAAAAAAAAATTCTTGTGGAAAAAGTTTTTTTTTTCTAAACATTATAGGCTAAACAAAAAAATTTTACCATCAATACTTACCGAGATATGGAGGTGTGAAGTTTACCAATATTGAACAACATCTGGTAACATAGCCGACTGCCGTCACCCAGTATTTTTCTATTTACTTTTTTATGTACTATTTTCAATTATTTTTCAATTTTTCTTTTTCTGAGTAACTTTTATGGCCTCTGAGGCCAACATGATCATTATTTTGTAAGTTATTTCTTTTTCAATACTACACAATAAGGGCGTAAACACTGTTGTCATTATTTTGTTTATAGAAAATATTTACACAAACAAACGATATGAAATGTTGTTTATTACTATTTTTCTGTATTTTATATACACATATACAGTCACAGGGAATGTTTCTAGAAGTTCTGCAGCCTGTGGAACTCTTTGAAACATGGTGTCATGCACAGTGGTGTTTTACACTCCTCACACATAAAACGAGTGTCTCTGCGTTGTTGTGGGCATTTTTTTTGTATGTGCACAGACGTAACACCTCTTCTGATCCTTTTTCTTGAAAGCAGTAGCAGGCACTTTTACCAGGAAGTGATCACCATGCCTCAGACGAGCAGGGAGTTGTTGATAATTTGGTGGGCAGTCAATTGCAGGTGTTGTCTGATGACGGACAAGCAGAATTTGCCATACTGTGGTTTGTTTCTGGTCTTCATCTTATACATATTATAAGCATTGAGCATGGAAATGTCCAGAAGATGGAAAAAAGAGTTTGATGTACCACTTATAACTCTTGCGAACACAATCAGCAAACCCAATCTGCATGTCACATTTGTCCACTGAACGCATGTTGAAGGTGTAATCAATCACAGCTGCAGGTTTTAGAATGGTTCATTGCTCTCTCTATGCTGCCTGCCACTGTCTGCCATTTCATTAGGGTGAACTGATGACAACAGTGTGACATCTCATTTGTCATTCCACCGAAATGCCATGATGTCATTGGCAGCAAACACCTGCACCTCACCTCTACGAGTGCCAGCGTCAAACCTGGGTATATGTTTCCGATTTTCACGCACTGTACCAGACACATCTTTCATGTTCACTCGCAAAAAATCACTGAGTGAGGGGCTTGTGTACCAGTTATCTGTATATAATATATGCCCCTTACCAAGGTATGGTTCTATCATTGTTCTAACCACATCATCTGAGATGCCCAGTAACTTCCTGGTATTTTGCAATGTATAACTTCCAGTGTACACAATAATATCCAATACCAGACCACTGTAACAATCACAAAACACAACTTTATACCAAAGCGTTTCCTCTTGCTTGGTATGTACTGCTTGAAAGAAAGTCTTCCTTTGAACAGTATCAAAGACTCGTCAATTACAAGCTTCCTGAAGGGATAAAAATGCGTACTGAATTTCTCTTTCAGATACACAAACACATTCCTAATCTTATATAACCTGTCGTTTCTGTCAGGTCTGGTTTTGTCTGAGAAGTGAAGCATACGTAACATTAGCACAAATCGATTCACTGGCATTACATGTATATCACTGAAACCTGGGGTTACAATCAGGCGGTCTGTTGACCAGTATGATTTCACTTTGTGCTTATACACATGTGGCATAAGCATTATTGTGGCAAAGAAAAGATACATCTCAGCCACAGTTGCCTCCTTCCACTGGTGCAGACGTGATTTTGGTGAAAGTAATGTGTTTGCCATGGTGTACTCGTAGTATGTGTTGCTTTCTATGACAATACTTTCCATCAGTGGTTCGTCAAAGAATAACTCGAAACATTCCAGTTCAGTGGCATTGTTCCCAAGTGTACAAGATGGCCGTATTCCACTTTGGCTGTCATCAAACTGGTGGGCATTTGGAACAAATTTGACAGCTTCCTGCCAATCCCAGGTGTGGTCTGCTGGTGGGTACTGGACAATGACAGGTGGTTGTGGTTGTGGAGGTTGTGGTTGTGGAGGTTGTGGTTGTGGAGGCTGGTGTGGTGGGTGGGTGGGGGATGATGGCCTTTGTTGTAGATCAGCTGAGGCAGCAGCGTGGGTGGCAGCATGGCCCACTGCTGGTGCCTCACCGCCAGCACCACTACCACCATGCACATTTTCCATCCCAATTGCAACAGTATCTTCGTCATTTTCACTGTCTGTTCCTGTTGTACAGCCACGGGATGTACTCCGAGATGCACTCCTTCCCCTTGGAATAGCATATGGCACACTACCAGAGCACATATATCGTCGTATATACTGACGCTTCACTGGGGAATATTGCACTTCACTATCACTACTGGAACTAGTTTGAAGAGCTTGTAGTTCATATTCACTATCACTATCATCGCACATGCTCTCATCTGAGTCTGGGATTTGGGAAAATAGAAGTTTCCTCTTGGATTCTGGTACAACTGAACGTGAACAAGACGGCCCAGCACCAGAGGTGGAAGGCTGAGGGTCGTCTGGGTTTTCCTCACTATTACCGATATTATGGTCATTAGTTTCGGTCAAAACCTCACCAAAACCTTGAAACTCATCTTCACTGGCACTTCCATCTGTATTAGAGCTGTCACTGGGGAACAAAAGTGTCCCAATTCGCCGAGGAGTGAGGAGCTTCTTACCGCGAGGCATGGTGGACATTGTGTACTAAGATGGCGTTCCCACAATGCACCACTGTGCCAGATTTTTTTTCTGCCGCGCACACCGACCACACAGACCCATTCTCTCACATCTAGGCCTACCAGCCTTTTCCCGGGAGATTTGACGGCACTAGAATTTATGCGTACTAGTACGTCAAAAACCCCTGCGCGTAAGCCGTACTAGTACGTCTGAAACCCTCAAAGGGTTAATCGATAGAATAGAAGCAATACACTAGTGAAATAGCTAAGAATTTGATCGACTGGAATAATATAATTGGCCTAAAATGGGAGTCAAAGTCGGCAAAATCGTCAATGCGTAAATATTGCTGACACATAAAAATTCACGAGAGCATAATTTCATCAATTTTCCATCAAATTTCGTACTTTTTGCTTTATTACCTTCAGAAAAAGATTCTCTACCATTTCATAAGAAAAAATAACAAAATTATTTTTTGAAAATTCTTAAACCCTGGTACACACTTTGAAATTTGGCCTCTGGACCCCGAAAGGGTTAATACTGTACATTATTTGTTACTTACCTTCAGGTTTAGTTCAGGATACTTACCATATTTTGCAGCTTATTAGGCACACTTTTTTTTTTTCCATAAAATATCTCCAAAAACCACCCTGCATCCTATAAACTGAAGGCCACTGATGGGAGCTATAAGTTTGGGGTGTGGAGTGGGCTGTAGCTCTCCCATTTATGTCCGATGACAAGCCATTGAAACTAAAACAAGTGTTATAAGCTGCAAAATATGGTAATATGTTGAAGTGGGTGGAGAAGGTGGCTATGGACCTACACCTAATTCTTTTCACTGTGTCAAATTGAGGATTACTCATTGCACAAGCACTTTGCCTCATTGTCTTGAATTAACTGCATTTTTGATTCTCTAACATCAAACACTCATGCCATCTCTATGATTCGTGTGCTTCCCTTAACCCGTAAATGGTCCAAATGTATACATATATACGTTTTTTCAACATTTGAAAGTATGTAAAAAAAAGTAATCTTTTTTTTTTTATACATTTGAAAACGCGTAAAAAAACTTTGATCTACGTTTTTTTTTTTTTTGTTATACAGTATTTGAAAATATGTAAAAAAAAAACCGTAGATCTACTTTTGGAGCACTACGCATATGAACATAGATCTGCTTGGACCGTTTACAGGTTAAGCTTCTCAATTGCTGCCAGTTTTTTTTTTTTAATAGGCATAGTTTCGTGTTTAATCTGTTTCCTTGCTTCACCAGCATCCCCTGCACTTCATTTGAAAGCCACGATACATATCCAAAGATGAGATAGGGTGATGAAAAAAGGAAAAACTGAATTATGTGCACACAGCTAAGATTGTACAGTACCTGTCTAGATAAGCTGACCCACATGGAAAGCTGGTTTGTTACATCCCATCACCCTCCCTCATACCCTTCCCTGTAGTGTTAAGACAGTGGAGTTTCCTAATGCATATTGGTTTGGTCTCAGGCCTGCCTGGTGCTGTGCTCCTTAATGGAAATGTGCACCACCATTGGAATTGAATTCTGCTCTGGCACTCCTTAATAGAAATGTGTGCCACCAGTGGAAATGAATTCTGATCCCATGTGCCCTAGTGGAAATGGGCACAATTCTATTGAAAATAAAAACCTAAATTTAAATTGCATAATATTGAAAACACAAGCTATGATTGCACAGCTAAAGTTTTCTACTGTAATACTACTACTTTCTTTCAACACACTGGCTGTATCCCACTGAGGCAGGGTAGCCCAAAAGGAAAAACAAAAGTTTTTCCTTTTACATTTAGTAATATATACAGGAGAAGGGGTTACTAGCCTCTTGCTCCTGGCATTTTAGTCGCCTCTTACAACACACATGGCTTACGGAGGAAGAACTCTGTTCCACTTCCCCATGGAGGACTGTAACACTTATTGACACCAATAAACTTTAACCCTTTCAGTGACTGTCACATAGGACTACATCATTAAAGCCAAGGTCCCTTGTGTAGTTCTACATCATGAGCTCAGTTCACTCAGATAGTTGATCATTTAATACTGCATTATCAATACTCTTTTAGATTTAATTCTCTCAGATACACCAATTTTAACCTCATTTACTTCTCCCCATTGAAATTCTCCCACTTCTTTTAGTTTTGCTTTTCTTAGTGATATTACACTCTGCCTCTCTTCATTTATGAATGTTTAGCACTAGAGAAAAAAGAAGTCCCACTGGGGATCTTCACTGATTTACGTAAAGCTTTTGATACAGTTGACCATGACTTGCTCCACATAAAATTGTCTCACTATGGTATAAGAGGGCACTCCCTCAACTACCTCAAGTCATACCTCAACAACAGAAGCCAATATATGTACACAAATGGAGCAAACTCTTCTGCACAGCCAATTGCAGTTGGTGTCCCACAGGGAAGTGTCCTTGGCCCTCTTCTCTTTCTCGTTTACATAAATGTCCTACCAAATGCATCGCAACTACTCAAACCCACACTATTTGCAGATGACACTACATACGTCTTCTCTTACCCGAGCCCAGTCATGCTAGCCAATACTGTGAATACCGAATTACAGACAGTATCTACCTGGATGATGACTAACAAACTTACTCTCAACATTAACAAAACCTACTTCATTCAGTTTGGTAACAGAGCCACAGATGTCCCTCTTAACATAATGATAAATGGATCACCTATCACAAAGCTCACAGAGGGAAAATTCTTAGGAATCCACCTTGATAATAGACTCAAATTTCAAACACATATACAACAAATTTCCAAGAAAATTTCCAAGACCGTAGGCATACTAACGAAGATACGGTACTATGTTCCACAGTCAGCCCTCCTGGCCCTATATCACTCACTTATTTACCCCTATCTCACCTATGGAATTTGTGCATGGGGCTCAACAACAATATACCATCTCAGACCATTAATTACCCAACAAAAGGCTGCAGTCAGATTGATAACAAATTCTCACTACAGGCAGCACACTCCACCAATATTCAAAACTCTAAACCTACTCACCATACAAAACATCCATACTTATTTTTGTACCTACTACATACATAGAACACTTAACTCAGATATAAACCCTCCCCTCAAACGTCTCCTTACCAACCTCAACAGAACACATGACCATAACACAAGGCACAGATCACTCTTTGATGTTCCTTTTGTCCATCTCTCACCATGCAAAAACTCAATGCACATAAAAGGTGCAAAAGTCTGGAATTCATTACCTGTGAATATAAAAGAAACACTGTCGGTTTACAAATTCAAGTCTACTTAAAAATCACTTACTCACCCACAACTAAATAAATGCTGAATAATTGTATCTCATAAATGTTTAACCTGTGACCCAATCAAACTTTGTTATTTTTAATTACATTACCTAACAGAATACAGTGGACCCCCGCTTAACGAACTTTTTTCATTCCAGTAGTATGTTCAGATGCCAGTACTGACCGAATTTTTCCCCATAAGGAATATTGTGAAGTAGATTAGTCCATTTCAGACCCCCAAACATACACGTACAAACGCACTTACATAAATACACTTACATAATTGGTCGCATTTGGAGGTGATCGTTAAGCGGGGGTCCACTGTACTCTGTTCTACTGAATGCACAGCATCACAGTAAATGACCATATGACCTGTCTTTGAAATACTCATTTGTGCTTAATTGTTATCTGTTTACAATAATGTTTACCACTGAATATATCATTGCTTAGTTAATCTTAAGTTAATTTTAAGCTGCCCATAATGCTCTGCATACAAGGGGCTTTGGCATGTTACACTTAACCACTGTAATTTTTTGTACTTCAATGTATCATGTTCAAATTAATAAAATAAATAAATAAATAATAATAATAATAATAATTCATTTATGAATAAGATACATGTGCAGCACTTTTGTATCTTTATTGCTGAAATATTTTGCCTTCAAAATGAGCTTCTTTGGTCAAAGAAGGGGTATTATTACACTGGAGGCAGTAGTAGTAGTTTTTAAGTTAATCAATCTCTCAAGCTTAAAGCAGTGGCTTGTGGTCAGATCTTATGTAATGAAGCAGAAGTGAGGTGCAGCAGCCAGAGGTGACACGAAGGTGAGCATGACCCACTAATGGAAGTAGGCTATAATAAACTGGAAAGGAGTAGCCGAAGACTTCCCTTTATGTCAGACGTGTCTGACACGGCAAAATCAGGGTATCTTACGCAGACTGGAATTAATAAAAAATTCAAATACTGTACTGAAAGTTTATGCCATAATACAGCCTATTTATTTATTTATTTATTTTTTTATTAACACACTGGCCAATTCCCACCAAGGCAGGGTGGCCCGAAAAAGAAAAACTTTCACCATCATTCACTCCATCACTGTCTTGCCAGAAGGGTGCTTTACACTACAGTTTTTAAACTGCAACATTAACACCCCTCCTTCAGAGTGCAGGCACTGTACTTCCCATCTCCAGGACTCAAGTCCAGCCTGCCGGTTTCCCTGAATCCCTTCATAAGTGTTACTTTGCTCACACTCCAACAGCACGTCAAGTATTAAAAGCCATTTGTCTCCATTCACTCCTATCAAATACGCTCACGCATGCTTGCTGGAAGTCCAAGCCCTTCGCACACAAAACCTCCTTTACCACCCCCCTCCAACCTTTCCTAGGCCGACCCCTACCCAGCCTTCCTTCCACTACAGACTGATACACTCTTGAAGTCATTTTGTTTCGCTCCATTCTCTCTACATGTCCGAACCACCTCAACAACCCTTCCTCAGCCCTCTGGACAACAGTTTTAAAACGGCAGTCCCGCACCTCCTCCTAACTTCCAAACTACAAATTGTCTGCATTATATTCACACCACACATTGCCCTCAGACATGACATCTCCACTGCCTCCAGCCTTCTCCTCGCTGCAACATTCATCACCCATGCTTCACATACTTTCATACATTCCCCTCTTTGCTTCCAAAGACAAAGTTCTTTGTCTCCACAGACTCCTAAATGCACCGCTCACCCTTTTCCCCTCGTCAGTTTTATGATTCACCTCATTTGTCATAGACGCATCCTCTGACATGTCCACTCCCAAA
>NC_091342.1:11998509-12008509 GCF_038502225.1 Cherax quadricarinatus
TATCCCTGTCTTGGGGGGACTTAGAGAAAACAGAGTATAGCACAGGGCTAACTGTGATATACACTCATACTACACAATAAAACTGAAACAAAAAAGCTGTTTTCTCTGCATTGATTATCACACACAGCAACATGTGTGTAGGATAATCCAAAAAAGTCAAAGTGGCTTATTTCTGGTACCTAGCTTGGGCTAGCCATATATGATTTTTGGTAAATATTCGATTCCCAGCCAGGGTAGAAACATTGGGCATGTTTCTTTACACCTGTTGTCTATGTTCACCCATCAGTAAATGGGTACGTGGGTGTTAGTGGATTGGTGTGGGTCTTATCCAGGGACACTGACCTAATTTGCCTGAAATGCTTAGCATAACAAAGGGCTTTCTGTTTAGTAATATGTCACTGATGTCAGCTAGACCTGTATACCACATACATTTTTTTTTTTCAACAAGTCGGCCGTAAATAAAATTATTATTATTATTATTATTATTATTATTATTTCTCTCAGTTGTTTGTTGGGCTATCTTATTGAAACTTGGGCAATGTATGATGGAAAGATACTTCTTAACGTACACCAAAAATGAAAGAAATCAGACCATAAATAACGGAGTTCACTTCTCAGCCATTAGCGGCCCCTTAGCGGTATATTTTTGTATGGCTTTTATGGTTGTATTCTCGTTTTTTTTGTCTCATTTGATAGAATGGAAGATAAATTACAGAGATAGATATGATTTTGATTGCTTTCATGATGAAAAGTACCTTGAAATTGCTCTCAGAGTAACGGAAATGTTCCATTCTTTAGCGATGTTCAAGAGTAAACAAATGACATCACCGTCTAATACGTGTGTGCCTGCCAGTCCAAATTCCAATACGCAGTCAAGAATGGATTGACATTATTTATACAATTATTACAATAATGCAGTAGTCGCATAACATTAAACCTTCTATTTTTTTTTTTTTTTTTTTTTTTTGTGTGTGTGTGTGTGTGTGTGTGTGTGTGTGTGTGTGTGTGTGTGTGTGTGTGTGTGTGTGTGTGTGTGAATAAAAATTCCAAATGGTAAGCAAGAGTAATATAAGAGGGGTCTGGAGCCGTGACTAATGAACATAAAAAATGTGCCAGGAATGTCTGCATTGTTAATTCTGGACCCTATTTTGAAATTGGCATCTGTTGAAATTTGTGTGAAATTGGCCAAATTGCCAATTTCTGACCACTTTATTGGGTAGTTGAAATAGGTGAATGAGCAGTTTCTTGTACTCAGTCAACAGAATAGAAATAAGTAAATAAGTAAGTTTATTCAGGTATACAAAAATACAGTTACATAGATTATCATACATAGCAGCGTATGTATAGAGAACCTAGGATAACCCAAAAAAGTCAGTGAATTGTTTCCAGTACTTGGCTTGGGCTTGCCCCATGATTTTTGGATGTTGTGCAAATGATAAGAAAGAGATGATTGTGGATGTTATGAATGAGAAGAAGCTGGATGTCCTGGCTTTAAGTGAAACAAAGCTGAAGGGGGTGGGAGAGTTTCAATAGAGAGGAATAAATGGGATTAGGTCAGGGGTTTCAAAGAGCTAAAGAAGGAGTAGCAATAATGTTGAAGGATAAGCTATGGCAGGAAAAGAGGGACTATAAATATATTAATTCAAAGATTATGTGGAGTAAAATAAAGACTGGATGTGAAAAGTGGGTTATAGTAAGCGTGTATGCACCTGGAGAAGAAAGAAGTGTAGAGAGAGAGAGATTTTGGGAAATGTTGAGTGAATGCATGGGGAGTTTTGAATCAAGTGTGAGAGTAATGGTGGTTGGGGATTTCAATGCTAAAGTGGGTAAAAATATTATGGAGGGAGTAGTAGGTAAATTTGGGGTGCCAGGGGTAAATGTAAATGGGGAGCCTTTAATTGAGCTATGTGTAGAAAGAGATTTGGTAATAAGTAATACATATTTTATGAAAAATAGGATAAATAAATATACAAGGTATGATGTAGCATGTAATGAATGTAGTTTGTTAGATTATGTATTGGTGGATAAAAGGTTGATGGGTAGGCTCCAGGATGTACATGTTTATAGAGGGGCAACTGATATATCGGATCATTATTTAGTTGTAGCTACAGTTAGAGTAAGAGGTAGATGGGAAAAGAGGAAGGTGGCAACAACAAGTAAGAGGGAGGTGAAAGTGTATAAACTAAGGGACGAGGAAGTTCGGGGGAGACATAAGCGACTGTTGGCAGAAAGGTGGGCTAGTGCAAAGATGAGTAGTGGGGGGTTGAAGAGGGTTGGAATAGTTTTAAAAATGCATTATTAGAATGTGGGGCAGAAGTTTGTAGTTATAGGAGGGTGGGGGCAGGTGGAAAGAGGAGTGATTGGTGGAATGATGAAGTAAAGGGTGTGATAAAAGAGAAAAAGTTAGCTTATGAGAGGTTTTTACAAAGCAGAAGTGTTATAAGAAAAGCAGAGTATATGGAGAGTAAAAGAAAGGTGAAGAGAGTGGTGAGAGAGTGTAAAAGGAGAGCAGATGAAAGAGTGGGAGAGGCACTGTCAAGAAATTTTAATGAAAATAGGAAAAATTTTGGAGTGAGTTAAACAAGTTAAGAAAGCCTAGGGAAAGTATGGATTTGTCAGTTAAAAACAGAGTAGGGGAGTTAGTAGATAGGGAGAGGGAGGTATTAGGTAGATGGCGAGAATATTTTGAGGAACTTTTAAATGTTGAGGAAGAAAGGGAGGTGGTAATTTCATGCACTGGTCAGGGAGGTATATCATCTTTTAGGAGTGAAGAAGAGCAGAATGTAAGTGTGGGGGAGGTACGTGAGGCATTACGTAGAATGAAAGGGGGTAAAGCAGCTGGAACTGATGGGATCATGACAGAAATGTTAAAAGCAGGGGGGGATATAGTGTTGGAGTGGTTGGTACTTTTGTTTAATAAATGTATGAAAGAGGGGAAGGTACCTAGGGATTGGCGGAGAGCATGTATAGTCCTTTATATAAAGGGAAAGGGGACAAAAGAGATTGTAAAAATTATAGAGGAATAAGTTTATTGAGTATACCAGGAAAAGTGTATGGTAGGGTTATAATTGAAAGAATTAGAGGTAAGACAGAATGTAGGATTGCGGATGAGCAAGGAGGTTTCAGAGTGGGTAGGGGATGTGTAGATCAAGTGTTTACATTGAAGCATATATGTGAATAGTATTTAGATAAAGGTAGGGAAGTTTTTATTGCATTTATGGATTTAGAAAAGGCATATGATAGAGTGGATAGGGGAGCAATGTGGCAGATGTTGAAAGTATATGGAATAGGTGGTAAGTTACTAAATCCTGTAAAGTTTTTATGAGGATAGTGAGGCTCAGGTTAGGGTGTGTAGAAAAGACGGAGACTACTTTCCGGTAAAAGTAGGTCTTAGACAGGGATGTGTAATGTCACCATGGTTGTTTAATATATTTATAGATGGGGTTGTAAAAGAAGTAAATGCTAGGGTGTTAGGGAGAGGAGTGGGATTAAATTATGGGGAATCAAATTCAAAATGGGAATTAACACAGTTACTTTTTGCTGATGATACTGTGCTTATGGGAGATTCTAAAGAAAAATTGCAAAGGTTAGTGGATGAGTTTGGGAATGTGTGTAAAGGTAGAAAGTTGAAAGTGAACATAGAAAAGAGTAAGGTGATGAGGGTATCAAATGATTTAGATAAAGAAAAATTGGATATCAAATTGGGGAGGAGGAGTATGGAAGAAGTAAATGTTTTCAGATACTTGGGAGTTGACGTGTCGGCGGATGGATTTATGAAGGATGAGGTTAATCATAGAATTGATGAGGGAAAAAAGGTGAGTGGTGCATTGATGTATATGTGGAGTCAAAAAACGTTATCTATGGAGGCAAAGAAGGGAATGTATGAAAGTATAGTAGTACCAACACTCTTATATGGGTGTGAAGCTTGGGTGGTAAATGCAGCAGCGAGGAGACGGTTGGAGGCAGTGGAGATGTCCTGTCTAAGGGCAATGTGTGGTGTAAATATTATGCAGAAAATTCGGAGTGTGGAAATTAGGAAAAGGTGTGGAGTTAATAAAAGTATTAGTCAGAGGGCAGAAGAGGGGTTGTTGAGGTGGTTTGGTCATTTAGAGAGAATGGATCAAAGTAGAATGACATGGAAAGCATATAAATCTATAGGGGAAGGAAGGCGAGGTAGGGGTCATCCTCGAAAGGGTTGGAGAGAGGGGGTAAAGTAGGTTTTGTGGGCAAGGGGCTTGGACTTCCAGCAAGCATGCGTGAGCGTGTTAGGAGTGAATGGAGACGAATCGTACTTGGGACCTGACGATCTGTTGGAGTGTGAGCAGGGTAATATTTAGTGAAGGGATTCAGGGAAACCGGTTATTTTCATATAATCGGACTTGAGTCCTGGAAATGGGAAGTACAATGCCTGCACTTTAAAGGAGGGGTTTGGATATTAGCAGTTTGGAGGGATATGTTGTGTATCTTTATACGTATATGCTTCTAAACTGTTGTATTCTGAGCACCTCTGCAAAAACAGTGATTATGTGTGAGTGTGGTGAAAGTGTTGAATGATGATGAAAGCATTTTCATTTTGGGGATTTTCTTTCTTTTTTGGGTCACCCTGCCTCGGTGGGAGACTGCCAGCTTGTTGAAAAAAAAAAAAAATTCCCAGTTATTTGTTGGGCTATCTTATTGAAACTTGGGCAGTGTATGATGGAAAGATGCTTCTTAACGTACACTGAAAAAACAAACGCTTTTTTTTTCTTGGTCTTATTTGATAGAATGGAAGATATATTACAGAAATAGATACGATTTTGATTGGTTTCACAACAAAAAAGTATCTTAAAATTGAGCTCTAAGTAGTGGAAATGTTCGATTTTTGTCGATGTTCAATGAACTTTGTGAAAGTCAAGTTGGTTAATTTTATTAAGTGTATTCTAACCACTCTGTAATCTGGCAAACTCAGTAATCCGGCACACTACAGGTCCCAGTGATGCCGGATTTGCGATGGAGGACCTGCACAATTTTTCTGACTTGTTGACCACAATTGTTCTGAAACAGAACTGGACTTTGGTACTGGTTGCTCTGGTAGAGTGCATTTTCTGTAAAAAAAAAAGATGCAGTTCTGTGATTGGAGGTCACTTCAGACCTTACCAGTGTACAGGTAACTAGTTGGAGACTTCATTGGTATATAGTGACTTGAGAATTATCTGAAGGTAAGTTTCAGATACACACAACTCTGGGTTATCTAAAAACTTCGTTTGTAAACATTTATTGAAGAGGCTAATGCAATAGAAAAATTATTAATTTACATTTGTCTTTTTTTTTAGGAGATGCATTTCTTACTACTGGAACAGAAGTACCTGGAGCTGCTGGAGAGCGGACAGGTGCTGGATGCACTGACCTGCCTCCGCTCACAGCTCACACCACTGAAGCACAACATGGATCGTGTTCATCAACTATCAAGGTGCACATGCCTCAACTATCACTAGTTATTATACCAAGCCTTTCAATGCTATGTGCCTGATACGTGATAATCTATTATGTCCTCATTTTGAACATCATATTCAGTACAAATTTATATGGTCTTATGGGATTCCAGCAGCAACAACCTGGTTGGAAAGTTAATCAATAAGGAAGCCTGGCCCTAGTCCAGGCTGTGAGGGTGGAAGACCCCTTGAAACTGGTGACAGATATACTGTAGTACTATTATTTTTCACTTTTGTTTGCACTTAGTGCTTCTAGTACATCAAAGAATTTTTATATAGGGTATAAGAAGTTAATAAGAGTTTACTTTACAAGTACATGTCTTCTTCTTTAAACAAACCAGCCGTATCCCACTGAAGCAGTTGGCCCAAAAAGAGAAATGAAAGTTTCTGTTTTTAACTTTAGTAATATATATGGGAGAAGAGGTTACCAGTCTCTTGCTCCCAGCATTTTAGTCACCTCTGACAACATGCATGGCTTACGGAGGAAGAATTCTGTTCCACTTCCACATGGAGGAAACAGGAAATAAACAAGAACTAGTAAGAAAAGAGAAAATAAAACCCCTGAGGTGTGTGTGTGTGCACGTGTGTGCGTGCGTACTCGCCTAGTTGTGGTTGCAGGGGTCAAGTCATAGCTCCTGGCCCCACCTCTTCACTGGCCGCTACTGGGTCACTCTCCCTAAACCATGAGCTTTATCATACCTCTGCTTAAAGCTATGAATGGATCCTGCCTCCACTACATTCCTTCCCAAACTATTCCACATCCTGACTACTCTGTGACTGAAGAAATACTTCCTAACATCCCTGTGATTCATCTGTGTCTTCAACTTCCAACTGTGTCCCCTTGTTGCTGTGTCCCATCTCTGGAACATCCTATCTGTCCACCTTGTCAATTCCTCTCAGTATTTTGTATGTCGTTATCGTGTCCCCCCTATCTCTCCTGTCCTCTAGTGTCGTCAGGTTAATTTCCCTTAATCTCTCCTTGTAGGACATACCCCTTAGTTCTGGGACTAGTCTTGTTGCAAATCTTTGCACTTCCTCTAGTTTCTTTACGTGCTTGGCTAGATGTGGGTTCCAAACTGGTGCCGCATACTCCAATATGTGCCTAACGTACACAGTATACAGGGTCCTGAATGATTCCGTATTAACCCTTTGACTGTTGCAAGCCCCTTTCTGAAGCTGTCATTCTGTCGCAAAATTTTTGGGAAAAATTATTTTTTTGAAATGACAGAGAATCTTTTCCTGATGGTAATGACACCAAAAGTACGAAATTTGGTTGAAAACTCACGGAATTACGCTCCCGCGAAGTTGGCGGTCTCGGCTACATATACACATCGGCGATTTCGCCGACTTTGAGCCCTGTTTTTGGCCAATTCCGTTGTTCCAGTTGACCAAACTCGTAGCTATTTCTTTAGAACTCCATTTTATCTATCAGTTGAGTACAAGAAACCGCCTATTTACCGATTAGAACTACCAAATAAAGTGGTCAGAAATTGGCAGTTTGGCAAATTTCATGCAAATTAAAAAAGATGCCAATTTCAAAATAGGGTCCAGAATAAACAATGTAGACATTCTTGGCACTAAAATAACATATCCTCTGTTCATTAGTCACGTGTCTAGGCCCCATTTATATTACTATTGCTTTCTATTTTGATTTTTTATTCATACAAAAAATAAAAAAATTACTGTTATGCAGACTACTGCATTATTGTAAAAATGGTATAAATAATATCAGTGCACTAGTGAAAGAATATTAGACTCCCCAGTTGATGTGTATTGGACATGTGGTGTGATTTGCTTACTCTCGAACATTGGTAAAAATCGAACATTTCCGCTACTTTGAGCTCAATTTCAATTTCATCTCTATTTCTGCAATGTTTTCCATTTTATCATGTGAGACCATGAAAACGAGAATACAATGATAAATGTTATGCGAAAATACACCTCAGAGTCAGTGTTTTAATCCAAAAAAGATCAGTTTTTTTCTCATTATGCACTGCGTGCTGCAGGAATTTTTTATGGTGCACACTGACAACACAGACCCATTCTCTCACATGTGGGCTTACCGGCTTTCTCTGGCTTGATTTGAAGCCGCTAGAATTATTGCGTATACAGTGGACCCCCGCATAACGATCACCTCCGAATGCGACCAATTATGTAAGTGTATTTATGTAAGTGCGTTTGTACGTGTATGTTTGGGGGTCTGAAATGGACTAATCTACTTCACAATATTCCTTATGGGAACAAATTCGGTCAGTACTGGCACCTGAACATACTTCTGGAGTGAAAAAATATCGCTAACCGGGGGTCCACTGTATATACGTCCGAAACGCTGGCTCTTAAGACGTATATATACGAACAAAATAGTGAAAGGGTTAAGATGGCGGAATGCTGTTCTTAGGTTTGCTAGGCACCCATATGCTGCAGCAGTTATTTGGTTGATGTGCGCCTCAGGAGATGTGCCTGGTGTTACACTCACCTCAAGGTCTTTTTCCTCGAGTGAGGTTTGTAGTCTCTGGCACCCTAGACTGTACTCCGTCTGCGGTTTTCTTTGTCCTTCCCCGCTCTTCATGACTTAGCTCTTGGTGGGGTTGAACTCCAGGAGCCAATTGCTGGACCAGGCCTGCAGCCTGTCCAAATCCCTGGTCCACGTCCAATTGAATTTTTCTCATCGACTTTACATGATCTGCAAACAGGGACACTTCGGAGTCTATTCATTCTGTCATGTTCATGAATACCAGAAACAGCACTGGTCCTAGGACTGACCCGTGTGGAACCCCACTTGTCACAGGCGCCCACTCTGACACCTCGCCTCATACAATGACTTGCTGCTGTCTTCCTGATAGGTATTCCCTGATCTATTGTAGTGCCTTCCCTGTTATCCCTGCATGGTCCTCCAGTTTTTGCACTAATCTCTTGTGTGGAACTGTGTCAAATGCCTTCTTACAGTCCAAGAAAATGCAATCTACCCACCCATCTCTCTCTTGTCTTACTGCTGTCACCCTGTCAAAGAGCTCCAGTAGGTTTGCGACACAGGATTTCCTGTCCCTGAAACTGTGTTGGCTGTTGTTGATAAGCTCATTTCTTTCTAGGTGTTCCACCACTCTTCTGATAATCTTTTCCATAACTTTGCATACTATACATGTCAGTGACACTTGTCAGTAGTTTAGTGCTTCTTGTCTGTCTCCTTTTTTAAAAATTGGGACTACATTTGCTGTCTTCCATACCTCGAGTAATCTCCCTGTTTCGATAGAGGTGCTGAATATTGTTAGGGGTACACATAGCGCCTCTGCTCCCTCTCTTAGGACCCATAGAGAGACGTTATCCGGCCCCGTCGCCTTTAAGGTGTCTAGCTCGCTCAGCAGCCTCTTCACTTCTTCCTTGGTTGCATGTATTGTGTCCAACACTTGGTGGTGTACCCCACCTCTGTCTTTCTGGAGTCCCTTCTGTCTCCTCTGTGAACACTTCTTTGAATCTCATGTTGAGTTCCTCACATACTACTAAGTCGTTTCTTGTGATCTCTCCTCCTTCCTTCCTCAGCCTGATTACCTGGTCCTTGATTGTTGTTTTCCTCCTGACGTGGCTGTACAACAGCTTCGGGTTGGATTTGGCTTTCGCAGCTATGTCATTTTCATATTTGTGATGAATGGTTTTGAAAACCAACAACTTGAAGAATTGAGACACTTATGCAACATATGGGAATCTTTATTGAAGAAACGTTTCGCCATACAGTGGCTTCATCAGTCCAATACAAAGTAGAAATGGGTAAGGAGAGGAGGAGTTTGAGGTAATCAGTCCCTCAACTTGGAATCGATGTGTTCAGTCCATCACTCTTGTAAGAAGTACAGCATAGGGCCAGAGAGGTGGCTTATATACTGCAGTCAGATGAGTCGAACACATCGATTCCAGGTTGAGGGACTGATTACCTCAAACTCCTCCTCTCCTTACCCATTTCTACTTTGTATTGGACTGATGAAGCCACTGTGTGGCAAAACATTTCTTCAATAAAGATTCCCATGTGTTGCATAAGTGTCTCAATTCTTCAAGTTGTCGGTTTTCAAAACCATTCATCACATCTGTCAGACACTGCAACATCATGGGATCTTGGTACAAAGACTTCAGCGCTTGTCCAACCTTAGGACGACGACCTACTTAAACTAGTGGCAGGTCCCACTGTGATCCCGCCTCCTCCTGCTTCGACACATCTGACTGCAGTATATAAACCATCTTTCTGGCCCTATGCTGTACTTCCTACAAGAGTGATGGACTGAACACATCGATTCCAGGTTGAGGGACTGATTACCTCAAACTCCTCATCCCCTTACCCATTTCTACTTTATTGGACTGATGAAGCCACTGTGTGGTGAAATGTTTCTTCAATAAAGAGTCCCTTATGTTACATAAGTGTCTCAATTCTTCATTTTCATATTGTCGTTGGGCCTCCCTTCTTACCTGTGCATATTCATTTCTGGCTCTATGACTACTATCCTTATTCTCCTGGGTCCTTTGCCTTCTATACCTCTTCCATTCCC
>NC_091342.1:12016009-12048509 GCF_038502225.1 Cherax quadricarinatus
TCGCAGGCAGTTGTTGGCAGAGTGCCCCTTCCGGTGACAGCGAGAGCACAGCCTAGGTGCCTGGGAGGGTGGACTAGGATTTGTTGCACCTCCTGTGTTTCGCAGATTTGTCCTCAGATTCTGCCGCTGGAACTGTGTTAGTGGAGGGTGAGACGGCTGTAGATGTCTTCCTCCACCACGTCCTCTACCCCGCCCTCTACCAGTTCTGACAGATGTGTCCCTGCTGTTCGTACTTCGGCGCAGTAGGTGATCAGGTGCAGTGATAGTTCCCTGATCACTAACTGCACCGTTCTCTGGTGGAGAAACTCCTGGCTCAGAACTTGCTGTCGAAACACTACTACCAGATTCTAGAATAGTATCGGCAGGTGTGCTGACAGGTGTAGGATCAGAGATGGTATGTGCACTGTCAATTAGACTGGCAGTGGCTGAAGCAGAGATGTCAGGTGTAGGAGAATTAACAGATCCAAGGCTTCCCACGTTGCTGGGAAGAGGATTTGTTCCCTCTGTGGTGGTCAGAGGAATTGTGTTAGAATTCCCAAAGGTAGTGTTTTGAACTCTGCCAGTCTGTGGGACCTTAGCGATGACAGAATTCCACCAGTCGTTTACCCCTGAGTTAAGCTCAGTGTGGGACTTCCAGTCTTTGTCAATAGTGTCGCCATCAGCTGAGCAGCTTATGTCACTTGATGCAGGCTTGCACTGACCTTCTACAATAGCTTGTAGGTTATCTAATGATTTGAGGAGCTCATGAAGTGCTTCCCTGTGATGGATTATCTTAGCTGCAACTTTACAACACAGCCCAAGAGGGCAGTCTTGATCTTTGGACAGGAGTCCCTGAGGTAGGACTTCTGAACCTTCCTCCTGTAGCTCCAGGCTTGTATCCACATATACCACAGGATTATGGATATCCTTAAATTTTCTGAAATTTTCAACCTGGCTGCAACAAAATTCTCCTTCTGGAGTGCAATCTGTCTCTCTCTGTCTCTCTCTGTCTCTCTGTCTCTCTCTCTCTCTCTCTCTCTGTCTCTTTCCCAAAATATTGGCCATCTCCCACTGAAGCAAGCAGGGTGACCCTAAAATATAAAGCACTCGCCATGATTCATACATAATCTCTGTTCTTGCATACGACAGTTCAGATGTCACCCCAAATATCCCAAACCCCTTCTTTAAAGTGCAGGCATTGTACTTCCCACCTCCAGGACTCGAGTCTGGCTAACTGGTTTTCCTGAGTCATTTCACAAAATATTACCCTGCTCCTACTCCAACAGCTTGTATATATGTTGGCAGAATTATTGACAGTATGTAAAGGGACAAGTGCAGCTAATGTGACATTTTATTGTGGCAACGTTTCGCTCTCCAGGAGCTTGTCAAGCTGTTACGGCTTGACAAAGCTCCTGGAGAGCATAATGTTGCCACAGTAAAATGTCACATTAGTTACTCTTGTGTCCTTTTACTTTACTCCAACAGCTTGTCAAGTTCAAAAAAGCCTTCATCTCCACTCACTTCTATTTAACATGCTTGCACATGCCTGCTGTATATCTAAACCCCTTTCACACAAAATCTCTTTTACCCCCCTCCCTCCACCCTTTCCTAGGATGACTCCTACCTCTCCTTCCCCTCCACTCCAGATTTATACACCCTCCAAGTCATCCTATTGTACTCCATCCTCTCTACATGACCAAATTACCTCAGCAACCACCTCCTCAGCCCTCTGAATAATAATTTTATCATCTCCACACCACCTAATTTCCACACTACAAATTCTCTGCACAAAATTTACGCTACACTTTATCTTTAGACACATCTCCACTGCCTCCAGCTTCCTTCTCGCTGCAACATTTACAGCCTATTCTGTACACATTGTGTTACTACCACTATACTCTCATACATTCTCTTCTTTGCCTCCATGAATAACGTTTGTTTCCACAGATAAATCAGTGTACCACCCATTTTTTTTCCTTCGTCAATTCTATGGGTTACCTTATCTTTCATAAACCCATTGAGCACATTTTTATTGAAATTCTTTTGTTTTCAGTTTAACAATTTTCAAACCAAACAAAAAACTAAAAAACAAATGGGCATCGCCAAAACTTCTGACCTGTTTAAAGAGTTTTTCTACCCCCACATCCCAGGCTGGGGCCAGGCCTCTCTGTTGATTAGCTGGTTGACCTGGCTGTTGCTGTAGATGTCCCAAATATTTTTTTTTTTTTTAATCTAA
The DNA here is from genome assembly GCF_038502225.1 of Cherax quadricarinatus. Lineage (NCBI taxonomy): Eukaryota > Metazoa > Arthropoda > Malacostraca > Decapoda > Parastacidae > Cherax > Cherax quadricarinatus. The sequence continues at coordinate 12,018,225 of NC_091342.1, forward strand.
ATTATTCATGGGATATTCCTCAAAATTTTATGAATCTGTAGTGAGTGATTGTACAGTATTTTCAACAAAATTTGTAATTGATTGTGCTGATTAGAAGAGCATAAGTTTATAGTTTTGAATTAATATTTATTAATTTTATTTTAGCCTTATATTTATGTCAAACCCCGAGGAGCTGAGAACTGCAGCACGTTGGACTGGCATGGGCAAGGATTCCAGGAAAGAGCTCATGGATCGTCTTCAGCATTTTCTGCCGCCTTCAATAATGTTGCCTCCACATAGGTAAGTTAGTCTAATTAAATTGTAATATGTTTTCTTTGATTTTTTCATCTTTATCAAAAAGCATCTTCAAATTGTTACTCATAATGACAGCTAAAAAGCTTGATACCAAAATGTAACTTTCTTAACCATTTAGGGGTCTAGACCCCAATCTGAAAATTCCCCACAGGGTCCAAGAATTTAAAAAAAAAAAAATTGTGAAATGGTAGAGAAAAAATTTCTGAGAGTTATAAAACAAAGTATGAAATTTTTTAAAAAATTAACGAAATTATGCACTCGTGAATTTTGCTGTGTCAGCGATCTTTACACATTGGCAATTTTTCCCACTTTGAGTCCTATTTTTGGCCAGTTACATTGTTCCATTAGAGTAAATTTTTAGCTATTTTGTGTTCCATTTTATCTATTGAGCACACAAAATCTCCCAATCAACTATTTCAGCTACCCAATAAAGTGATCAGAAATTGGTAGTTTGGCCAATTTCACACAGTTCAGAATATTCCAATTTGAAAATGGGGACCAGAATAAATAATGCAGGCATTCCTGGCAAGCGAGTAACTTTATTCAGGTATACACAAATACAGTTACATAGATTATCATACATAGCAGCATATGTGAAGAGAATCTAGAATAACCCATAAAAGTCAGACAGAGTGACTTATTTCCATTGGGGTCCTTTTAATACCTTATTATTATACCAGAAAGGAAATATCTTATTATACTATAAAGGAGTTTTTTTCAACAAGTTGGCCGTCTCCCACCAAGGCGGGGCGACCCAAAAAGAAAGAAAATACTTCCATAATCATTCAACACTTTCACCTCACTCATACATAATCAGTCTTTGCTGAGGCACCCAGATACAAGAGTTTAGAAGCATTTTTTTTTTTTCTTAACAAGTCGGCCGTCTCCCACCGAGGCAGAGTGACCCAAAAAAGAAAGAAAATCCCCAAAAAGAAAATACTTTCATCATCATTCAACACTCTCACCACACTCACACATTATCACTGTTTTTGCAGAGGTGCTCAGAATACAACAGTTTAGAAGCATATACATATAAAGATACACAACATATCTCTCCAAACTGCCAATATCCCAAACCCCTCCTTTAAAGTGCAGGCATTGTACTTCCCATTTCCAGGACTCAAGTCCGACTATATGAAAATAACTGGTTTCCCTGAATCCCTTCACTAAATATTACCCTGCTCACACTCCTCCAGATCGTCAGGTCCCAAGTACCATTCGTCTCCATTCACTCCTAACTAACATGCTCATGCACGCTTGCTTGAAATTTAAGCCCCTCACCCACTCAACCTCCTTTACCCCCTCCCTGCAACCTTTTCGAGGATGACCCTTACCCCGCTGTCCTTCCCTTGCAGATTTTTACGCTCTCCATGTCATTCTATTTTGATCCATTCTCTCTAAATGACCAAACCACCTCAACAACCCCTCTTCTGCCCTCTGACTAATGCTTTTATTAACTCCACACTTTCTCCTAATTTCTACACATTGAATTCTCTGCATAATATTTACTCCACATTGCCCTTAGGACATCTCCACTGCCTCCAACCACCTCCTCGCTGCAGCATTTATATCCCAAGCTTCACACCCATATAAGAGTGTTGGTACCACTATACTTTCTTACATTCCCTTCTTTGGTTCCATCGTTCAAGTTTTTTGTCTCTACACATACCTCAACGAACCACTCGCCTTTTTTCCTTCATCAATTCTATGGTTAACCTTATCCTTCATAAACCCATCCGCTGACACGTCAACTCCCAAATATCTGAAAACATTCACTTCTTCCATACTCCCTCTCTCCAATATGATATTCAATTTTTCTTTATCTAAATCTTTTGATACCCTCATCACCTTACTCTTATCTATGTTTACTTTCAACTTTCTACCTTTACACAGCCTCCCAAACTCGTCTACTAGCCTTTGGAACTTTTCTTTAGAATCTCCCATAAGCACAGTATCATCAGCAAAAATTAACTGTGTCAAGTCCCATTTTGTACTTGATTCCCCATAATTTAACCCTTTCAGGGTCCGTCCCGTAGATCTACGGCTTTACATTCAGGGTCCAAACCGTAGATCTACGCCATGAGCTCAGCTCACTCTGATAAACTGTGAGTGGTACATTTGGGCCTAGATATGAGAGAATACATCTATGTGGTATGTGTGCACCACATAAAACAGATCCTGCAGCACACTGTGTATAATGAGAGAAAAAAACTGAAATCATGATTTTTCGATTAAAACAGCAACTTTGCAGTGTTTTTTCGTATGTTTTTTATAGTTGTATTTGCGATTTCTTGGTCTCATTTGATAGAATGGAAGACATATTACAGAAATAGAGATGATTTTGATTGGTTTTAGCACTGGAAATGGCTTGAAACTGAGCTCAAAGTAGCGGAAATGTTAAATTTTTGCCGATATTCAAGAGTAAACAAACGACCTCACACATCTAATACACGTCAGCTGGTGGGTCTAATATACATTCACAAATATGGTGATGATATTTATACAATTATTACAGCATTGCATAACAGTAAATCTTCTATTTTTTGGTGTGAATAAAAATTCATTATGTGAATAAAAAATCAAAATGGAATTTATTTGTAAAGCCTCAAAATGTAACTAATGAACAGAGGAAATGTTAGTTTAGTTCCAGGAATACCTACATTGTTTATTCTGGAGCCTATTTTGAAATTGGAATATTTTGAACTTTGTGTTAAATTGGCCAAATTAACAATTTCCGATCACTTTATTTTGTAGTTGAAACAGTTGACTTGGCGATTTCTTGTGCTCAATCGATAGAATAGAAGTAATACTAGTGAAATAGCTAAGAATTTGGTTGATTGGAATAATGTAATTGGCCTAAAATGGGAGTCAAAGTCGGCAAAATCGCCGATTCGTAAATATCGCTGACACATCAAAATTCGCGAGAGCATAATTTCGTCAATTTTCCACCAAATTTCGTACTTTTTGTTTTATTACCTTCACAAAAAGATTCTCTACGATTTCATAAGAAAAAATAACAAATTTTATTTTTGAAAATTCTTGGACACTGGGGCACCACTTCAGATTTGGGCCTTGGACCCTGAAAGGGTTAAAGGAGATATACTAGGAATAAGGTAAAATGAGTTAATTATATTTACATGTGTGTTAGCTAAAAAAATAAAAATCATTCTCCTCCCTTTCTGTCACTACATTCATTAGGCACCTTTTGGATCTCTTCTTGAACTGGTTCATGATATGACTGGCTTCGACATGTGCAGGCAGTCTGTTCCATTCCTTTATTGCTGTACAATAAAAACTGTTTGAAGCCTGGCCACTGACTGTGGGTACTACAAAGTTGTGCTCTCTTCCTCTAGTACTATGATTGCTTTGGTTCCCAGCCTTTGCAAAATTGGCAACAAGATTTTCTGGACACTGTATGTGAGCAATTTTATAAACTTGATTCAACTTCAGTTGTTTTACTCTGTCTTCAACATTCAGCATATCCAATAATTGTAATTCATCCTGGCCTACATGTTCTCTTGGACCCAGGTCCAGGATGAATCTTACCATTTTATTCTGGGTGTTTTGCAGTCTTTTTTTTTTTGTTTTTTTTTTTTTTTTTTTGTTTTTTTTTTTTTTTTTTTGCCAAGGCAGAGTACCATGAAGAGCCAGCGTAGTCCATATAACATTGTATAAGGGCTAGACATAGGGTCCTGCGATCCTCTGTTGGTAAACACTGTGCTTGTCTGTAGAGGAAGTTCAGTTTGGCATTCGCTTTCTTTATTACACTGTTCCCTATCAGTTCTCCTGACATGCATGGTTCAAAGGGGTTTCCCAGATATTTTACTGAGGAAACTGAAGTGATGGGTTCCCCATTACACCAGACTTTAAAATATTTACCCTTCTCAGTTTATGCTTCATGCAAAAGAGTATGGCCTCCATTTTCCCAAGGCATAACGATAGTTTGTTGTCTTACTATCTGTTTGCTGCAGGATTCCAGTTCTAGTGTTATTACATTAACTATATCTTGTGGGTCTTTACCTGACACTAACAGAGCACTGTCATCTGTGTACAGAAGAGTTTGTACTTGACACTCATGGGCATGTCATTTATTTTTTTTTTTTATTAACACACTGGCCGATTCCCACCAAGGCAGGGTGGCCCGAAAAAGAAAAACTTTCACCATCATTCACTCCATCACTGTCTTGCCAGAAGGGTGCTTTACACTACAGTTTTTAAACTGCAACATTAACACCCCTCCTTCAGAGTGCAGGCACTGTACTTCCCATCTCCAGGACTCGAGTCCGGCCTGCCGGTTTCCCTGAATCCCTTCATAAATGTTACTTTGCTCACACTCCAACAGCATGTCAAGTATTAAAAGCCATTTGTCTCCATTCACTCCTATCAAACACGCTCACGCATGCCTGCTGGAAGTCCAAGCCCCTCACACACAAAACCTCCTTTACCCCCTCCCTCCAACCTTTCCTAGGCCGACCCCTACCCAGCCTTCCTTCCACTACAGACTGATACACTCTTGAAGTCATTCTGTTTCGCTCCATTCTCTCTACATGTCCGAACCACCTCAACAACCCTTCCTCAGCCCTCTGGACAACAGTTTTGGTAATCCCGCACCTCCTCCTAACTTCCAAACTACGAATTCTCTGCATTATATTCACACCACACATTGCCCTCAGACATGACATCTCCACTGCCTCCAGCCTTCTCCTCGCTGCAACATTCATCACCCATGCTTCACACCCATATAAGAGCGTTGGTAAAACTATACATCTTTCTTTCTTTCAACACACCGGCTGTATCCCACCGAGGCGGGGTGGCCCAAAAGGAAAACGAAAGTTTCTCCTTTTACATTTAGTAATATATACAGGAAAAGAGGTTACTAGCCCCTTGCTCCCGGCATTTTAGTCGCCTCTTACAACACACATGGCTTACGGAGGAAGAATTCTGTTCCACTTCCCCATGGAGATAAGGGGAAATAAACAAGAATAAGAACTAGAAAGAAAATAGAAGAAAACCCAGAGGGGTGTGTATATATATGCTTGTACATGTATGTGTAGTGTGACCTAAGTGTAAGTAGAAGTAGCAAGACGTACCTGAAATCTTGCATGTTCATGAGACAGAAAAAAGGACACCAGCAATCCTACCATCATGTAAAACAATTACAGGCTTTCGTTTTACACTCACTTGGCAGGACGGTAGTACCTCCCTGGGCGGTTGCTGTCTACCAACCTACTACCTAGGAAAACTATACATATATAACATAATAAGGGACCCAGAATACTACCTTGGAGAACTCTACATGCTATCGGCAGGGATTCTGATTCCATTTTGTTGATTTTGACAATTTGTTTCCTATTGCTAAGATAGGACTTAAACCAGTCTATTGAACCTATGCCGATAGCTTGAAGTTTCTTACATAATACATATATTGTGGTTGACAGTATTGAAGGCATTTTGCAAGTCCTAAGGTTACCATTCCTATGAGGTTCCCTATTGACATTTCAGTTCTCATGTAATCCATTAGATTAATTAGGGAGGTGTCAGTTGAGTAAGATGTCCTAAAGCCTGATTGGTAACTGTGAAGAATGTTGTCATTTAGATACTAAACTACTTGATAGTACACTGCCCTCTCTAGAATTTTGGATATTACACTGAGTATACTAATATTATGGATTTGTTTTTTCTGATACAGGAAGGCCCCACTTATACGGCGGGTTAGGTTCCAGGCTACCGCCGTAAAGCGGAAATCGCCGTAAAGTGGAACACCCTTTTTTTCCACTTATAAATGCATACAAACACTAGATAACAAGTTTACACTAACATATATTAAGTTAGCAATAGAACCAGGCATCAAAAAACAATAAAAAGGTACAATACACACATAGTGCACTCATTACTTACCTTAAAATATTTATAGTCTTAATCTAGGGTGAGACAAGTAGTATTTATTGTAAGAAATCAAGTGTGGTATGTATTGTAATAGCCAGGCTATCTTACCAGGCCACCCCACCCACACATACTGTTCTATGATATTTAAGCATCCCAGAGCGATAAAATGTATATACAGTTCACTCATTACTTACCTTAAAATATTTGTAGTCTTAATGTAGGGTCAGGAGTAAGTAAATGAGATAAAACGAATAAATGAGAGAGAGAAAGAATGAGTACATGAGGTAACAGAAGCAGAGTTATGTAAACAAACCAGGCTCCCACATCTTATATTTATGTTTATTTATTCTATTGTGGGGTGTATTTATCATCTTTTTATGTTATGTATCGTGTTTATTATATAATTTTGAAAAAAATATCATGGCTGGATTAATGAAAATGTGTATATTACCGTAATATACGACATTTAATGAGACTCCGTGACTATTGTTATTATCACCACTTGTGGAAGTCGTCTGCTACCACAGCTCACATTTATGTTTATTTATTCTACTGTGGGGTGTATTTATCTTATTTATATGTTATGCATCGTGTTTATTATATAATTTTGAAAAAAATATCATGGCTGGATTAATGAAAATGTGTATATTACCGTAATATACGACATTTAATGAGACTCCGTAACTATTGTTATTATGGCGTCACTTGTGGAAGTCGTCTGCTTCCACAGCTCACATTTATGTTTATTTATTCTACTGTGGGGTGTATTTATCTTATTTATATGTTATGCATCGTGTTTATTATATAATTTTGAAAAAAATATCATGGATGGATTAATGAAAATGTGTATATTACCGTAATATACGACATTTAATGAGACTCAGTATTGTTATTATCACCACTTGTGCAAGTCGTCTGCTCACATCTCACATTTGTTTATTTATTCTACTGTGGGGTGTATTTATCTTATTTATATGTTATGCATCTTGTTTATTATATAATTTTGAAAAAAATATCATGGATGGATTAATGAAAATGTGTATATTAACGTAATATACGACATTTAAATGACTCGATGTATGTAAGTTTATTTAGGTACAGGTATACATAAGTATAATTATCAGAGTATATATAAAATATGAAATAACTTTTAAAAACATTTGAAATTTTGGAGTTTCCAGACAAAATGGAGAGACTTAGTGCTTACTGAGCTCATGGAGAATGTAAACAAACAGGGTGGGGCACGGTGACCGTATTAGAAAGTCAGGTGGGGGGAGCCGTATAGTGAGTTTTGGTCATAATTTGAAATGTCCGTATTAGCGGAACGCCGTAAAGTGAAACGCCATAAAGCGGGGCCTTCCTGTACAGTATTTAAACAAAAAATCAATAACTCTTGCAAGACTAGTGGGGCCTAAAATAGATACCAAAGCAAATCTCTATAATGTAAGTGTTGGCATCATCATAATATTCACCACTCTGTATGCTTCACTTAAAAATTGAATGGGATGGATAGACTTCATTGCAATACACTTTCAATACAGTAAGATCTTTTATAAAGCTCCTATAGTTCTTTTTTTGTCAAATCCAATTGAGAAAATGCTTTCAAAATTAAATAACATTTACTAAGAAGGTCTTTTCATTCACTATTCAATTTTGGATGCATTTTTTTTGGCTGCATTACAAAAAATTGCACTACTTAGAGGAACTTGTAAGAGAGCTTACTATGTATTAAACATGTTCATTTGAAAATGAGCTTAAAAAAGGATGTGCTAATGAAAAGTTTACTGTAGATTCAGTACATTTGATACGGTATCCAAAAAACTTCCTTTATATTGTCTTGTAAGCATAAAAATACTATATATTGCAGACTTGAAACGTTAATTCTTCAAGCAGTGGAGCAGCAGCGTACCCAGTGTGCCTACCACAACACTCGCAGTGACAGTCAGGTGAGTAGAGGAGGTGATGACGACAGCACTCAACGTTATGCCAAGGTCAGTAGAAGCAGCTCCCTGCCTCTAGCTCTCATTTTTAATTGCTGTTTAATTAGCAATTTTATAATAGATGGAATGACAAGTTAATACCTTATATTTACCATTTTTTAATTTTACAATGAATGGGAAGACAAACTAAAAAAATTTCCAGATAAAAGTGGACATCCTTTCCTAAGAAAAAGATTTACTAATCAAGGTCAGGCTGGGTGAGTAACTGTGTCTCCAACATTTAACAGACACATAATTTATAGTAATTGATGTCTAGAGCAGGGCTGTCCCATTTCTAATCATCAATTAGGCTGCTGCTGCTGCTTTTTTTTTCTCTCTTATTAATAGCATGCTGGCCATCTCCCACCAAGGCAGAGTGACAAAAAAAAACCTTTCACCGTCATTCACACACAATCACTGTCTTTGCATAGGCATGCAGATATGATAGTTCAGATGTCACTCCAAACAGCAAATATCCCAAATTCCTCCTTTAAAGGGCAAGCATTGTACTTCCCACCACCAGGACTCAAGTCCAGTTAACTAGTTCAAAATATTACCCTGCTCACACTCCAACAGCTCAAGTTCCAAAAGCCATTTGTCTCCATTCACTCCTATCTAATACGCTTACCCATGCTTGCTGTATGTCCAAGCCCTTTGCACACAAAACCTTTTTACCCCCTCCCTCCATTCTTTCCTAGGATGACCCCTGCTGCTCCTCCCTGCCTTCCCTCCACTACAGATTTATACTCCCTCCAACTCATCCTATTTTGCTCCATCCTCTCTATATGACCAAACCACTTCAACTTCCCCTCCTCAGCCCTCTGAATAATATTTTTAGTAACTCCACACCTAATTTCCACACTATGAATTCTCTGCATAATATTTACACCACACATTGCCCTTAAACACGACATCTCCACTGCCTCCAGCTCCCTCTTCCTCGCTGCAGCATTTACAACCTATGCTTCACGTCCATATAAGAGTGTTGGTACCACTTTACTCTCATAGATTCCCTTCTTTGCCTTTATGGATAACATTCTTTCTCTCCATAGACACCTCAATGCACCACCCACCTTTTTTCTTTCATCCGTTCTATGGTTTACCTCTTCCTTCATAAACCCATCCACTGACAAGTCTACTCCCAGATATCTTAACACATTCACTTCTTCCATACTCCCTCCCTCCAATTTTTCTTTACCCAATTCGTTTGATACCCTCATCAACTTACTCTTATCTTTGTTCACTTTCAACTTTCTTACTGTTCTGGAGTTGTTTTATGTTGACCCATTGTTCTCATGGGTGTAAGGATGATACATTCATTGCACAAATGATCATGAGAAGAGACCAAACAGGATCTCTGCATTGACATATAATTGTTTTAGCCCCACTCTTATCCTATATAATTTCTTCAAAGATTGACAGAATGCAGCACCGTCTATAGCACTGCACACTTGCACTTGTTATTCTACCTAGCTACAAGTTGAACAGCCCTGGTCTGGAGTATTGTTAGATTTGTGTGAAACGTCAGATTACACTACAGTGGTACCTTGACTTATGAGTGCCCCAGCTTATGAGTTTTTCGAGTTATGAGCCATCGCTCGGTCGAATTTTTGCTTTGAGTTACTAGCCAAAATCCAAGTTACAAGCGAGCTTCAGATGCGCTGGCACTAGTTGGCGCAGTGAACACCACAACATCTGCCCAGCATCCCAGCGTTATGTGCTTTTTTTGCAGTTATTTTGTCAAATTTCTTTTTTCTAACCATGGGTCCTAAGAAAGTAAGTGCAAAGGACAGTGCTGAGAAGAAGAGGAGGATGATGTCCATTGAATTAAAGCATGAAATCATAGAAAAGCACAAAATCACTTTTGTTTCAATGTTTTCCTTATGAAACTAGTGATCTAGTGCAGTTAGCCTCACACTGTTTTCTCTTATAATATGACCTCAGAAGGGCAAGAATGGGAAGATATGGTCAGAGCGATAATTATTTTTATCTTGAGAGTGGCTGCCACCACTCGTCACAATGACACATTTTATTCATTCTAGAGTATGTACATATCATGTTTCTATGTTATTTATTTTGTTTATTATGTCATGTTAGATCACTTGTGATAAATAAGCCATAGAGTTGATATTAGCGTTATATTGACATATTTTCCCCTGCCTCCCAAGAGCCAGTAATTCCGCTGGAATGGATTTGTGGCATTTCGACTAATTTCAGTGAGGAAAATTTATTTGATATACGAGCAAATTGAGTTGCAAGCTTGGTCACGGAACGAATTAAAATCGTAAGTCAAGGTACCACTGTACCTGCTCCACTTCGTGTAAATGTAAATAAATGTAATAGGGTTAGACTTGTATATTCCTAGAGAATTTTTTTATACACATCATAGGCATTTGTCATTTTTATATGAAATTTTTTGTTTTAATATATTTTCAGCTTAATCATCTTTCTTCAGTATTAGAAGAAATTATTTTTAAAACCCACAATAGAAAATTAATTGCACCTGGTGTCTTGAGCTATTAATTTCATGATAGGTTTACAGTTGACAGATCTTACAAAGATACTTTTGTTGTAGACTTGTTCCAACCTGTCATTGCTCCTGGCAATCTTTATTGTATAGCTTTATAAATATGAAGAAATAATACAGACTTTGGCAGAAGTAGTGCACAGCACAATATCTGTGGATTACTTAAATTAATGAAAATCTTTTGATTTTTGTTCTTCATGTTCACCTGTCTGTTGAATGCAATAGACTGGGCATTATTGAAACAAAGTGCATGAAACTCTTACCATCTGCATGCTTATGTTACATGAGAATCATGAAAACAAAATAATGTACAGTATAGCATGATGTTGGGTAATAGGGAGTCAGTGACCTAGCTGCAAAAAACTCTTACTTTAACAATTGTTTTGCAACAAATAAATATTGGGGAGTGTAGAATCCTTGATCTTGTATAGTACCTCTGTGATGGTGTAGTGGTTCTTGAGGCTTGTATCCTTAGGTAGTAAAAAGTCTTAGGAAGTATGAATTCCTTGGTGGTCTTGTGTAGGATTCTCTCAGGAATAACATTGCAAGCATCCCTTGGTGTAGTATTTGGCAGTATGCTACATGGCTTTATTCTTTAAATCTTCAAGGAGCTACATATTGGGAATCGCCAGAGTGTTTGGTAAAAAGGAGTAAGTAAGGAGGAGGAGGAGGAGGAGAAATAGGAACAAGGTGAGGAAGAGGAATCAGAGGGGACGACGAAGAGAGGAGGGGAATAACAGAGCAGGATCGCAGATGATCTGGGAGATTTAAGGAAGGGTACGGGATATGTAGTGTTTGCATTGAAGCATCCATGGATTTAGAAAAGGCATATGATAGGGTGGATAGAGAAGCAGTGTGGCAGATGTTGCAAGTGTATGGTAGGTTGCTCAAAGCAGTTAAAAGCTTTTTATGAAAACAGACTCATGTTAGGGTGTGATCTCACTATGCTTGTTTAACCCTTTGAGGGTTTTGGTCGTACTAGTACGTCTTACGCGTAGGGGTTTTTGACGTACTAGTACGCATAAATTCTAGCGGCCTCAAATCTAGTGGGAGAAAGCTGGTAGGCCTTTATATGAAAGAATGGGTCTATGTGGTCAGTGTGCACAGTCTAAAAAAAATCCTGCAGCACACAGTGTATAATGAGAAAAAAAAAACTTTGACCATTTTTTTGGAATAAATCAGCGACTTTGCAGTGTATTTTCGTATGGTATTTATTGTTGTATTCTAGTTTTCTTGGTCTCATTTTATAGAATGGAAGACATATTTCAGAAATTGAGATGATTTTGACTGGTTTTACAATGAAAGGTGCTTTGAAATTGAGCTCAAAGTAGCAGAAATGTTCGATTTTTACCAAACTTCAAAAGTAAACAAATCGTGCCAAGCGTGCAATACACGTCAACTGGTGAGTCTAATATTCTTTCACAAGTGCGCCAATAATATTTATACCATTTTTTACACTAATGCAGTAGTCTGCATAACAGTAAATCTTATATTTTTTTGTGAGAATAAAAATTCAAAGTGGAAAGCAAAAGAATATAAGAGGGGCCTTGAGACGTGACTAATGACTAGAGGAAATGTCATTTTAGTGCCAGGAATATCTTTCTTGTTTATTCTGGACCCTATTCGGAAATTGGCATCTTTTGAAATTTGTGTGAAATTGGCAAAATTGCTAAATTCTGACCACTGTACTGGATAGTTGAATTTCATAAATGGGTGGTTTCTTGCACCCATTCGATAGAAAAAATGGAGTTCTAGCGAAATATTCATGTTTTTTGTCGACTAGTACAGTGAAATTGGCCGAAAATGGGGCTCAAAGTGGGCAAAATCGCCGATGCGTAAACATCGCGAGAGCATAATTCCGTAAGTTTTCTATCAAATTTCAAACTTTTGGTGTCTTTATGATCGGGAAAAGTTTCTCTATCTTTTCATAAGAGAAAATAAATTTTTTTTTTTTTTTAAATTTGGCCGACCCTGAGAACGAGTTTCGGAGAGGGCCTGTCGACCCTCAAAGGGTTAACATACTTATAGATGGGGTTGTAAAAGAAGTGAACTCTAGAGTGTTGGGGAGAGGTATGGGATTAAAAGACAAAGACTAATACAAAGTGGGAGTTGTCACAGTTGCCTTTTTCCAATGATATTGTTCTTTTGGGAGATTCTGAAGAAAAGTTGCAAAAGTTGGTAGACAAATTCGGGAAGCTATGTAAAAAAAGGAAATTAAAAGTGAACATAGGAAAGAGCAAGGTCATGAGAGTAACAAGAAATTTGGGTAATGAAAGATTGGACATCAGATTGGAAGGAGGCAGTATGGAGGAAGTAACTGCATTCAGATATTTAGGAGTGGACTTGTCAGCAGACAGAGCTATGAAAAATGAGGTAAACCATAGAATTGACGCTAGGGGAAGAAAGAGAGTGATGCATTGTGGCATCTCAGGAAACAAAGAATGCTATCCATGGAAGCAAAGAAGGGAATGTATGAGAATATAGGGGTATCAACTCTTATGTAGGTGCAAAGCATGGGTTGTGAATGTTGCAGCAAGGAGGCTGGAGGCAGTAGAGATGTCATTTCTGAGGGCAACATGAAGTGTGAATATTATGTTGAGAATTCATAGCTTGGGGATTGGAAGGAGGTGCAGAGTTACTAACAATGTCATCCAGAAGGCAAAAGAAGGGTTGTTGAGGTGGTTTAGACATTGAGATGCTGGAACAAAAATATGAAGACTTGGAGGGCACATTAACCCTTTCAGGGTCCGTGCCGTAGTTCTACGGCTTTGAGTTTGGGTCCAAACCGTAGTTCTATGCCATGAGCTCAACTCACTCAGATAAGCTGTGAGTGGTAAATTTGGGCCTAGATATGAGGGAATACATCTGTGCGGTAAGTGTGCATCACATAAAACAAATCCTGCAGCACACAGTGAATAATGAGAGAGAGAAAAACTGAGACTGTAATTTTGGATAAAAACAGCAACTTGGCTGTGTTTTTTCATATGTTTTTTATGGTTGTATTTGCGATTTCCTGGTCTCAATTGATAGAATGGAAGATATATTAGAGAAATAGCAATGATTTTGATTTGTTCTATACTGAAAATGGCTTGAAACTGAGCTCAAAGTAGCGGAAATGTTCAATTTTTGCCGATGTTCAAGAGTAAACAAACACATCACTCATCCAATACACGTCAGCCGGTGGGTCTTATGTGCATTCACAAATGCGCTGATATTATTTTTACAATTATTACAATATTGCATAACAGTAAATCTTCCATTTTTTGGTTTGAATAAAAATTCATTATTATTATTATTATTATTATTATTATTATTATTATCACACTGGCCGATTCCCACCAAGGCAGGGTGGCCCGAAAAAGAAAAACTTTCACCATCATTCACTCCATCACTGTCTTGCCAGAAGGGTGCTTTACACTACAGTTTCTAAACTGCAACATTAACATCCCTCCTTCAGAGTGCAGGCACTGTACTTCCCATCTCCAGGACTCAAGTCCGGCCTGCCGGTTTCCCTGAACCCCTTCATAAATGTTACTTTGCTCACACTCCAACAGCACGTCAAGTATTAAAAACCATTTGTCTCCATTCACTCCTATCAAACACGCTCACTCATGCCTGCTGGAAGTCCAAGCCCCTCGCACACAAAACCTCCTTTACCCCCTCTCTCCAACCTTTCCTAGGCCGACCCCTACCCCGCCTTCCTTCCACTACAGACTGATACACTCTTGAAGTCATTCTGTTTCGCTCCATTCTCTCTACATGTCCGAACCACCTTAACAACCCTTCCTCAGCCCTCTGGACAACAGTTTTGGTAATCCCGCACCTCCTCCTAACTTCCAAACTACGAATTTTCTGCATTATATTCACACCACACATTGCCCTCAGACATGACATCTCCACTGCCTCCAGCCTTCTCCTTGCTGCAACATTCATCACCCATGCTTCACACCCATATAAGAGCGTTGGTAAAACTATACTCTCATACATTTCCCTCTTTGCCTCCAAGGACAAAGTTCTTTGTCTCCACAGACTCCTAAGTGCACCACTCACTCTTTTCCCCTCATCAATTCTATGATTCACCTCATCTTTCATAGACCCATCCGCTGACACGTCCACTCCCAAATATCTGAATACATTCACCTCCTCCATACTCTCTCCCTCCAATCTGATATTCAATCTTTCATCACCTAATCTTTTTGTTATCCTCATAACCTTACTCTTTCCTGTATTCACCTTTAATTTTCTTCTTTTGCACACCCTACCAAATTCATCCACCAATCTCTGCAACTTCTCTTCAGAATCTCCCAAGAGCACAGTGTCATCAGCAAAGAGCAGCTGTGACAACTCCCACTTTGTGTGTGATTCTTTATCTTTTAACTCCACACCTCTTGCCAAGACCCTCGCATTTACTTCTCTTACAACCCCATCTATAAATATATTAAACAACCACGGTGACATCACACATCCTTGTCTAAGGCCTACTTTTACTGGGAAAAAATTTCCCTCTTTCCTACATACTCTAACTTGAGCCTCACTATCCTCGTAAAAACTCTTCACTGCTTTCAGTAACCTACCTCCTACACCATACACTTGCAACATCTGCCACATTGCCCCCCTATCCACCCTGTCATACGCCTTTTCCAAATCCATAAATGCCACAAAGACCTCTTTAGCCTTATCTAAATACTGTTCACTTATATGTTTCACTGTAAACACCTGGTCCACACACCCCCTACCTTTCCTAAAGCCTCCTTGTTCATCTGCTATCCTATTCTCCGTCTTACTTTTAATTCTTTCAATAATAACTCTACCATACACTTTACCAGGTATACTCAGCAGACTTATCCCCCTATAATTTTTGCACTCTCTTTTATCCCCTTTGCCTTTATACAAAGGAACTATGCATGCTCTCTGCCAATCCCTAGGTACCTTACCCTCTTCCATACATTTATTAAATAATTGCACCAACCACTCCAAAACTATATCCCCACCTGCTTTTAACATTTCTATCTTTATCCCATCAATCCCGGCTGCCTTACCCCCTTTCATTTTACCTACTGCCTCACGAACTTCCCCTACACTCACAACTGGCTCTTCCTCACTCCTACAAGATGTTATTCCTCCTTGTCCTATACACGAAATCACAGCTTCCCTATCTTCTTCAACATTTAACAATTCCTCAAAATATTCCCTCCATCTTCCCAATACCTCTAATTCTCCATTTAATAACTCTCCTCTCCTATTTTTAACTGACAAATCCATTTGTTCTCTAGGCTTTCTTAACTTGTTAATCTCACTCCAAAACTTTTTCTTATTTTCAACAAAATTTGTTGATAACATCTCACCCACTCTCTCATTTGCTCTCTTTTTACATTGCTTCACCACTCTCTTAACCTCTCTCTTTTTCTCCATATACTCTTCCCTCCTTGCATCACTTCTACTTTGTAAAAACTTCTCATATGCTAACTTTTTCTCCCTTACTACTCTCTTTACATCATCATTCCACCAATCGCTCCTCTTCCCTCCCGCACCCACTTTCCTGTAACCACAAACTTCTGCTGAACACTCTAACACTACATTTTTAAACCTACCCCATACCTCTTCGACCCCATTGCCTATGCTCTCATTAGCCCATGTATCCTCCAATAGCTGTTTATATCTTACCCTAGCTGCCTCCTCTTTTAGTTTATAAACCTTCACCTCTCTCTTCCCTGATACCTCTATTCTCCTTGTATCCCATCTACCTTTTACTCTCAGTGTAGCTACAACTAGAAAGTGATCTGATATATCTGTGGCCCCTCTATAAACATGTACATCCTGAAGTCTACTCAACAGTCTTTTATCTACCAATACATAATCCAACAAACTACTGTCATTTCGCCCTACATCATATCTTGTATACTTATTTATCCTCTTTTTTCTTAAAATATGTATTACCTATAACTAAACCGCTTTCTATACAAAGTTCAATCAAAGGGCTCCCATTATCATTTACACCTGGCACCCCAAACTTACCTACCACACCCTCTCTAAAAGTTTCTCCTACTTTAGCATTCAGGTCCCCTACCACAATTACTCTCTCACTTGGTTCAAAGGCTCCTATACATTCATTTAACATCTCCCAAAATCTCTCTCTCTCCTCTGCATTCCTCTCTTCTCCAGGTGCATACACGCTTATTATGACCCACTTCTCGCATCCAACCTTTACTTTAATCCACGTAATTCTTGAATTTACACATTCATATTCTCTTTTCTCCTTCCATAACTAATCATTCAACATTACTGCTACCCCTTCCTTTGCTCTAACTCTCTCAGATACTCCAGATTTAATCCCATTTATTTCCCCCCACTGAAACTCCCCTACCCCCTTCAGCTTTGTTTTGCTTAGGGCCAGGACATCCAACTTCTTTTCATTCATAACATCAGCAATCATCTGTTTCTTGTCATCCGCACTAAATCCACGCACATTTAAGCATCCCAGTTTTATAAAGTTTTTCTTCTTCTTTTTTTTAGTAAATGTCTACAGGAGAAGGGGTTACTAGCCCATTGCTCCCGGCATTTTAGTCGCCTCATACGACACGCATGGCTTACGGAGGAAAGATTCTTTTCCACTTCCCCATGGACAATAGAAGAAATAAAGAAGAACAAGAGCTATTTAGAAAAAGGAGAAAAACCTAGATGTATGTATATATATATGCATGTGCGTGTCTGTGACCAAAGTGTAAGTAGGAGTAGCAAGATATCCCTGTTATCTAGCGTGTTTATGAGACGGAAAAAGAAAACAGTAATCCTACCATCATGCAAAACAGTTACAGGTTTCTGTTTCACAGTCATCTGGCAGGACGGTAGTACTTCCCTGGGTGGCTGCTGTCTACCAACCTACTATAAAGCCTGAAAACATAACAAATGGACAGAGGAAATGTTAGTTTAGTGCCAGGAATGTCTGCATTGTTTGTTTTGGACTCTATTTTGAGATAGGAATACTGTATTTTGAACTTTGCGTTAAATTGGCCAAATTACCAATTTCCAATTACTTTATTGGGTAGTTGAAACAGTTAACTTGGTGATTTCTTGTGCTCAATTGATAAAATAGAAGTAATACTAGCAAAATGGCTAAGAATTTGGTCAACTGGAATAATGTAACTGGCCTAAAATGGGAGTCAAAATCGACAAAATCACAACTACGTAAATATCGCTGACGCATCAAAATTTGCGAGAGCATAATTTCATCAGTTTTTCCATAAAATTTCATAGTTTTTGTTTTATGACCTTCAAAAAAAGATTCTCTACCATTTCATAAGAAAAAATAACAAATATTTATTTATTTATTTATTTTTTAATTCTTGAACCCTGTGGACATGTCTCAGATTTTGGGTCTGGACCCTGAAAGGGTTGATCTCTAGTCGAGGAAAGGCAGGGTAGGGGTTGTCTTAGAAAAGTTTGGGGGAAGAGGTGAAGGAGGTTATGTGTGAGGGGCTTGTACTTAGAACAAGTGTGTGTGAGTGTGTTAGATAAGAATGGAGGCAAATGGTGTTTATGACTTGATGTGCTGTTGGAGCGTGAGTAAAGTAACATTTATGAGGGGTTTCAGGGAAGCCGGCAAGCTAGACTTGAGTCCTGGAGGTGGGAAGCGTAGTTCCTGCACTTTGAAGGAGGGGTGTTAATATGTTGCAGTTTTTAACTGTAGTGTAGGTGCACCTGTGGCAAGAAAGTGATGGAGTGAATGGGGTCATCCTGCCTTGGTGGGACATGGCCAATGTGTTAATAAAAAAAAATAATGTATGTATCTTCCTGGGAAATGTAATTTGGAAAAGCATTTAATGGTATGTGTGGTTATCATCTTCTACCCATGGTTCAATCCCAGAAATGCATTTAAAAGTTACTGACTTTGGCACCAGCAGAATTGTTAAACCTAGTAATTTCACTATCCAACAAACTATTTAAGAGTTTAGTGTTTATGTGAATTGAATAATAGTATACAGCTCTGCCACATATTTGGATTGTCTCCAACTTTTATTAGTCAAAGCTAATATCATGAAGTGGTAGACATAAAAATAGGTTACATGATGGGTAAATTCTTCTTTCTTACTATCAATGCACAGGGCTTCTCTAAACATAAGTATTCAGATGTGTTTGGGGAGTCGGCTGATTGGATGGAGGACAAGCCAATCGGTACTCTTCCAGTCATACATTTTGTCTTCTTTCTCTTCAACTGTATTCATTCAGGTATTCTGTATAATTTAATCATATGTGATCATTAATTGTTTCATATTTTATGTATGCTTAACAGGTGCTTGGCTCTGGGGGCTCCTTGCTCATGGACCACTCATGTTCGAGAAATGCCTTCCCGGGAACTACCGTCCAGATCCTTGCCGACCACTGCGATGAGGTCTGGATAGCTCGCTTCAGTCCTGACGGAAGTAAATTGGCAACAGGATCTAAGGATTCAACTGTTATAATTTGGGATGTTGATCCAGTAAGTTATTTTCTGCATATATGCATGTTTGTGCATCTTAATATTGCACTCTTATGCAATTCTGTCTTTGTATGCTCATAATGTCTAATCTTTGTAGTTATCGGAATAGAGCTCTATTCATTCTTCTCTCTTCTACTCCTCCTCTTTCCTACCCCCTCCTATGTCCTACTCCTTCCTCCCTTTTCCTCTTGTCTCCTGCCTCACTCCTCTCGTCATTGATATCTTACTCCTCGGAAAGCTATTCTCTGAAGGATGTATATTCACTTTGCTTGTCATAGAGGACTTGTGTTAACTGTTCTGACTGGCTAACCTACTGCCAGGTTGGGCTGCCTTGCTGCCTTGCTACCTTGTTGGTCTCCTACATATGTTTAGCAAGGGGGCACTGTTGGAGGTTAGACACACACTGGCAGTAATTTACTTTTAAGATTTGTGGATGTCCAAATTACTTGAGCATCCCATGCTGAAAGTTTATGTATCTTTAGTTATGAGTTTGTAGTAAATATCCTCACTATGTCTTCTAGAATCCTTCTCAAATTTTAATCATGATTGACAGGGTTGAGCCTTAGCTCCTGGGCCTCTCAGGGACTCATGAGAATGTCTTCAGTTTCTTATCAGGCTGATCTAAAACTTTCACAATGTTTGAATGACTCACATTCCATCTTCTGATTTCTTGAGGATACTGTTCTCCAACTCCTGAACTTCTTTTGGTGTTATAATATAACTTCCAGATCTCTTGAAGAAGTTCTACTGTAGCATTTCTTTTTGTTGAGCTCTGAGAGCTTGCTCTCTTGCATAGCAATAAGCAATAGAAGCACATTTACTTTCTCACTTTGTAGGTGTGAATAAAAAATTATTACTTGGTTTTAGATTTTTCTGATTATATTGCTAATTTATATTTATATCATTCATTAACCTCTTTTTTAGCATCATCTAAGGCTTCCCCATTCACATATGCTTTCCCATATTTTAACCTCTTTACTAATCTTGTTTTCCTTATGGATATACTTTTTCCATTTTTTTTTCTCATCTAACACCACCAAATAGTGTTGTTTACCAACGAGATAAAATGTATCATGTTCAAAATTGTCCTTTGTGTATCAGTTCCACTTCTTTCTTTCAACACACCAGCTATATCCCACTGAGGCAGGGTGGCCCAAAAGGATAAACAAAAGTTTCTCCTTTTACATTTAGTAATATATACAGGAGAAGGGGTTACTAGCCCTCTGCTCCCGGCATTTTAGTCGCCTCTTACAACACGCATGGCTTACGGAGGAAGAATTCTGTTCCACTTCCCCATGGAGGTATGAGGAAATGAACAAGAACTAGAAAGAAAATAGAAAAAAAACCAGTGGGATGTGTATATATATGCTTGTACATGTATGTGTAGTGTGACCTAAGTGTAAGTAGAAGTAGCAAGACATACCTGAAATCTTGCATGTGTATGAGACAGGAAAAAAGGATACCAGCAATCCTACCATCATGTAAGACAATTACAGTGGTCCCTCGATAATCGTAGGGCTCGAGAGTCGTAGATTTCGGAAGTCATAGCGATATTTTCGTATAAACATGGGCTCGCTAATCGTAGATTGACTCGCGAATAGTAGTTCGTCTGGTACTGTCGCTGGGCTGTCACTGCCGACGAGCGTGGAGCGAGTCGTGGCAGAGACAACTGGGTGAAACATCTGGGAGTCGTAACATCATACACCAGACTGCAGTGAGTGAGCTAGCAGTTAAAGTGACATCATCTTCGTGCAGGCTGCTCACTGAAGCTTGTGACACGAGGCTGACACAGCGCCTGCCGACAGGGCTAACTGCGGCTTGACGAGTGTCATTCTCTCGACAGTTGGAGTTATAGCAGAGGTTAGTCTAAGCGTCCCCAGACTTGTTTCTCTACATATAACTGCACTCTGAAGGTCTGGAGGTGAAGTGAAACAAATCTCGATGGGAATCGTAGCAGGTATGATTCTGCAGAGCATCACGAGCGACGAGCATAAGAGCTTTCTGTACAAGAGGGCTCGGTCGCTCAGGGCTGAGTAATATCAGCTGTCAAACACACTGGTCACACCGGGTGACTAAGTAACACAGTGGTGCTACTCCGGGGGTCTGGCCGCAGACCACACTGGACTCGCGGAAAACTTTACACACACCCGCGGTACGTGCGGTACAACATGGCTTAAACTAGCAAAAGATGCTTTTCTGTGAACAAAACTGACACTAAGCCATACACTAACATGTGAGAACACTGACTGAGAGGAATTAATTAACACACGACATATATCTTCTCTCAGTCTTCTCGACAATACTGAAATACAGTGGACCCCCGCATAACGTTGGCATCGCATAGCGTTAAATCTGCATAGCGATACATTTTATCGCTAAAATTTTGCCTCGCATAGCGCTAAAAAATTCGCTCAAAGCGATTCGTCTGAGACGCATCCATGCGGCCTGAGCCAGCCTCACTTGTTCTGCCAGTGGCATTGTTTACAAGCCAGCCTCCGCGGTAACATTCAAGCATACAATCGGAACATTTCGTATTATTACAGCCTTTTTATAGTGATTTCACCTGAAAAATAAGTGACCATGGGCCCCAAGATAGCTTCTAGTGCCAACCCTACAGGAATAAGGGTGAGAATTACTATGGAGATGAAGAAAGAGATCACGGCTAAGTATGAAAGTGGAGTGCGTGTCTCCGAGCTGGCCAGGTTGTATAGTAAACCCCAATCAACCATCGCTACTATTGTGTCCAAGAGAACGGCAATCAAGGAAGCTGTTCTTGCCAAAGGTTTAACTCTGCTTTCGAAACAGAGATTGCAAGTGATAGATGTTGAGAGACTGTTATTGGTGTGGATAAATGAAAAACAGATAGCAGGCAGTAGCATCTCTCAAGCGATCATAAGTGAAAAGGCTAGGAAGTTGCACGAGGATTTAATTAGAAAAATGCCTGCAACTAGTGGTGATGCGAGTTAATATAAGGCCAGCAAAGGTTGGTTTGAGAGATTTAAGAGGCGTAGTGGCATACATAGTGTGATAAGGCATGGTGAGGCTGCCAGTTCGGACCAAAAAGCAGCTGAAAAATATGTGCATGAATTCAAGGAGTACATAGAGGCTGAAGGACTGAAACCTGAACAAGTGTTTAATTGTGACGAAACAGGCCTGTTTTGGAAGAAAATGCCAAGCAGGACCTACATTACTGAGGAGGAAAAGGCACCCCCAGGACATAAGCCTATGAAAGACAGGCTTACTCTTCTCATGTGTGCCAATGCTAGTGGTGATTGCAAAGTGAAGCCTTTATTAGTGTATCACTCTGAGACTCCCAGAGTGTTCAGGCAAAAGAATATCCTCAAGGCTAATTTGTGTGTGCTGTGGAGGGCAAACAATAAGGCATGGGTCACTAGGGACTTTTTCTATGACTGGTTACACCAAGCATTTGCCCCCACTGTGAAAAATTACCTAACTGAAAAGAAATTAGACCTTAAGTGCCTCCTGGTGTTAGACAATGCCCCTGGTCATCCTACAGACTTGGCAGAGCGACTTTGTGGGGACATGAGCTTCATTAAGGTGAAGTTTTTGCCTCCTAATACCACTCCTCTCCTGCAGCCCATGGACCAGCAGGTTATTGCAAACTTCAAAAAACTGTACACAAAAGCTCTGTTTGAAAGGTGCTTTGTAAGTGACCTCAGAAACTCAATTGACTCTAAGAGAGTTTTGGAGAGAGCACTTTAATATCCTCATTTGTGTAAACCTTATAGGTAAGGCTTGGGAGGGAGTGACTAAGAGGACCTTGAACTCTGCTTGGAAGAAACTGTGGCCAGAATGTGTAGACCAAAGGGATTTTGAAGGATTTGAGGCTAACCCTGAGAGGAGTATGCCAGTTGAGGAATCAATTGTGGCATTGGGGAAGTCCTTGGGGTTGGAGGTTAGTGGGGAGGATGTGGAAGAGTTGGTAGAGGAGGACAATGAAGAACTAACTGCTGATGAGCTGCTAGATCAACTTCAACAGCAAGAGGCCACACCTGAGGAAATTGCTTCGGAAGAGGGGAGAGAGAAATTGAAGAAGTTGCCTACTTCAAAGATTAAGGAAATCTGTGCAAAGTGGCTTGAAGTGCAAACCTTCATGGATGAAAATCACCCTCAGACAGCTATTGCAAGCCGTGCTGATGACTATTACACTGACACTGTTGTGAAACACTTTAGGAAAGTCATAAAGGAATGAGAGGTACAGGCCACTATGGACAGATATGTTGTGCGACAGAAGTCCAGTGACTCTGAAGCTGGTCCTAGTGGCATTAAAAGAAGAAGGGAAGCAACCCTGGAAA
The DNA here is from genome assembly GCF_038502225.1 of Cherax quadricarinatus. Classification (NCBI taxonomy): domain Eukaryota; kingdom Metazoa; phylum Arthropoda; class Malacostraca; order Decapoda; family Parastacidae; genus Cherax; species Cherax quadricarinatus. The sequence goes on from NC_091342.1 coordinate 12,041,703, forward strand.
AGGACTTGACACCTCAAGTCCTAATGGAAGGGGATTCCCCTTCTAAACACTAAAACCATCCAGTCTTCCCTCCTCCCATCCCATCAATCATCACCACATCTTCAATAAAGGTAAGTGTCATGTAACTGTGCATGTTTTCTTAAGTTTGTGTGTATTAAAATTAATATTTCATGTAGTAAAAAAAAAATTTTTTTTTCATACTTTTGGGTGTCTTGCACGGATTAATTTGATTTCCATTATTTCTTATGGGGAAAATTAATTCACATAACATTGAGCTCTCAGGAATGGATTAATAGCGTTATGCGGGGGTCCACTGTAATTACCGAAACACTCGATGTGACATGTGATGTCAGACGTGACATCGTGAGGTGATGTCAGCAGACATCTTGAGGTAACGTCAGGCAGACATCGTGACGTCATGAAGTTGGGCAGCAGCATCGGTGACGTCAGTGTGATGCGGGCAGCAGACCACAGCATGAGGCCTGGGACATCTGGCTTGGTAACCCATGTGGCTTGTAGATCCATGTGACATCGCCCACACCCCACTTGGCATCGGGATCCACGTGGTGTCATGATCTACGTGGCATGCTGATCCACATGGCTTGCTGATCCACGTGGCTTGCTGATCCACATGGCTTGCTGATCCACGTGGCTTGCTGATCCACGTGGCTTGCTGATCCACGTGGCTTGCTGGTCCACGTGGCTTGCTGATCCACGTGGCGTCGTGATCTACGTGGCATGCTGATCCACGTGGCTTTCTGATCCACGTGGCTTGCTGATCCACGTGGCTTGCTGATCCACGTGGCTTAGTGATCCACGAGGCATGCTGATCCACATGGCTTGCTGATCCATGTGGCTTCATGATCTACGTGGCATGCTGATCTACGTGGCATGCTGATCCACGTGGCTTGCTGATCCACATGGCTTGCTGATCCACGTGGCTTGCTGATCCACGTGGCTTTGAGTGGCCTCGGGCACTCGGATACACAGCTCTGGCAAAGAATTCACACAAAAAACAGCAGAAAACACAGCAGAGGGAGTGAGTACGTAGTGGTGGAGTGTGGTGGTAGGCTGGTGAGGTGTGAATAGGGCGAGCGTGGGCGAGGCAAGGAACGGCCACTCTCCTCCTCTCCCACAAACACGGAGACACGCACACTGGACGCAGAAATCACCACAAAACTCTCCTCTGGCTTGCTGAAATAGCTGCGCTGAGCTGAACAACAACATACAAGTGACGCTGAACACGTGACTTGAGAAACAGTGTGGGACGCTGTAGCGTGGGGTCACGGGGACGCCACTTACAATTCTCAAAGAAATTCGGCAAATTTCGGCTAGATCCTGCTTGTACCTGTGTCTGGATGCTGAAACGTGCAGACACGACATCAGGATAACTCGTTGAGAGATGGATGTTTGTTGTGTTGGGTAATGAAGTGAACAACTTCATCCCTTCCTCTCTCCGGGCAAACACAACTGCTGCAACCACCGCTTCCCACCAATGTGAAACAGATTATTTTGGTGAGATGCAGTAGTGGGTGAGCGAATGATAAATCTTCAGAGGCTTCTTTACTTTATTTGTAATGTAGTGGTGGGTACACAGGCTTGTGTGTTTGTGCCCATGGCCGGGTAGGGCCATCCCACGAGAGGGAGAACTAGTAGGCCTTGTGTCTTGCTGCTAGGCCGCTGTGAGAGTGAGAGTGTGTGGGGCCAGCATCCCACAGACCTGGGCAGGAACAGAGGGCAGCACCTGAGTGGCGCAAAATATGAACTAAGCTGGCAGACAGCATAGGCTGTCTGTGCAGACAGTACAGGCTGTCTACAGAGATCACCAGTACTCGAAGAGGTTGAGAAGTTATTATTGGTGTGGATAAACGAGAAACAATTAGCAGGAGATTGTATTATGACGTTGATTATTTCTGTAAAGGGTAGGCAGTTGCACGACGATCTGGTAAAGAAATTGTCTGCAACTAGTGGTGATGTGAGTGAATTTAATTCCAGCAAAGGTTGGTTTGAGAAATTTAAGAACCGTAGTGGCATACACAGTGGTAAGGCATGGTGAGGCTGCCAGTTCTGACCACAAAGCGGCTGAAAAATATGTGCATGAATTCAAGGAGTACATAGAGGCTGAAGGACTGAAACCTGAACAAGTGTTCATTTGTGATGAAACAGGCCTCTTTTGGAAGAAAATGCCAAAGAGGACCTACATTACTCAGGAGGAAAAGGCACTGCCAGGACACAAGCCTATGAAAGACAGGCTGATGCTCATGTTGTGTGCTAATGCTAGTAGGGATTTCAGAGTGAAGCTGTTACTAGTGTACCATTCTGAAAATCCCAGTGTGTTCAGGAAAAACAATGTTATGAAGAGTAAATTGTGTCTTTTGGAAATCTAATAGTAAGGCATGGGTCACGAGGGAAATTTTCGTCGAGTGGTTCAATGAAGTGTTTGGCCCTAGTGTGAAGAATTACCTCCTGGAAAAGAAATTGGATCTCAAGTGCCTCCTAGTAATGGGCAATGCACCTGCTCATCCTCCAAACTTGGATGACCTAATTTTCGAGGAGTTTGGGTTGATCACAGTAAAGTTCTTGCCTTCGAATACCACTCCTCTCCTCCAGCCCATGGACCAGCAGGTTATTGCAAACTTTAAAAAACTACATCAAAGCAATGTTTCAAAGGTGCTTGAATGTGACCTCAGACACTCACTTGACCCTAAGAGATTTTTGGAGAGAACACTTCAGCATCCTCCATTGCATAACCCTTATAGGTAAGGCTTGGGAGGGAGTGACTACCAGGACTTTGAACTCTGCTTGGAGAAAATTGTGGCCAGATTGTGTCGACAAGAGGGATTTTGAAGGTTTTGGGGCTGACCCTGATGAGCCTATGTCTGTTGTTAAATCTATTGTGGCACTGGGGAGTTCCATGGGGTTGGATGTGAGTTTGGAGGATGTGGAAGAGTTGGTGGAAGACCATAATGAAGAGCTCACCACTGAGGAGCTGCAAGAGCTTCAGCAGCAAGAGCAACAGATCGCAGCTCAGAATCTTGCTGCATAGGAGGAAGAGAGATGGAAGAAGGTGCCTTCTTTAGAAATTAAGGAGATTTTTGAAATGTGGGGTAAGATGGAAAGATTTATGAAGAAACATCACCCTGACAAGGCTGTTGCAAGCCATGTTGGCAACTTGTACAGTGACAAAGTCTTGGCCCATTTTAGGGAAGTGTTAAAGAGACACTAGAAACAGAGCTCTCTGGACAGTTATTTTGCGAGACAGGACTCCAGTGACTCTCAGGCTGGTCCTAGTGGCATTAAGAAACAGAGAAGAGAAATAACCCCAGAAAAGCAATTGGTGCCTGAGGTGTTGATGGAAGGGGATTCCCCTTCCAAACTGTAAATAATCCAATCTCTCTCCTCCTCCAGTCTCCCATACACTAAGAAGAATCGCCAATAAAGGTAACTTATTTTATTATTATTAACACGCTAGCCGATTCCCACCAAGGCAGGGTGGCCCAAAAAAGAAAAACTTTCACCATCATTCACTCCATCACTGTCTTGCCAGAAGGGTGATTTACACTACAGTTTTTAAACTGCAACATTAACACCCCTCCTTCAGAGTGCAGGCACTGTACTTCCCATCTCCATGACTCAAGTCCGGCCTGCCAGTTTCTTTGAATCCCTTCATAAATGTTACTTTGCTCACACTCCAACAGCACGTCAAGTATTAAAAAAAATTTATCTCCATTCACTCCTATCAAACATGCTCACGCATGCTGCTACAGCAGCAACAGACGATGCTACAGCAGCAGCAGACGATGCTACAGCAGCAGCAGACGATGCTACAGCAGCAGCAGACGATGCTACAGCAGCAGCAGACGATGCTACAGCAGCAGCAGACGATGCTACAGCAGCAGCAGACGATGCTACAGCAGCAACAGACGATGCTACAGCAGCAACAGACGATGCTACAGCAGCAGCAGACGATGCTACAGCAGCAGCAGACGATGCTACAGCAGCAGCAGACGATGCTACAGCAGCAGCAGACGATGCTACAGCAGCAGCAGACGATGCTACAGCAGCAGCAGACGATGCTACAGCAGCAGCAGACGATGCTACAGCAGCAGCAGACGGTACTACAGCAGCAGCAGCAGCTGACGGTGGTACAACAGCAGCAGCAGCTGACAGTGCAGCAGCAGCTGACAGTGCAGCAGCAGCTGACAGTGCAGCAGCAGCTGACGGTGGTACAGCAGCAGCAGCAGCTGTACCACCAATAGTAGCGATGGTTGATTGGGGTTTATTATACAACCTGGCCAGCTCGGAGACACGCACTCCACTTTCATACTTATCAATGATCTTTTTCTTCATCTCTATAGTAATTCTCACCCTTATTGCTGTAGGGTTGGCACTAGAAGCTTTCTTGGGGCCCATGGTCACTTATTTTCCAGAAAAAAATCACCAAAAACACTGTAATAATATGAAATGTTCCGATTGTATGCTTGGATGTTACCGCGGAGGCTCACTGGTAAACAATGCCACCGGCGGAACATGTGAGCGTGGCTCAGGCCGCACATTGGACGCGTCTCGGACGAAGGGCGGTGAGTGGGTTTTTTGGCGGTATGCGAGGTAAAATTTTTGCAATCAAAGCGTCCGGTATGCGGATTGTACGGTATGCGATGCGTACGGTATGCGGGGGTCCACTGTATATATATATATATATATATATATATATATATATATATATATATATATATATATATATATATATATATATATATATATATATATATATATATATATATACTGAAAGCAGTGAAGAGTTTTTACGAGGATAGTGAGACTCAAGTTAGAGTATGTAGGAAAGAGGGAAATTATTTCCCAGTAAAAGTAGGATATAGACAAGGATGTGTGATGTCACCGTGGTTGTTTAATATATTTATAGATGGGGTTGTAAGAGAAGTAAATGCGAGGGTCTTGGCAAGAGGCGTGGAGTTAAAAGATAAAGAATCGCACATAAAGTGGGAGTTGTCACAGTTGCTCTTTGCTGATGACACTGTGCTCTTTGGAGATTCTGAAGAGAAGTTGCAGAGATTGGTGGATGAATTTGGTAGGGTATGCAAAAGAAGAAAATTAAAAGTGAATACAGGAAAGAGTAAGGTTATGAGGATAACAAAAAGATTAGGTGATGAAAGATTGGATATCAGATTGGAGGGAGAGGGTATGGAGGAGGTGAATGTATTCAGATATTTGGGAGTGGACGTGTCAGCGGATGGGTCTATGAAAGATGAGGTGAATCATAGAATTGATGAGGGGAAAAGGGTCAGTGGTGCACTTAGGAGTTTGTGGAGACAAAGAACTTTGTCCTTGGAGGCAAAGAGGGGAATGTATGAGAGTATAGTTTTACCAACGCTCTTATATGGGTGTGAAGCATGGTGATGAATGTTGCAGCGAGGAGAAGGCTGGAGGCAGTGGAGATGTCATGTCTGAGGGCAATGTGTGGTGTGAATATAATGCAGAGAATTCGTAGTTTGGAAGTTAGGAGGAGGTGCAGGATTACCAAAACTGTTGTCCAGAGGGCTGAGGAAGGGTTGTTGACGTGGTTCGGACATGTAGAGAGAATGGAGCGAAACAGAATGACTTCAAGAGTGTATCAGTCTGTAGTGGAAGGAAGGCGGGGTAGGGGTGGGCCTAGGAAAGGTTGGAGGGAGGGGGTAAAGGAGGTTTTGTGTGCGAGGTTCTTGGACTTCCAGCAGGCATGCGTGAGCGTGTTTGATAGGAGTGAATGGAGACAAATCGTTTTTAATACTTGACATGCTGTTGGAGTGTAAGCAAAGTAACATTTATGAAGGGGTTCAGGGAAACCAGCAGGCTGGACTTGAGTCCTGGAGATGGGAAGTACAGTGCCTGCACTCTGAAGGAGGGGTGTTAATGTTGCAGTTTAAAAACTGTAGTGTAAAGCACCCTTCTGGCAAGACAGTGATGGAGTGAATGATGGTGAAAGTTTTTCTTTTCTGGGCCACCCTGCCTTGGTGGGAATCGGCCAGTGTGATAATAATAATAATAATAATATATATATATATATATATATATATTCTTATATATATATATATATATTTATATATATATATATATATATATATATATATATATATATATATATATATATATATATATATATATATATATATATATATATATTATATATATCTTTCTTTCTTTCTTTCAACACACCGGCCGTATCCCACCGAGGCGGGGTGGCCCAAAAGGAAAAACGAAAGTTTCTCCTTTTACATTTAGTAATTTTTTTTTTATTTTTTTTTTATTATCACACCGGCCGATTCCCACCAAGGCAGGGTGGCCCGAAAAAGAAAAACTTTCACCATCATTCACTCCATCACTGTCTTGCCAGAAGGGTGCTTTACACTACAGTTTTTAAACTGCAACATTAACACCCCTCCTTCAGAGTGCAGGCACTGTACTTCCCATCTCCAGAACTCAAGTCCGGCCTGCCGGTTTCCCTGAATCCCTTCATAAATGTTACTTTGCTCACACTCCAACAGCACGTCAAGTATTAAAAACCATTTGTCTCCATTCACTCCTATCAAACACGCTCACGCATGCCTGCTGGAAGTCCAAGCCCCTCGCACACAAAACCTCCTTTACCCCCTCCCTCCAACCCTTCCTAGGCCGACCCCTACCCCGCCTTCCTTCCACTACAGACTGATACACTCTTGAAGTCATTCTGTTTCGCTCCATTCTCTCTACATGTCCGAACCACCTCAACAACCCTTCCTCAGCCCTCTGGACAACAGTTTTGGTAATCCC